>NC_138155.1:22141379-22708879 GCF_964199315.1 Orbicella franksi | reverse complement strand
AGATAAGTAATAGCATTTTGGTTGGTTTTGACGTCATTTGACTCGCTACCTTGCTTATGTAACGTAGAAATCGTGAATTTCTGCATTTCGTTAAAGAGAACTTGGAAAAAAAAATGCAGAATTATGTCAAAAAATTTGATGTTTGGCCAAACCTACATGAAATTTGTGGTTGCCATGGCAACGTCAAAAATGATAGACACAATTGACGTGTCAAAATTTCCTCGGAGGATGACAAATAACCACACCTTACTGTTTTCTTAGTTAGGATATTTATCAAAAGAATATTCTTTCATAAAAGGGTATTTCTTAATCATTTTTGTGACGCGCTCTTTTTGCTCCTCGGTCCAAACTACTGTCTCTCTGGTGAATGAGGGAGCTCCATATAAAATCTTGCTGCATTTCTCAACGTAATCTTTAGGACAAGTAACTCCCAAATGGTCGCACAATCTTTGAAGCGTTTCCTTGGGTCTTAGCACTGTTTCGTGTCCTGGTATATCGAGAACTGCAGCTCCGTACCGTTCCCTGACGCGCTGATTGGAGGCTGCCATTTTGAAGTAGGATTCAATTTGATTATCAAGCTGCACCTTGTTTTCTTTCTGTTGGAGATAAAAGAAACATAAAGCTGGAGTGCTAATCGCCCCCCCCCCCCCCGGGGGGGATTACTTTCTAACGTGGAATATATAGGTATGTGCGGCCCCAAAGTGCATGGTTTTGTAGCTGTTTTGGTCATAAATAGGGTATCGGTTTTGGTCATTTTGGTCTCAAATAGGGTATGGTTTTTTGCACTCTAGTATTGATTTGGGTATGCTTTTAAGAGAAAGCCACTTTAAGGCCACGATAAGACCATCAACTAAAGACCTTCACAATGTCTTGAACTTGAAAAAAGGGAACTAATTATAAGGCAAGTCTAAAACAGGGTATTGATTAAAGGGTCAGGTCAAAAAAAAAAGGGTAGGGAAAATCGCATAATTTGGTCTTTAATAAACTGAGAGTTTTGGGAAGCTTGCCGAACACCCGCACCCAATTTTTCTGGGAGGACCCTCTCCCCTGCCGGGGGGCGGCTAATTGTAAATAAATAGGTGTAGTCACTCCTTATCTCCATACTTCGTGTAACATACATGAACTTAACCCTTCAATGAGCATGATGACCAATGACAAAAACACCATAACCTTCTTACTTTTACTCCTTCTTTCCTAACAGCGTCACGTGACCCTGTAGCGCGAAGCATCATGGTTGCTATGTTGTCAAAGGGGTTCCTGTGAACGTGTATGAATTTCATTGGTACTTGAACGACTCGATTGATTTCTTTCAGAACATTCAGATTTCCGAGTTGGTCTAAGGCTAAGGCTGTGTTTCCTCCTTGTTTGTCACCGATAACCTTGGGAAATAAATAACAAAAAGGATATAAATAAAGAACGCTAGATAGAAACAAACAAGCAAACAGAAAGAGAGAGAGAGAGGAGAGAGAGAGAGAGAGAGAGAGAGAGAGAGAGAGAGAGAGAGAGAGAGAGAGAGGAAGGGATAAAAGACTAGAAAGAAGGAAGGAAAGAAAGAGCGAGAGAAATAAATTTGCATAAAAAGAAAAAACTGAAAGGAAGAAAGAAAGAGAGAAAGAAATACAGATAGACAGACAAGCAGACAGGCAGACAAGCAAACAAGCAGACGGGCAGATAGAAAGACAGACGAAGACAGACAGACAGGCATGCAGACAGACAGACAGACAAGCAGATAGACAGGCAGATAGACAGACAGACAGACAGACAGGGGAAAGTGTAGGCGAGAGACGTAGGGAGAAAGACCAACGGAATGAAGAAAGTTTTATTGAGGCACAGAATTACTTTATTAACGTACCTTTATTCTCGTTTGATAACCTCCTTGCCATAAGCCTGGTACGTTGTAGCTGTAACCTTCCATCTTCCCTTTTGGATACTTAGAGCGAATTCCAAACATTGCTTGTTCTCTAGACAGCTGGTGGAGGTCATAAAATAGATGATATTTTGACAGTTTTGTTTTTCTAACAGTTGATGGCCGATATTTATTCCAATATTTTATCACATCGTATTCATGTGGGATGATAATCTCTGGATGTGCATCCAATATGGCGCCCACTAAGCTATGACTGCTTCGAGGATATCCAATGAACATTACAAATGTCTCCACTCCATCGTACAATTTGAGCAGTTTCTCTGCATAAGAGAGGGAAGCAGTTTTAACTGAAAGAAAAATAAAATTTAGTTTATTTCAGCTGGCTTCAGAATTGTTTTCAATTTCGAACTGCCGGAACATTTTCACGTCATGCTTGACCATATACAGATTGAACCTTTGCATAAATGCGCCTAGATTTGAATAACAATACTTTATAGATCCTTAGCCTCGTACAGATGTTTCCAGACAAAGGATTTTTCACATGAATGAGAGGCTTTGGATTCATAAGTATTGTTATCCACGTTTAGGCGCCATTTATAAGGTTCTATACAAGCCCCTGTTTACTTGTAAGGTCTGTGTGTCCACTCCCTTCTTTAGTTATAAGTACCACTCAGTAGCGGATCTAGGGGAGGGGCCCGGGGGGCCCGGGAGCCCCCCTTATTTTGGAAGAAATCACAGAAGGAAGAAAAGCCGGCGGGCAAGCAAAACAACCCCTCTCCTCCCCCTTAGCTCAAGGTCCTGATCCGCCACTGCCACTTGTTCAGAAACGGTTACACAAATAATGTTAAGGGCGTTTGGTCGCTTGTCGCCTGATCTCTTCAAGCACTCCATTGAAATTAAGAGAACTTGAAATCTTCTTGTACGGGTCCTTCATATTATGACAGGCTTGACTACTTAAGTGGGCCACCATGGGAACAACATTCCAGAAGCCACATATGGAGACATGCTACTATATGCTGACACATAATAAATTTAGAATTGTGAATGTAATAACTTGAAATCAGGAATGTATGCTATTATAATAATTTCCTGCTTTAACCTGGTTAAATGTCCGTTTTCCAGGATACAAACTTATCTGTCAACAATAACAAAAAAAATTCCTCTTCTTGCTAGTTGGGCATGCATTGTCGCGCGAACTGCCACCATCCTATATTTGATTCAGACTCGTACCCAGTCTCTGCCTCAGAATAGAAGTGTTTTCCATGCTGTGGAAACCAATATCTTCTTTCCTTGACAATATTTCGAACATTTTGGATGCATTAGGTTCTTTTTTGCTGATAACAATGTAAAAAACTAAACCAGCGGCCATGGTCCAAAATGACGTAAGCATCAGAAGAAATCCTCTCGAAGTCATTGTTTATTTTCTGAGAAGAAAAACAAACATTATTAATGATAAACAACACAAACTGTAGGCAAATTTATTCGGTATATTGCCCTTTTGTCAGTTGGTGATTTCGAGAATTGAGCAAGACATGGGTAGGTTAAGTCTGTATACGAGCCCCGTGGCCTATCAGGCCGGCGATTATCTCCAGTTTCAGTAGCATGAAACCATGAGAATTATTTCTACTCCCCCTGGATGGGATGCTGGTTCATCGTAGGGTTATCCCCAGCATTAAAATCGGCGCTACCCATTTATACATCCGGGTGGAGAGAAGCACTGTAAGAGCAAAGTGTCTTGTCCAAGAACGCAACTTAATATCCCCAGAGTGCTCGAACCCGGACCACTCGGTCCGGAGGCGAGTGTACTAACCGTGAGGCCACCGCTCCCCCAGGACATAATTGACGGGTTAATCCTCTAGTTTTGCAGATCAGTGAAAGCATTTTACAGAGAAGATGTCATCATACACTTCAAATAAACATCTCATAATCTTTGGAAAGCACTCGTACAAGACCATGCTTTGGTCTAGAACTGGAAAACACTCCAACAAATAAGAGTTTTGCCGGTTGAAATACAATTTACTCACGAGTAAATATCTATCAACTAAAAGACATTACATTGCCGCAGCAGTTTGAAGGAGATTTTCCTGATTTTTGCCAAAGTATGATTGCCATTTTTCCTTGATCATTAGCAGTAACAAGCCTCACGAAAACTGAAGGTAAATAGAGGTTATCCATAAGTAATATATCAAATATGAGAGACAGTGTTTCATCGGGATATCCAAACACCGAAAAGAGAGTTGAAAGTACGACGCGCAGCGGAGTATTTGCGACAAAATGCGAGGTATTTGGATAGCTGATGAACTGTCTCGAGTGTTTGATGTATCTTCTTAATCGAAAAAAAAAAATAAGGAGTAGTAAACGGAGAAGGAAAATCCTCAAAATCTATGTTATTTAAGACAGGGTATCCAAACGTCCTTCACGGTTGTGATTTTCTTTGTTTTAACTTGATGAATTATTAATGAGTTTGAGAAGTGGAGTTCTAGAAGTATACCTATGGAAATGCTGTAATCTGAACTATCACCTCATAGAAATCTCGAGCTCTAGCTCGTAATCTAGATGTTAGATTTTAAGGAAGATACTCCCTTTTAAAATTAATCGTGACCTACGAGTATCATGAAAAACTTCCAGTATCTGCGCCATCACACGGTTTAAACTGGATAAAATGCTTGTGGTATTTGCTTCAAACTATTTTTTTTTTTAAGAATGTATATGTTTTGTGCCCAGGCTGAATAATCTTATGCTCTACCGACTGTGATTGGCTACTCGATTGGCTACTCGTTGTTCCCCGCTGTGTTCCACTCTGTGTCCCTTGACCTTCTTTGCGTGTTTAAGAGCAGCTTCGCCTAAATATCAACTAGACTTGGAAATAGCGAAAAAATCGAATTTCTTCAAACTCGCCCAGAATGAAGCCCTACGGGCACTAGTTGCAAAAATATTGTTTTAAGTTCGATAAATCAAAAATTATTTTTTTACGCAATTTTTTCGTTTTGATGCTCCAAATCGGCCAAAATCGATTGAAAATGAGCGGCATATTCAGAGGCTCGTAAACTCAAAAGTAAAATTCTTCATTACAAACTGATTGTACGTCGTATTTGCACTTCCTTTCTTGTATATTTAGAGCTAAATAGATCGCGATTTGATTAAAACTGAAATATTTGACGAGTTTTCTAAATTAACGACCCAAGATAGCTTAACAAGAGGTCTACATTTGGCCTATTTTCAAATGCTAAAAAGGCGTTCTGGTACACCGCTTTTCCCAGAACGACCAGTTTGGTCTGAACGAGCATTGTTTCCTCTTTAAATTGGTGAAATAAAATTTTTTGGTAAATAAAACTGCGAGCCCTGTGATGCCGAACTAAATGCAGCACTTCTTCCTGAAAACGTGACCTTTGACTCAAGCGTAATGAAACCGATTACTACAAGAAAAGCAAACGCTTCGTTATTTTGAAACATTTTCTAGTGATATCTCTCCGAAACCATTATTGCAAAAAACTGCTTCCAGATATGAAATCTTACAGGGTCAAAGAAGGAGCTAAACAGCGCATTTTGACACAATAACTTTGTTTGCTGAGAATTCAAGTCAATGACCGTTATAAACGAATTCGAGTGAAATTTGCGAACTTGAAGTATTGTTAGCCGATACTTACCTGAATATTTATACTTATAGCAGAATCGTCTTCTTGGATTAGCCTTCAAAAGAAGCTGGATCCAGCTTTGGAAACCTCTAAAAGAAGAATTGTTTAATGTTCCGTGACCTGCCCGCTGCTATAAATTCCATGCACATGCCGACCGCATGTCTGTCGTAAAACCAACTGAACTCCACTGACAGGTTTCCATAGGCAACCCCGAAATAAACAATCCCCACAAATGTAAAGTGAAATTGGCTGTCTTCATGAAGAGTTAGAGGCTAGAGTCAAGTTCCATTACCTTTAAAAAAAGCTTGATTTTATTTGTTTGCGTCGACTTTGTTCACTCAGTAGTTACTGTCACTTTCGAATAGATCGTTTTCACTGTCACGCAATAAAAAAATAAATCGAAAACCATCCAGTGGAAAAAGCTATGAAATTATGATGTTGTAGAAGAGAACTAAATAAGCCACTTCTCCAAGTTTTAGGCCTGTGCGTTTCCGCAAATTTCAGATATTCGTCGAAATGTTTCGCCGATATTTACAGAGCCCAGCATGAAAACGCCATGTTGGTGTACCTCCGTGGTACACCAATATGGCGACCGGAAAATAGTGTAAACATCTGGAGCTTACTTTGGCTACCTAGGCGACTGATTATGAGTACTGATCAAACAAGCATTTACATAAGTGAAACATACTAGCAAAAGTATGGCTCGGTGACATAACAACACAAGTTGACGAGGCTTGCTCAACACAACAACTTTATTCTCTAAGCATCTTGGGTAACACAACAGCTTAACACAACTTCCGGTTACGAATATATTACACTGCTTTCCCCCAGATTTTCAGGATGCACTTATACCCAAGACATAGTGATAACCTACAGTTACAGGTTAAGTTTAACAACTGGTCTTCTAATCCTTTGAGATCTTCGCAAAACTGTAGGTGGACTACTTACAACTAAAGGAGATACAACAGTATCCTCGTTTTCAGGTGTGGTTCAGAAGTACTATCGAGAGGATTCACATTATCATCATTTATTTTCTGACCACTTGATTCAGGCACCACGACATCTGGCTCACTGACATCATCTGGTACATTATCATGTGCTCATATCATGTGATCAGTGTGCACATATCTGGTTTTGTGTCCTGTCCTAACTACATAGGTTCTGGGCCCACAAACTTTAATTATAGTGCCTGGAATCCACTTATCAGTCTTAGAATTAGCCCTCGAGTTTCGTGCCCGCACCCTGTCATTTCTTACAAAGGATCTTTCCCTCTTACATTTCAAATCCTTATACATTTTCTGTTTCTCTTGCTTATTCTCTACAACTTGTGCCAGATTAAGCTTAATCAGACTTAATCTTGTTCTTAGGCAACGCTTCACCATCAACTCAGCGGGGGTCACACCAGTTGTACTGTGAGGAGTTGTGCGATACCGAAATAGAAAATTAGCAAGTCTGTGTTTCATAGAGATGCCCTTTTTACCCTCAAGCACTTGTTTAACTAAAGCATCCTTAACAACTCTCACAGACCTCTCCGCTGCCCCATTAGATTGAGGGTGATAGGGTGGAACCAACGTGTGCTTGATGCCGTTTTTGCGCATGAATTCGGCAAATTCAATGGACGTAAACTGTGGTCCGTTTTCAGACACCACCTCTTCAGGTAAACCATGAGTAGCAAAAATTAAACGGAGCTCATCAATAGTCCGTTCAGTAGTTGTAAAGCTCATATGTTTCACTTCAATCCACTTTGAGTGGCTATCGATTACTACAAGGAAGTAATCATTACCCTTCTGACAGAAATCAATATGGATCCGTTGAAATGGTCTAGTTGGCCACTTCCATGGGATCAGGGGTGCACTGGGTGGGGCATTTCTAACATTTTGGCATACCGTACATACTCTCACTGCTTCCTCGATTTCCTGATCCATTTTTGGCCACCACATGCATGTACGAGCAATTGCTTTCATACCACATATACCAGGGTGTTCCCAATGCAACTGCCCCAGCATTTTGGCTCTAAAGATTGGTGGAATAATCACCCTAGAGCCCCAAAGGACACAATCCTGTTCACAGGACAGCTCATTTCGTCTATTATGATAGGGTTTGAGGGTCTCATCAGGACACCCTTCTGGCCAACCTGACATCACAAATTGATGTACCTTACCAAGTACAGGATCTACAAGGGTTGCCTTTCCTATATCTTCTGCAGTGATTGGAAAATCATCATCAATTACACTCACACTGCAGACCACACCCTCACTTCCCACTGTGGAGTCCTCATGTGGTAGCCTTGAGAGAGCATCACAGTTGGCATGGTCTTCAGATCTTTTGTATTCAATCTCATAGTCATACGCCGAAAGTACTAGAGCCCACCTCTGCATTCGAGCTGCTGCTAGCGTGGGGATAGCGGATTTTGGATTGAAAATTGCCAACAATGGTTTGTGATCAGTGATCAGGGTAAATTTACGCCCATACAAAAACTGGTGAAAATTTTTTACACCAAAAACAATTGATAATGCTTCACGCTCAATTTGTGCATAGTTCCTTTCACTTGAACTCAGTGTCCGAGAGGCATAGGCTATTGGCCTCTCCTGGCCATCATCCATCACATGGCTAATGACTGCTCCAATTCCATAGCTGGACGCATCACAAGCAAGTCTCAGTTCACGGTCCCCATCATAATGCACCAACAGTGCACCATCACTGGTGAGACATTGTTTACAAGCTTCGTATGCTTGCTGACACTCTTTTGTCCATGTCTACTGGACACCCTTTTTGAGGAGCTCATGTAATGGTGCTAGTGTGGTTGCTAAACCTGGTAGAAATGGGTGATAGTACTGGACCATGCCCAAAAAAGATCTCAACTCACTGACGTTTTGTGGCACTGGTGCCCTTTTTACAGCATCTACTTTTTCCTCAACTGGATGCAAACCTTCAGCATCTATCTTCAAACCCAAATAGACAACTTCCCTCTTCAGAAATTCACACTTTGCCATCTTCAAATGCAGGTTATATTTATGCAACCTCTCCAATACCTCAGCCAGGATTTTGATATTCTCCTGCCAACTGACACCACCAATAAGAATGTCATCCTGCTTACATACACATTTTTCTACTCCTTGCAAAATCATATCCATTTTAGCTTGGAATATTTTAGGTGCTGATTTAACCCCATATGGTAATTTGGTGTAGGAATAGAGTCCCTTGTGTGTGCTAATTGTCAGGTACTCACGACTTGCTTTATCAACACTTAGCTGAGCATATGCATGCGACAAATCAAGTTTGCTGAAAAATTTTGATCCCGAGAGGGCAGCATACAAGTCCTGTTGGGTGGGAAGGGGATACTGCTCATCTTCAACAGCTGAGTTGATGGTTACTTTGTAGTCCCCACAAATTCTAACCGATTTGTCAGCCTTTGGCACAACTACTATTGGGCTTGCCCAGTCTGATCTGTCAGTTTTAACGATTGCCCCATTTGTCTCTAATTTATCCAACTCCTTTTCAACTTCATCTTTTAGTGCATATGGAACCCTACGTGGCTTAATAAATATGGGCTTTGCACCATCTTTCATGGTGATGTGTGCTTCCAACCCTTTCATGCCCTCATAGCTATCTTTGAACAACTCACTGTGTTTAACTAGTAATCCATCAAGTTGACTTTTGGCACTTTCCAACTCGGATCTTGTTCAACTAAATATTTCACCCCACTCAAGCCTTATATGGTTTAACCAATTTCTTCCCAGCAAAGTAGGCTTCTTCTGAGAATCAGCTACAATAATTGGCAATGTATATTCATGGCCCTTGTACACTACATCACACAGCATTTCACCACACACTGTAAGGGTTTCACCCGTATAGGTTTTCAATTCAACTTTTGACGGACGAAGTGGAAAATTACTGAATTTCTGAGAATGTGTGCTCTTACTCATTATTGAGTAATCAGCTGCAGTGTCTACTTCCATTGCACATGGTGAACCATTTATGGTCATTTCTACAGTATAACTTTTGTTGGTAGGATTATCTGTACCAACTGCATACATGGAATAAATACCTAACTCATCATTATCATCATAACCTGTGTTTGATTCTAAGACACTATGAACAGTACCTTTAGCTCCTGGTTGTTTTGTTTTCATGCTAGACTCAACATCTTTACTGCGACAAACTGATGCAAGGTGACCTACTTTGCTACATTTGTAGCATTTTGCTGACTTAAATTTACACTTAGGTGCAGCATGCTTATCACCACACCGGTAACATGAGGGTTCCTTAGTGTTTACAGTTCCCAGTTTATTTACTATGCCTTGGCTGTCATCATTTGTACTGACAGGACGGAATTCTTGGGTGTTCTTCTCTGCCATTTCCATTGACTTTGCAATCTGGCACGCTTTCTCAAAAGAAAGATCCTCGGTGTTCAAAAGTTTATTCTGTATTTTGGGATTGTTCAATCCGCACACAAAACGGTCTCTCAGAGCTCGGTTGAGAAACTCTCCATAGTTACAATGAATCGATAACTTCTTCAAGGCCACAATAAAGTCACTGACGGATTCGTCTTGTTTTTGATAGCGAGTTCCAAAATGAAAACTCTCTGCTATCTCCAATGGCGCTGGATTGTAATGTTTCTCCAATGCTTTGTCAATGTCCGCAAAAGGAGTGTCTTTTGGTTTCACTGGTGCCAGCAGATTGCTCAGGGTAGAATATGCTTCGGGTCCAATCTCAGTCAGAAAGATAGCACGTTTTCTATTTGTAACTGCGAGATTGGCTTCCTCTTTACCCTCGCCTGTTTCTTCTATGATATTATTTGCCATGAAGAACATTTCCATTCTTTCCACATAGGAACGAAAAGTCTCTCGCTCAGGGCTGAACTCGCCGACACGACCAAACAATCCAATTCCCGCCATTTTGATAGCACGTGCTCAACCTTTGATCAAGTTGCCTCGGTCGAAAACAAACCTTTTTCCTCACACAGAGAAAATCAAAACTTCACTGGATTTCTCATGCGTCTTCGTGCATGTAGAGTATCCCATCCTCGTCGCCAAAATGAAACATACTAGCAAAAGTATGGCTCGGTGACATAACAACACAAGTTGACGAGGCTTGCTCGACACAACAACTTTATTCTCTAAGCATCTTGGGTAATACAACAGCTTAACACAACTTCCGGTTACGAATATATTACAATAAGCACTTTTCCTAATGCTTTAACTTCTAAAAAGGCTCAAAATCATGGGATAAGTATATGTTTTTCGACAAACTCGATCATAGCCTTGTGTCACGCACCTCCATAACCCTGAAATTCAAAATGCTCTGGATTCCAAACGAAGCACGCTATTGAGCTGTAAAATTGTAAACAGATATAAATATACCACCTCTTGTGCCTGATGAGGACAAAAACTTTGGTGGCTCTTTCGTTCTGGATATTAGAAAGTGATGACGTCACGTGAAAACGACCCATACCGCGAATCGGTCACGCCAAAATACTGCAGACCGTGCAGACTGCAGACACTTGTTTAGGCCTTTAATTTTGATTCATTTTTAGGGAGCTCTAGTTACAAAATAATGTTCGATATATCTGAAAGTTCGTCATTTATCCACAGGCTGCACAAGTGCAGTATGTGACTTTCGATTCGATAGACAAACGCGTAAAAGACTTTGTATGGGAAACTTATGCATGGTCTGCAGTGTTTTGGCGTGACTGATAGGCAGTATTCGAAAGTGACAGTAACTACTGAGTGAACAAAGTAAAATCAAGCACTTTTCAATTAAAGGTAATGGAACTTGACTCTAGCCTCTAACTCTTCATGAAGACAGCCAATTTCACTTTACATTTTTGGGGATTGCTTATTTTGGGGTTGCCTATGGAAACTGTCAGTGGAATTCAGTTGGTTTTACGACAGACATGCGGTCGGCATGTGCATGGAATTTATAGCAGCGGGTAGGTCACGGAACATTAAACAATTCTTATTTTAGAGGTTTCCAAAGCTGAATCCAGCTTCTTTTGAAGGTTAATCCAAGGAGACGATTCTGCTATAAACATAAATATTCAGGTAAGTATCGGCTAACATACTTCAAGTTCGCAAATTTCACTGGAATCAAATTCGTTAACGGTCATTGACTTGAATTCTCAGCAAACAAAGTTATTGTGTCAAAATACGCTGTTTAGCTCCTTCTTTAACCCTGTAAGATTTCATATCTGGAAGCAGTTTTTTGCAATAATGGTTTCGGAGAGATATCACTAGAAAATGTTTCAAAATAACGAAGCGTTTGCTTTTCTTGCAGTAATCGGTTTCGTTACGCTTGAGTCAAAGGTCACGTTTTCAGGAAGAAGTGCTGCATTTAGTTCGGCATCACAGCGCTCGCAGTTTTACTTACCCAAAAATTTTATTTCACCAATTTAAAGAGGAAACAATGCTCGTTCAGACCAAACTGGTCGTTTTGGGAAAAGCCGTGTACCAGAACGCCTTTTTAGCATTTGAAAATAGGCCAAATGTAGACCTCTTGTTAAGCTATCTTGGGTCGTTAATTTAGAAAACTCGTCAAATATTTTAGTTTTAACTCTTCGTTGTCCCTTCCCTTCGCGGGAAAAAAATTAAAAACCCAGCGCTCGTCAAAAAATATTTTTTTTCACCAGAAAGTTAGCTCGGAACATATACATATTTATATTCGTTTGAATCGTCGATGAAATGACCTTTTCGGGATATTTTTTCCTTCGGGGTCAACAAAATCCTCCGATTACAAAATCACGCCGAACCCACACGTTGCAAACAAAATCTCTTCAAAACCCTGACTTCGAAGCGATATATCACTTTAGTGTTAATAGCTACCACACATCGGTAGAACGTAAATCTATTCCTTAACAATCCAGCTTTATCGTGTTAAAATTTCAGCGAAATCGAACAAAACCAGAATTAATTAGAATTTTTTTGCGACCTCACTTCCCAGGCTTGACCTAACAAAGGACACTACGGTCGCCCATAGCAACCGAAAAACACGGACATAACAAAGCCGACGTTTCGGCCAAAAAACTCCAGAATTATCGCCTGAGAGCTTAAACTTGAATGGGAACATCATTTTCGAACTTTTTTCAACTGATTTAGACGAAAGAATGGCCTCGGCAGGCTAGAAAAAAGACCAAGAGAAAAAACAGAACAGGACAGCGTAACAAGCCGATAATATTTCACCGCGTGGCTTTCGGCACGAAAACGAAAATACAGCTTACTTCTGGATAAATTCAGCGTTAGAAGCCAGCAACTGGTCCCAAATTACTTTCTGTATCCTTACAAATGTCCTGACTTCCATCTCCGAAAGATTTTGCCCCAATTTTGAGCAAATAAACATTTCGCCGAGAGCGTCCGCCATTACGTTGGCTTGCATACTTAATTAGCTAACTTGCCAAAAATCTCCCGAGGGGGGGATATGACGAAAAGAGCTGAAAAATGGCCTGTTATTGGCTAATGATGAGATCACCCCACCGTCCAAATTTGGTGAGAATCGAAAGTAACGCCAATTTTCTGTCACGTTTTCAATCTATGGTCACTGGAGTGACTAATCGCGATCTATTTAGCTCTAAATATACAAGAAAGGAAGTGCAAATACGACGTGCAATCAGTTTGTAATGAAGAATTTTACTTTTGAGTTTACGAGCCTCTGAATATGCCGCTCATTTTCAATCGATTTTGGCCGATTTGGAGCATCAAAAAGAAAAAATTGCGTAAAAAAATAAATTTCAATACTTCAGGATTGATGACTAAAAAAATTCTAAAAAAATCGGATTATTATCGTTTCCCCTGAAATTTGGAGACATAAAACTAGAGATAATTACCTAAGCACATGGCTAGTTTCACGTGGAATGCTTCAATGTGGCTTACATGACGACATTGCGAAATCACCCAATTTTAAGTCAAAATGGCGGCGTTTTGTTGAGCGAGCGATGTCTATGATTTCAACGTCCTGAAGATGTTTTCGGAAGCGGACAACATTCCTAAAGGTATTTGAAGTAAATACGAATGTAATTTTACGGTTAGCAAGAAACTAGAAGCGAAAATTTTAGGTAAGTGAGCTTGCATGACCTTCGCCATGTGCTACTCAAATCCACGCATGTTGTTCAAATGCGACTAAATTCCCTTCGGACCGCCGTTTTTCCGTTTGCAATCTCAAATAATTCTTGAATTATGTGTCTTGAATCGTTTTTGGAATCGTAGAGCTCAGGAACTTTGGAAAAAAGCTTCGTTTTGTTAAGTAAACACACTTTTCGAAAAGACACGTAACTCGATTCGAGTTAATATTCAACTGGCTGTTGCCATGGTGACGGAAATGCGAGATTTTTAATTAGATAAAAAAAAATATTCTAAAAAATTTCGGTTTCGATGGTTTTTCGCTCTGTTTTCGGGATATGTTTGCTGATAAATTAAGGAAATTAGTTATTTCTACATCAAATTTGACCAGTGGAGTGGAAATACATTTTTTAAATATTTTTTTACATTTTTTCCTTTTTTTTTTGTGAAGTTTGATTTCTTTAAATTGTTTAAAAATTACTACTAGCTTCCATGAAGGAAAACTTTTTTTTTCTAGAGAGTATTTTTTATGCTCTTTTAAATGAGATATAGTAGATTATTCTCCTGTAAATATTTGCTGAGATATTAATGAATAACCTTATGACCTTTTCCACGCCCATTTTCTTAAGTGGACTAAAATGAGTTAAAACAATATTTTTGTAACTAGTGCCCGTAGGGCTTCATTCTGGGCGAGTTTGAAGAAATTCGATTTTTTCGCTATTTCCAAGTCTAGTTGATATTTAGGCGAAGCTGCTCTTAAGGACTTCGACTTCGTTTCGGTCCATAAAGAAGCAAATCAAGAACTTCGTCAATATCTAGCCATATTGACCTCACGCCTAGTCAATAATCCATATACAGTTGGACCCCACCTATTCTACCATTTTCTGAATCATGCAACAAACGCTTTCGCGTTAACCGTTAAGAGTTAACGTACTGTACAGCTTATAGCACGGCGTGTGACCAATAAAATTCGACAAATTAACTTACGGACTCACATTAAACCATGACATCAAATGGCCAATAGTAGATACACCGTGTAATTCCAAGATATCCGTTTTAGGAACGTAAAAGTATTTTATATTTTCAAAAGGTCTGGATAGTAGCACACATGTTAAAATTCTGAGAAACAACACAACGTTTTTTAAAAACATGTCTCAACAGAATCTTCTGTCATCTTCAGTTTTGTAATTAAAACGGAAGATGACAGAAGATTCTGTTGAAACATGTTTTACGAAACGTTGCGATGTTTCTCAAAATTTTATATCTTCCTGAAAATAATATGTCGTCATGAATATTGGTCGCCGTTAAGCAGTGCATGCTTGAGAAAAACTTGGCGGTCGTCAAGGAAGCGAAAAGCCAATCACAGTTCCTCTTTTGCTTTCCGTACCTTTGGTCCTAAGAATTTCTTCGGGAATAAAAACTCTCTCACCATGTAAACGATGTACTTCATAATCTTCAGAATTTTTTTCGCAGTTATTTGCGTCTCGCAGTCTCGCTATTTTCATAAGGTTGTCTCGCAGTCTCGATCTTTAAAAGACCGAGAAAGTCTAGATGTCCCAACATATGAATGGATATGAATGTGAATATTTTGTTTCTCAAGTTATAACTGACGTGTAAAAGTCTTAAGAGTCTCACACTCGACTTTAACACACTATAAACCCTCGATCAAATGTCTTCAGGCTCGCACTGAAAAATTCTAGTCTCGCCTCCCCGCAAAGTCCCATCACCCCTCAAAATGTTTACAAACCCGAGCAGCTGCCAAGTCAGCCTTACTGTAATCACGCGCAAGAGAGAGCACACTTATTGACTTTTTTTACCGCAACTTTTACAAAATTTTGTTTAGATTACTGAAATCAAAATGTAGCGAAAACTGTATTCCGTCTTATCCTCGCTCAGCTGCGAACTTCTAAATAGGTGCTTTGGATCATGAATAAGTACGAAACATTGCCTGACTCAAATCAACATAATATATGTATTTGTCAGTGATATTGAAACCAGTAAATTCTTGCTAGATGTACTTACCTTAAATCTTCTCCTTGGCGTCTTAACTTAAAAAATCAAAATCGTCGGGAAATTAACCAAACCGTCAGGATCCGTATCAGATTTTAGCATTTATTTCGTCTCAACGTGATCTTATCTCAGTCTCTGGCAACTAAACAGCTTAGTCGATGCATCCGTCATAAGACACTTCCGCTTATGTGATTGGCCGAGTACTTGGTAATGAACGCCAATGGTTTGTAGACGCAGACCATAACAATGGTAGAAACTAATATACGGGCTTCACGCAAATTCACGCTCATTTGAAACAAAGGATGGTAGCTTAGAATAGTTAACAATTATTCCCCTGTATTTCTGAACATATATTTTGACAAAACTACTGTAAGCATTGAAGAGTAAGTCGAGGAATCCTAAAGGGCGAAAAGAGTCAGTTTTAAAATGGTTGTCGGCTAGCTGTCTGTTCTGTTCTTATGTAAAATTCTACGAAGCCGAATCCCGCTTTCAATTTATGAGATCACTTAATGGTCTCAACGAAGACCTGCGAGGCTGCCGAGGCAGCGTGTCCGAGTGGTTTTACTTTAAGGGCGAAATTTGCGAAATTTTAAGAATAGTTTAAGAATAAACTCGAGGCTGAGATAGAGATGGTATATACAATACAATAATATATGTTTTTAACTAAACCGTATAAAATTCTTCTCTTCCTTAAACAGCAAAACTAGCAAAAAAGCAACAAAAACAGCACTAGCCGTATGTTCGATGCTAAACATTTCAATCTGCAAGAAGTTAACTGCGTCACATTGGGCTTTAGTACCTACAGGCTGGCTTCAAAATTACTTAATAAAACACCATCCAGACGCCAACTACATTCGAAAACAGAAACGTAATACGCTATAATCTAGGAATATTCACAAGAATATTTTTAGCCTAAAATCGGCAGAAATATAACAATATTCAGCCTCGCCCGGAAAACAATTTCCTTTAAAAGAAAAAAAAGAAAGAGTATAGCCCGGCCTTTTCATGATTAACTTTTGTCATTTGCATTTAAATATAATCCAAGATGGATATATCTGAGGCAATATCGAACAATTTTGTAGTTTCAGCCCCAAATAGCCCATATTTACGATAGCCGCCATGATGGTTTTCGTATTATAATGCAAATTAGCTACGTTGTCCGCCAGGGGGCAAACATTGACATGGTTCCCATTTTTCTGAAAATCGGCTCGCCTAAATGGTCAAGTATCTGCACCAAAATTACACTTGGGAGTCAAGTTATGGAATAATAATTTTAATATTAATTTAAGTTTGAAAAATTTCTTGATTACTTGACTTATTAACTACGCGAGCCGTTTTCTTTTTATAAAAGCGCCGAAATTCTGTAAAACTCGGAATATTTTCACTCCAATGCTGAAACCGAAGCATGGACATGAAAAAAATTATCAGACATGATAAGAGACCAGCTGAAATTTCCCGATTTTAGCTGGTTTGCCCCCTCAGAAAGCACTTGCCTGATTTGCATTATAATGTAAAAACAGACATAGCGGTTATCGTGAATAAAAGGCTTATTGCCTCGCATCCACGTTGGATTACATTGTAATGCAAATGAGAAAGGTTAATAGTGAAAGTTAAAGGATATTAGAGCGTTCTATATTACAGTGTCAAAAAGCGATTTGGCTTTTATCAACTACCACTTTTTTTGTCCAATCACAAGTAAAACAAAAACGTCGTCACTCGTTCGCACACCTCTCCTTTTCTCACTTTTCGATGGTTTTCAATTTACAACAACATCAGTAAATTAAACTTCATCTCATACTTAGCACAAAGGTTTACATTTCAAGCTTCACTAAGTACGTGTGTAAACCCTAAGGGAAGAGGGGGGAGCACTCCCTGACAATTTTGCTATGCCGGAGTGTAGTGTAGCTTTCTTGAAATCCTTGACCTATTTCAGACCAAATTATGTGAATTGCTATCGCGTGATAATTGACCAGTGGTAGCTTGAGTCAACTATCACGCATAGAAATCGAGAGAGAATGATTTAGTACATGCTTTAGTATAAATCTGGTAGTCGCTCAAAACTTCGGTAGCAAGATAGGTTCACGTTTTTTGTTAACCCTCGGACGTACAAGCTAACTCATACCCCCACCGTGGTACAAGGAGGGGCTGGGGAGGGTGGATGGAGCCCCTCCCCTGGGTTTTCGTGTTGTTAAGACACAGCGAAATGAATTTACACTGATTAGATGGCCCTCAGCTTGCTCTATAAGATGATAGCATTTTGGTTGATTTTGACGTCATTTGACTCGCTACCTTGCTTATGTAATGTAGAAATTCGTGAATTTCTGCATTTCGTTGCAGAGAACTTGTCTGACTTGAAAAAAAAAAAATTGAAAAAAAAAAATGCAGAATTATGTCAAAAAAATTGATGTTTGGCCAAACCTGCATGAAATTTGTGGTTGCCATGGCAACGTCAAAAATGATAGACAGAATTGACGTGTCAAAATTTCCTCGGAGGATGACAAATAACCACACCTTACTGTTTTCTTAGTTAGGATATTTATCAAAAGAATATTCTTTCATAAAAGGGTATTTCTTAATCATTTTTGTGACGCGCTCTTTTTGCTCCTCGGTCCAAACTACTGTCTCTCTGGTGAATGAGGGAGCTCCATACAAAATCTTGCTGCATTTCTCAAAGTAATCTTCAGAACAAGTAACTCCCAAATGGTCGCACAATCTTTGAAGCGTTTCCTTGGGTCTTAGCACTGTTTCGTGTCCTGGTATATCGAGAACTGCAGCTCCGTACCGTTCCCTGACGCGCTGATTGGAGGCTGCCATTTTGAAGTAGGATTCAATTTGATCATCAAGCTGCACCGTGTTTTCTTTCTGTTGGAGATAAAAGAAAACATAAAGCAGGAGTGCTAATCGCCCCCTCCCCCCGGGGGGGATTACTTTCTAACGTGGAATATATAGGTATGTGCGGCCCCAAAGTGCATGGTTTTGTAGATGTTTTGGTCATAAATAGGGTATCGGTTTTGGTCATTTTGGTCTCAAATAGGGTATGGTTTTTGCACTCTAGTATTGATTTGGGTATGCTTTTAAGGGAAAGCCACTTTAAGGCCACGATAAGACCATCAACTAAAGACCTTCACAATGTCTTGAACTGAAAAAGAGAACTAATTATAAGGCAAGTCTCAAACAGGGTATTGATTAAAGGGTCAGGTCAAAAACAAAGGGTAGGGAAAATCGCATAATTTGGTCTTTAATAAACTGAGAGTTTTGGGAAGCTTGCCGAACACCCGCACCCAATTTTTCTGGGAGGACCCTCTCCCCTGCCGGGGGGCGGCTAATTGTAAATAAATAGGTGTCGTCACTCCTTATCTCCATACTTCGTGTAACATACATGAACTTAACCCTTCAGTGAGCATGATGACCAATGACAAAAACACCATAACCTTCTTACTTTTACTCCTTCTTTCCTAACAGCATCACGTGACCCTGTAGCGCGGAGCATCATGGTTGCTATGTTGTCAAAGGGGTTCCTGTGAACGTGTATGAATTTCATTGGTACTTGAACGACTCGATTGATTTCTTCAAGAACATTCTGATTTCCGAGTTGGTGCAAGGCTAAGGCTGTCTTTCCTCCTTTTTTGTCACCGATAACCTTGGGAAATAAATAACAAAAAGGATATAAAGAAAGAACGCTAGATAAAAACAAACAAACAAACAAACAGAAAGAGAGAGAGAGGAGAGAGAGGAAGGGGTGAAAGACTAGAAAGAAGGAAGGAAAGAAAGAACGAGAGAAACAAATTTGCATAAAAAGAAAGAACTGAAAGGAAGAAAGAAAGAGAGAAAGAAATACAGATAGACAGACA
The DNA here is from genome assembly GCF_964199315.1 of Orbicella franksi. NCBI lineage: Eukaryota > Metazoa > Cnidaria > Anthozoa > Scleractinia > Merulinidae > Orbicella > Orbicella franksi. The sequence continues at coordinate 22,689,465 of NC_138155.1, read as the reverse complement.
AGCAGACAGGCAGACAAGCAAACAAGCAGACAGGCAGACAGAAGGACAGACACAAAGACAGACAGACAGGCATGCAGACAGACACACAGACAGGCAAGCAGATAGACAGGCAGAGAGTCAGACAGACAGACAGACAGACAGGGGAAAGTGTAGGCGAGAGACATAGGGAGAAAGACCAATGGAATGAAGAAAGTTTTATTGAGGCACAGAATTACTTTATTAACGTACCTTTATTCTCGTTTGATAACCTCCTTGCCATAAGCCTGGCACGTTGTATCTGTAACCTCCGATCTTCCCTTTTGGATACTTAGAGCGAATTCCAAACACTGCTTGTTCTCTAGACAGCTGGTGGAGGTCATAAAATAGATGATATTTTGACAGTTTTGTTTTTCTAACAGTTGATGGCCGATATTTATTCCAATATTTTATCACATCGTATTCATGTGGGATGATAATCTCTGGATGTGCATCCAATATGGCGCCCACTAAGCTATGACTGCTTCGAGGATATCCAATGAACATTACAAATGTCTCCACTCCATCGTACAATTTGAGCAGTTTCTCTGCATAAGAGAGGGAAGCAGTTTTAACTGAAAGAAAAATAAAATTTAGTTTATTTCAGCTGGGCTCAAAATTGTTTTCAGTTTCGAATTAGCCGAACATTCTTACTTAGAGATCTGGGCATGAGAACGCTAGAACATAGACGTATTGAACAATCTCTGATAATATTTTTTAAGTGTTATAAAGAAAATGGCCCACGTTATATCACCAACTTATTCAAGCCCCGGGTCACGCCATACAATCTTAGAAGCAGCGGGCTAAACGTAGAACAACGCCCTTACAATAGTAGATTCTTCCACGGCTCGTATTCTTATATCATCTCTAGAATTTGGAATCAGTTACCGCCGGCAGCAAAAAAATGCAGCAAACGTTCCAGCTTTTATCAATCATCTTAATACAACAAACTTTGGTGGCTGCCAATGCAGTTCTTGTCTTAAATGATTCCTTTATAGACATGTTGTATTTTTATCGTTTTTTAATATTGTATTTTCAACGCATATTTTTTAAGATATTAATAGTATGATAATTTTGTATTTTTTAATATATAGTTTTTAAATCTTTTTTTTAAACATGTATGTCAAACACTTTTATCATGAGCCCCTGGCTCGGGAGACTTGGGCAACCACTCCCCGTGTTCTTGACGTAAAATAAATTACCTTACCTTACCTTACCTTACGTCATGCTTGACCATATACATTTTGAACATTTGCATAAATGCCCCTTGATTTGTGTAACAATACTTTATAGATCGTTAGCCTCGTACATATGTTTCCAGACAAAGGATTTTTCACATGAATGAGAGGCTTTGGATTCATAAGTATTGTTATCCACGTTTAGGCGCCATTTATAAGGTTCTATACAAGCCCCTGTTTACTTGTAAGGTCTGTGTGTCCATTCCCTTCTTTAGTTACAAGGACCACCCAGTAGCGGATCTAGGGGAGGGGCCGGGGGGACCGGGACCCCCCCCTTATTTTGGAAGAAATCACAGAAGGAAGAAAAGCCGGCGGGCAAGCAAAACAACCCCTCTTCTCCCCCTTAGCTCAAGGTCGGGATCCGCCACTGCCACTTGTTCAGAAACGGTTACACAAATGATGTGAAGGGCGTTTGGTTGCTTGTCGCCTGATCTCCTCAAGCACTCCATTGACATTAAGAGAGTTTGAAATCTTCTTGTACGGGTCTTTCATATTTTGACAGGCTTACCTACGTAGGGGGGCCACCATGGGGACAGCATCCCAGAAGCCACATTTGGGGACATGCTATATGCTGACACATAAATTTAGAATAAATATACTTGTTTTAATAATTTTCCAGTTCTCAAAAAATTGTAATTTAAACTTAATTTCTAAAAATTGTGAATGTAGTAACTACAAATCAGGAATGTATGCTATTATAATTATTTCCTGCTTTAATCTAGTTAAATGTCGGTTTTATAGGATGCAAACTTAGCCGTCAACGATAACAAAAAAATTTCCTCTTCTTGCTAGTTGGGCATGCATTGTTGCGCGAACTGCCACCATGCCTATATTTGATTCAGACTCGTACCCAGTCGCTATTTACGTGTTTGGTAGGAGAGAAGGTTGGATACTAGGGTGGATTAAGGAGCGCAGGGTATCATGGTAAGGTCCGCACGCTCCACTCGCTCCAGACCGCTTAATCTCTTTGAAACAATCCAATCTCAGTGACACGTATGACCCGTAAATAGCGACTGGATGCGAGGCTGTATTTGATCCGACCCTGCTCACGGTATAACTCACCGTTTGACAGTCTCTGCCTCGGAATAGGAGTAATTTCCATGCTGTGGAAACCAATATGTTTTCTTGAGAACATTTCGAACATTTCGAACATTTTGGATGCATTAGGTTCTTTTTTGCTGATAACAATGTAAAAAACTAAAACAGCGACCAAGGCCGAAAATGACGTAAGCATTAGAAGAAATCTCCTCGAAGTCATTGTTTATTCTCTGAGAAGAAAAACAAACATTATTAATAATAAACAACAACTGTTGGCAAATGTATTCAGTATATTCAGGAGCCATAAGCGGAGACGGAGACCGTAAGTCTTAGGATCCGCGCGCACCTATGATATGGGACAATTTTTCTATTTTTAGAACAAATTGCGCCATCCTGACGTCATATATCCGCGCGGATTCACGCACATGTCAGGGGCTCTCGCGTGGATGTTGTCACGTTGTGTGATCAAATGGTGAGAGTTGAGAGATTCTCTTGCGTATTTTTCACAGCGATGGCAGGGAATAAGGCAGGGAATACGAACCAGGGCGCTTATATGTAGTTTTATGCTCTGAACTAACGGAAAAGGTGGGTTTTTCAGGGTAGAAAACAAGACTTCAATCTCGCGCTGGAAATGAATAATAAGATCTGCTCACGCTAGTTGTAAGCTTACGCGTTTGTTTTTGCGTTTGTTCAGACTTAAGAATATAGCAAGAAAACTCTCTACTCTGGTATCGAGTTAATTTGTGAGTTTCTCAGAAAATGGTTAATCATAACCAAAACCTGTTTTGATGGTTTCTTATTGTTTCTGCTTGTTTGGTGAGTTTGCAAAAGTTGTTGAAAGGAAAGTCTGACGCGTACAATTAGCTCATTTGCATAGTGCAGCTCGTGCACTTTCAAGTCCGAGTCGGTGTTTTCAATTGTCAACAAATCTTGACAAAGATTTCTTTCGTTATCTTTTGTGCTGAGATGCTGCAACAAATTTCACGAACGCAAAAAAGGCTACTAACATCATGTGTGTTTCTTCAACATAAGCATAGTGAAGTTTTACACTGCGAAAATGAAAATAGACAAGGAGTTTTGATAACTCGATCAACAAAATCGAAATCGTTATTTGAAGTTGATTAAAGAAAGCGTCATTGTAACTTTGCTGATTATTTCTGCTTTATTCACATATTTCCAGCTTAGCTTTTAAATCTGTTCTCAAACATTTATCAATCTTAAACATATTTAAAAACTATAGAGTTATTGTTTGAGTTCGATGTACGAATTAGTGCGGCGGCGGAAGTCCAATTTGTCATGTTTACTGACTGTACAAAACACGCATCGACGGGCGCTCTCTTCATCGACAACAGAGAATTTACTGGATTTTTACACAAATAAAACTGAGCAGTATCTACGGACGTAAAGTTATTGGGCCTTGATGAAACATCAAGCGTTGCTTACAATTCAGGCGAAGCTCTAAGTAGCAATTATTTTGTTTTACTTTTCGGTCGCGATAGACTGGCAAATTCCTCGCAAGCGTGTGGCAAGAGGAGCTAGGAAACCATGAAGTCCTGAAGCACTGCCATATCTAAATATATCCAGCTAGTTTTTTGCTGTGTAATGGAAAAGCTGTTAATCTTCAAAATATGTGAAATTTAAAGTGCAGTAATATACAGCTCATGTAAAAGAAGCATCCGTCGGAACACAACTTGGTCAGCGATATATATTAAGCTTAAAGCGGAACATACCTAAATTCGACACGGTCTTACTTCACTCAAACTGGAGCAGCTTACGACGAAGATACTTAATTAAGCAAAATTCCAACAGACGTAAACGCGTTGAGTTGTGAGCCAAAAACATGAAAAATTTCGGGAATTTCGGACGCCATTTCCCCCGCGCGACATCCGCAAAAATCCTTGCAGCATATACGCGCGTGTGCCGCAGGTGATGGCGCAATTTGTTCTAAAAATAGAATTATTGTCCCATATCATGGGGACAACCCCAATACTTGAAATGGCGCGCGCTTACGGTCTCCGTCCCCGATTATGGCTCCTGGTATATTGCCCTTTTGTCAATTGGTGATTTCAAAGATTGACCAGGACATGGGTAGGGAAAGTCTATATACGAGCCAAGTGGCCTATCAGGCCGGCGCTTGTCTCCAGTTTCAGTAGCATGAAACCATGAGAATTATTTCTACTCCCCCCTGGATGGGATGCTAGTCCATCACAGGGTTACCCCCAGCATTAATTTATACACCTGGGTGGAGAGAAGCACTGTGAGAGTTAAGTGCCTTGCCCAAGAACACAACTTAATGTCCCCAGAGGGCTCGAACCCGGACCACTCGATCCGGAGGCGACCGTACTAAACGTGAGGCCACCGCTCCCCCAGGACATAGTTGACGGATTAACCCTCTAGTTTTGCAGATCGGTGAAAGTATTTTGCTGAGAAGATGTCATCATACACTTCAAATACACATCTCCTAATCTTTGGAAAGCAATCGTACAAGACCATGCCTTGGGCTAGAATTAGAAAACACTCCAACAAATAAGAGTTTTGCCGGTTGAACTACAATTTACTCACGAGTAAATATCTATCAACTAAAAGACATTACATTGCCGCAGCAGTTGTGAAGGAGATTTTCCCGATTTTTGCCAAAGTATGATTATCATTTTTCCCCGATCATTAGCAGTAACAAGACTCATGAAAATCTCATGAAATGTTAAGTAATATACTAAACACGAGAGACAGTGTTTCATCGGGATATCCTGAAACACCAAAGAGAGAGTTGAAAATACGACGCGCGGCGGAGTATTTTGTGACAAAATGAGAGGTGTTTGCATAGCTGATGAACTGTCTCGAGTGTCTGATATAAGGACTAAACGTCGAAGTAAAATCCTCAAAATCTATGGGTATCCAAGCCTCCTTCACGGTTGTGATTTTCTTTCTTTTAACTTCATGAATTATTAATGAGTTTGAGAAGTGGAGTTCTAGAAGTATACCTATGGAAATGATGCAATCTGATTGGCTGAGCTACTCGAACACTATCACGCATTACTGTACAGTGGCTGAAGGTCGTTCACATAATGGCAACTTTTTCTGTTTTCGCTGTTTTAAGGAAGTTTTAGAACTGTTACTGGACAAATCAATTCCCAAGAACACCAAGGAAAGGGCATTGAGCGTTATGCGACTTAAGAACCTCAAAATTCGGCCTCGTGAACTATCACCTCATAGAAATCTCGAGCTTGTAATGTGCCAATGAAGTAAAAATAATTCCTGCTTATTTGAAAGGCCTTTCAAAGTAAAGAAGAATGGCGTTTTCCTTTTTGGAATATCTTTTTTCGTTTTAGAGATATTCATGTTTTTGTATTATGCAAATGAAGAAAGTCATGACGTCATAGTTGGTTCCTCCAAAACAGCACAACACTCAATCGAGAATAACTCTAGAAATATTAAAGCAGTGTTCTTCAAACTTGGAACCAGCAATGTTCATCACAAAAGAAACAGAATGACACCTACTATGTTGTTGCCATGGCAACACTCTTGGCTCCAGTCTCTTTCTCTGAAAAACCAAATATCCCCATTTGCAACCTTTTAAAGTGGGACAGAGGGTCTTGCTCGGAAGACATATGGTTCTCATATTGTCTTAACTCTCCCCATTAGATTGGTGGGAGTGGATGATCCTTGTTTAAGATAAAATCTGGAAATTTTAGTCTTAATTAAAACAGAACCAGCGGCAAAACTGTTGTCATGGCAATGGCACGACGGGTGTCATTATGTTTCTTTGGTGATGTACATTTCTGGTGCCAAGTTTAAGGAACACTGCTTTAATATTTCGTAAGTTATTGTCGATTGAGTGTTGTGCTGTTTTAGTGGAACCACCTATGACGTCATCACTTTCCTTACAAAAACGTAAATATCTCTCAAACGAAAAAAGATATTCCAAAAAGGAAAACGCCATTCTTCTTTACTTTGAAAAGCCTTTCAAATAAGCAGCAATTATTTTTTACTTCATAGGCACTTTAAGGAAGATACCCCCTTTTACGATTAACCCTGACTCACGAGTATCATGAAAAACTTCTAGTAACTGCGCCATCACACGGTTTAAACTGGACTGATAAAATGCTTCTGGTATTTGCTTCAGACTATTTTTTTTTATTTTAAGAATGTATATGTTTTGTTCCCAGGCTGAATATTCTTATGTTCTACCTACTGTGATTGGCTACCGGAGTGAGCAAGATGACGCTATCTGACTTGCCAGAGATTACGTGCTTTGTCCCACACTGTGTACCTCTACCTTGCATTTTTAAGGACCTCGACTTCGTTTCGGTCCATAAAGAAGCAAATCAAGAACTTGGTCAATATCTAGCCATATTGACCTCACGCCTAGTCAATAACCCATGTACAGTTGGACCCCACCTATTCTAACTCAGTTATTTCGAATTCCTCGTTATTTCGAACTTAAGAGTGCCTGCCTGTAAAAATCAGACAAATTCTTAATTTCGCGGCAAGGGTCGAAAATTCGATTTCGCTCATATTCTTATGGTAGATAGGTTAGGGCATGACAAAAACTACTGGATAGTTTTTTTGGGAAAATATCCTTTTATTTCAAAGAAATATGCAAATTACCAAATTCCGTTAAAATCGTCATTTGACGCACCATTTTATTAAACAAGTTTGAGAGCCTCGCATGCAAAACCACATCATTCTTCCGTCTTTAAAACACTCAAATATTTTTGTGCAATGTTTAAATGTGTACTGGGTTGATTTTAGGGAATGTTGCGTTGTCTTTTTGGGTGCACAATAATTAAATTTCGAAGACATGTATTTCATTCACTTAAAAGTACTTCGTGAATATAATTAATTTTCACCATGTGCGAAACCTTCAAATGGACTAAGCTTCTGGTGGTTGAATTGCAGAAGGATGGTCTACAGATTCCTGTAAAAATTTCTTTGGGCAAATGATTGTGAGCGACGCGAGAGCTTTTCAAAGTACGTCAAAAACGCAAATATTTGACCATCCGTCGTCAAATTTCAATTCACGGGTTAGACGTATATTTTAGCATGCGCCACATGACTTGACCTATGTTAAGCTGAAATAGACACAGAGCTGATAATTTCGAAATGTTCTAACCTTATTTGCTGTAAAAGGCAGGTCCAAAGCCGATTTGACGTGTTTCTCTCACCATTCGTCGCACAAAAAGCAGAAGTTTGCTTTTGTTTACATAACGTCCGATGTACATCGCCAACTGTCAACTTATTTAACGGTCGAATACGATGAATCTGTGACCCTCGTTCGACACATATGATCACCACTGCATCTAAGTCAAAAACGGCTAAGTCATTCGTAGATAGTGGCTTGCTTTGCACTACACCTAAATATTACGTTTGATCATCATGGTTTGATGGCTTGAATCCTTGCTTGCAGCGGTTCCTTGTTCGTCACGCAATTCTGTCATCCCAATTTAGGGGGTAGGGGTGGGACAATTTCTATCCTAATACGTAAGGCTCCGTACGGCTTGGAATCACTGGGAGCACACAATCGTGTTGAGTAGGAAGAGATTAAATTAAGAAAGGAAAAGAATGAATAATTTATCATTTCCCCTGTTGTTATCTTTTACTCGACCACCGCTACCTACCATGCCCCTGCGTAATACTGTAACGTTAAACTCATACTTAGGTCTTTTCGCGCTGTGCAATTATTTTTGGTTTACATGTTATACAGTGGGCTACCCTCGGGAAAATAGGTGGCGACCGCTTAATGGGGCTAGCCGCTTAAATAGAGGTTGGTGTACCTTGAATATTTAATTTTTCACTATCGGGCTATAAATTTCTTGGTGAACATGGAGTCAATTCAATACAATCATGATAGACGTGTGTTTGAATTATCACTCGTCATGCACCTTCAATTTCAGACTCTTATCTGCCATCGCCCTTTCCAAAACAAAGTTCTTAAATTTTGGGTGGCCGCTTAATAGGGGTAAAGACAATAATGAAACCGTTATCAGAATGACCAAATGATGGCCGCGGAGGTAACCGGTCAATAGGTGTTTTATTTACAATATTTCACTGACGATAATTTTGGACTGTATTGACAACAGTCCTCTATTTTCTGTTACATACCAATGCCTCGCCACTAAGCAAACAAAATACGCCAAATAAAATGGCATGGCCAGGGCTATTTACTCACGTAATTACTAATTAAATTTAGTCTGTTTTTCTCACGAATTAGACACGTTGTGATTTCCTATTTTTATTTCAGCTAGTTCTTGCTTCATTAATCTATAATTTTTTTATGGCGATTTTCTTAAAATTCTAGTGAGTACAGGTTCTAGCTTTATCAGCTGTTGTCTGAAACATCAGAACGTACAACAAACGTGATTTGGACCGAGGCCACGTACACTATAGAATATGATTATATAAATATACACATATATTATTATATATATGAAAAAACAGATGAACAATGATTAAATTGTTTCACTTATCCTTAGAGTACTCTATACAAAATAGATCAAAATGTGCAGCATATGCCGTGACAGCATTGCGTGACGAACAATAACGGCTGTAAGATTGTGCTGCGCCGACACGCTTATCAGCAATGGTCAGCAATCGATCAAACGCAATATTTTGGCGCAGCGCAAAGCAAGCAACTATCTACAAATGACTCAGCCGTTTTAGACTTAGATGCAGTGATGTTCATATGCGCAGAAAGATGGTCACAGATTCATAGTATTCGACCAATAATAGGTTGACAGTAGGCGATGTACATCGGACGTTAACCTTGTGTAAACAAAAGCAAACATCTGCTTTATGTCCGACGAATGGTGAGAGATCGACTAGAAACACGTCAAATCGGCTTTGGACCTGCCTTTTACAGCAAATAAGGTTAGAACATTTCGAAATTATCAGCTCTGTGTCTATTTCAGCTTAACATAAGTCAAGTCATGTGGCGCATGCTAAAATAAACGTCTAACTCGTAAATTGAAATTTGACGACCGATGGTCAAATATTTGCATTTTTAACGTACTTTGAAAAGCTCTCGCGTCGCTCACAATCATTTGCCCAAAGAAATTTTTACAGGAATCTGTAGACCATCCTTCTGCGATTCAGCCACCAGAAGCTTGGTCCATTTGAAGGTTTCGCACATGGTGAAAATTAATTATATTCACGAAGTACTTTTAAGTGAATGAAATACATGTCTTCGAAATTTAATTATTGTGCACCCAAAAAGACAACGCAACATTCCCTAAAATCAACCCAGTACACATTTAAACATTGCACAAAAGTATTTGAGTGTTCTAAAGACGGAAGAATGATGTGGTTTTGCATGCGAGGCTCTCAAACTTGTTTAATAAAATGGTGCGTCAAATGACGATTTTAACGGAATTTGGTAATTTACATATTTCTTTGAAATAAAAGGACATTTTGCCAAAAAAACTATCCAGTAGTTTTTGTCATGCCCTAGCCTATCTACCATAAGAATATGAGCGAAATCGAATTTTCGACCCTTGCCGAGTTATTTTCCATTTTTATGGACAGGGACTCTTAAGACCCTATCAGTTATTTCGAACTCCCGCTATTTCGAGCAATTTTGCGCTTCCCTTGAGAGTTCGAAAAAGCGGGGTTCAAATGTAAGTAAGTAAACAAATGCACCTTATACATGCACAAATACTGAGCGGAATAAATGGAAATGTGTGGCTCTCGTAAGCTGCTATTGTTTTATTATTGTAGCAGCTGTTATTGTTCAGATGACTCGCACCTCTTTAAAACTTCTATTTTGATTCGTTCTTGTTAATCTGCACCTCTTTTGTTTTTAGGGCTAGGGCATTGTTTGTGTTGTATACCTATTGTTTCGTCTGGCCAATCATGAAGACCCTTGCAAATGGTTCAGGTCGGCCCTTATTGTTTTAAGGCTGGGGGCATTGATTCTGTCGTTTGTTCTATTGTTCCCTGGAAGGGTATCGAACCATTCATGAGAGACCTAACGAGAGCATGGAATGTATGTCAACGTGGCGCCCGAAAGGTTAACGGGTTATATGACCTGCGCCTCAATGCTAATTGTTCCTCCGTTGAACTAACGTAACGACCTCTGTCAATAGGTCGCATGCATTCCTAAAAGAGATCAGACACTTCGACAAAGTACGGTAAGTTCCGTTTGTTGCAAAATTTAACAGTACTACCAGCTAGGAAACTATCAGGTTATTTTCGGTTCGGGGGAACAAGGCAGCTTTCATTGTGGCATGAAGTTTATGTCTTACTAAAAGTACCTTCTCCAATTCAGTTTAAAATTTAAATTGTTTTCGGTTCGAAGGGACATCAAAGTCAAACTTACATTGTGGCATGGGATTCTTGTCTTACTAAAACCGGTACCTGTTCTTGTTCGGTTTATAAAATTTAAATTGTTTTCGGTTCGGAGTACAACAAACTTTTGGCAAAGAATTCCTGTCTAAAACTTGTCCTGTTCGTTCTGTAAAATTTGATAGCTTAAGGCTACTTTCTGACATATTTTGACACCCGGAAAGCAGATCCGGAAATAATCTACCAAAATTGAAATATCTAAAGTTTAAAAGTTTTAATGTTTGGATCGCTTTTACAGTGGAGTGGCAATGGGCTCACCTTTGGGACCCCTTATGGCAGACGCATTTCTCTGCTCCATCGAAGAGAAATTAGAGCATGACAACAAGCTCCCAGAGTTTTATAGGCGGTACGTCGATGACACGCTTGCTACGATGAAGGATGTGCCAGCAGCAGAAGCCTTTTTAACAACACTTAACAACTGTCACCCATCCATAAATTTCACGATGGAACTACCTTCTGACAACAAGCTACCATTTATTGATATGGAAATACTTAAGAAAGGTCACAAACTGGAAACCAGTGTTTACCGGAAGCCAACAAATACCGGCCTACTACTCCATCACCAAAGGCATGTGGACAAAAGGTACAAGAAATCGCTCATTAAAACCATGGTAAACCGTGCTTTTCACCTGTCATCCACATGGGAGTCTTTCGTGACTGAATGTGATCGCCTGAAGCTGATGTTTACGAACCTCAAGTACCCTGAAAGCCTAATTAACTCCATCATTTCTCACTTTGTCACCTCAATGATGACCAAAGATCCTCTCGTGCCACCTCAACTACCCGTCAACGAAGACACTGTTCACCGAGTGGTATTGCCATTTAAAGATCAAACGTCAGCCGATGCAGTGAAAAAACAACTATCTGACCTGAGCAAGAAAATCAATCACACTCTTCAACCAGTATTCAAGAGTCGCAAAATCTGTGAAGATCTCAAGATGCGTGAACCAAAACCATCTCTAATTAATCGACAATGGGTAGTGTACAATTACCAATGTGATCTGTGCGATGCAGAGTATGTCGGGTATACCAGCCGGCATTTGCACCAACGTATTGATGAACACAGGTTCTCCGCAATCGGAAAGCATTTAAGGAATGATCACGGCCTTTATAACATCGACGACCTTGCCAATAATTTTTCCGTCCTAAAGAAATGCAACGGAAAGCTGGATTGCTTGATTTACGAAATGCTGTTTATTAGAAAGAAGAAACCTAGCCTGAACACGCAATCGCATTCCATCCGCGCGAAACTATTTGTTTAAACAAATGTGTTAATGAACAATCACACCTCTCACCGCATATATAACACTGTTGAACCGTTATTTTCTTGTCACTTGATAATGATGTCATGACGACATCGAAACGTTGTGTAAAATTTCTATCGCTCATTTTTATTTTGAAATGTTTATCGAAATTTAATCTCATTCAAATAATATGTCGTCATGAATATTGGTCGCCGTTAAAGTGCACCTAACCCCCAAATTTTTTTTTCGCTAGAACGAATCTACTTATTATTTGAAATAGTTCTGCGAAAAAATTTTTGAATTCCGTTAAATCCTCGATTTTCTGTGCCACGACGAAATCTCGAAAATAGCTCCAAAACACCGCCATTTTGTTTCACGACCGAGTTTGAGGAGAATGGGTCCAGCGACTCTTGTGACGTCTACCCAGGAAGGTTGGATATCTCATTTCCTCTCATTTCCTTCAGGATGGTGCAATACACATTCGAAAAGTGCGCAGAAACGCCTTCCAGAGGTGCTATCGGCTGTTGCAGCAATATTCCAGATTTAAAGAAAGATATACTGTACAATTTACTGACGATGATCGGCTAATGGGTCAATAAAGACGTAAACGATGGTTGATTTTGTCGAACCGAAACAAGCGAACTGAATCTGTGAGAACCATTGAAGAACTCTCACTGGAATTTGTTCCGCAGACTTTCGAACGCTATTTTCATAAATTTTCTACTTAAAGCTAACCAGCAATTTGTAGAAATACTACCTACAACCTATATCTTCCAATCCCGCAGTATTTATAACATAACCGGCAAAGTTGTGTCATCCGGTCATGATCAAGAAGCGTTATACTGATATGTAAATAGATCGCAACTGTACGCCGCTAACCAACACTTATTTCTCTTTCGATTTAGATGAAAGTCGAAGATTAATCCTCTAGAATTACATGATAACAAAATTGTTAGACTCACAGAGTTTTTCGAAGGTTTGGAAATCAGCAGTGCGACAAAGATTCTGTGCAATAGCGTCGAAAATATGACCGCGTAACATTATCTGCGGACCGCTTAGGGAACACATCCTTTTCGCTTATCCGACGAATTTCACTGCAAACTTTGAGAACAATTTACATTGGTTATTTGGAGTTACGACTTAAAACGTGTGACAATGTGAAATCGGTAATTATATGAAATGTTTCCTTCCGCCTTGCTTCCCGCAGCTTCAAAAATACAGGTCCAAACAATACGATTTCCAATCGATCGAAGCCAATGTTTTGGAGGTCATCAAGTCTCGAAAACTGCAACACGTACGTCGCTCTTATAAACATGAAGCATTCAACTGAAAGTAAAACACAAACTGGATTTAACAGAACCTTGACAAAATACATTCTCGGTAAGGACAAATGTAAACGGGCTATAAACACGCGTGGGAATCTTATGTTTAGTTGACGAAATTACCATCCACAGCAGTCCTTGAGTTTTCTTTCCTGCTTTTCGTTTGCCTGCTCCTCCACTTCGTATCTAGCTTTCCATTCCTAATATACAAGCAGCTCGTCCGCAAAGACGTCTACCCCGTCGTCGCTTGAAATATTGTAAATTGCTCTCAAAGCTCTAAGCAGTGAGTTCACAGTTGTCGAACGTGCTCGATCGAAGTTTATTTCGGAGCCTTCCGAATCGAAACTTAACTCTGACTCCAGTGACGAAAAAGAAATGATTCTGAGACAAAACTTGGACGTTTTAGTCCCAAAATACATCGGAACGATTAGTTTTGCGTTCTATTTTCTCGAGCAAATACAGAGAATTGACTGAGGCGCTATTGTGTTTGGTTCCTGGGTAGACGTCATCAGGTACCGCCGCCCCAGACTCCCTAAAACGCGGTCGTGAAACACTTAATCGCGACTTTGAAAGGGCATAGAAAATTGAGGATTCAAACAAATCCAAAAATTTCTTCGCCCAAATGCTTCAAATAAAGTCTAGATTTGTTTTAGCGAAAAAAAAATTTGGGGGTTAGGTGCACTTTAAGCAGTGCATGCTTGAGAAAAACTTGGCGGTCGTCAAGGAAGCGAAAAGCCAATCACAGTTCCTCTTTTGCTTTCCGTACCTTTGGTCCTAAGAATTTCTTCGGGAATAAAAACTCTCTCACCATGTAAACGATGTATAAGGTTGTCTCGCAGTCTCGATCTTTAAAAGACCGAGAAAGTCTAGAAGTCCCAATATATGAAGGGATATGAACGTGAATATTTTGTTTCTCAAGTTATAAATGATGTGTAAAAGTCTTAAGAGTCTCACACTCGAGTTTAACACACTTAACCCTCGATCAAATGTCTTCAGGCTCGCACTGAAAAATTCTAGTCTCGCCTCCCCGCAAAGTCTCACCACCCCTCAAAATGTTTACAAACCCGAGCAGCTGCCAAGTGAGCCTTATTGTAATCACGCGCAAGAGAGAGCACACTTAATGCTTATTGACTTTTTTTACCGCAATTTTAACAAAATTTTGTTTAGATTACTGAAATCAAAATGTAGCGAAAATTGTATTCCGTCTTAACCTCGCTCAGCTGCGAACTTCTAAATAAGTGCTTTGGATCATGAATAAGTAAGCATTGCCTGAATCAAATCAACATAACTGTATTTGTCAGTAATATTGAAATCAGTAAATTCTTGCTAGCTGTACTTACCTTAAATCTTCTCCTTGGCGTCTTAACTTAAAAAATCAAAATCTTCGGGAAATTAATCAAACCGTCAGGATCCGTATTTTAGCATTTATTTCGTCTCAACGCGATCTTGTCTCGGTCTCTGGCAACTAAACAGTTTAGTCGATGCATCCGTCATGAGGCAATTCCGCTTATGTGATTGGTAGAGTCCTTGGTAATGAACTCTAATGGTTTGTAGACGCGGACCTTAACAATTGTCTTTGTTGTAAATAAGTTAGGGACTGGAGCTGGTTTGACCTGCGAGGTCTGAGTCGAGTCTCGTGATTGACACTTGAAAAACGTGTGCAGAAAAGGAATCGGAGAGAACGGGAAGGAGTCTAGCGTGGACATTGATCTATATCTGTATTGCGGAAAACATCTATCGGAACACGGAATTAACTCTTAGAACAACATTGTCATATCTCGGAATCTATCAAAGGATCAAAATAAAGAGTATGGATCGATACAACATTCTGGTGCCGAGACCCGGGACAGGAAAGGAACTGAAAACAAGCTTCGAATAAACAATGTCGAAATTGAAGAAGAAGGTGAAGGTTCGTGAAAGTCACCGCGTGTTCGTTAGGAAAACCATCCACGAAGCAAAAGATCAAATAGACAAACCGGAAGAGCCTAACGCTCTGAAGAAGCTCAAATCCTTGCGTTGTACATTGCAGGATAAATTGTCGGAGCTAAAGACATTGGATAACGAAATTCTCGATTTGGTAGACGAATCAAAGATCGAAGAAACCGTGGGTGAAAGTTGTGATTTCGCCAGTGCAATCCAAGCATGTATAGTCGACCTAGAATTAGCTACTGATGCCAAAACAAATGAGGGAAAAAGTCAGGAAGGGCAAGGAGCGATTTTGGGTTCGCAGTCGTCTTATTATTCAAGCCTTCAAACGCCAGGGATGAAATCAGGCGGGTCAACAAACAAGGCAACTCATGCAAAGCTGCCTAAACTCGAGTTGAAGAAATTTTCCGGCAATCCTATCTATTGGCATCCCTTCTGGGAATCGTTTGAATCGGCCATTGACAAAAACACCAGCCTCCCCGCAAAGTCTCACCACCCCTCAAAATGCTTACAAACCCGAGCAGCTGCCAAGTGAGCCTTATTGTAATCACGCGCAAGAGAGGGCACACTCAGTACTTATTGACTTTTTTTACCGCAATTTTTACAAAATTTTGTTTAGATTACTGAAATCAAAATGTAGCGAAAATTGTATTCCGTCTTAACCTCGCTCAGCTGCGAACTTCTAAATAAGTGCTTTGGATCATGAATAAGTAAGCATTGCCTGAATCAAATCAACATAACTGTGTTTGTCAGTAATATTGAAACCAGTAAATTCTTGCTAGATGTACTTACCTTAAATCTTCTCCTTGGCGTCTTAACTTAAAAAATCAAAATCTTCGGGAAATTAATAAAACCGTCAGGATCCGTATTTTAGCATTTATTTGGTCTCAACGTGATCTTATCTCAGTCTCTGGCAACTAAACAGCTTAGTCGATGCATCCGTCATGAGGCAATTCCGCTTATGTGATTGGCCGAGTCCTTGGTAATGAACGCTAATGGTTTGTAGACGCGGACCTTAACAATGGTCTTACCCTACTTACTTACTTACTCACTTATTCAACTCATTTTTTTTTTTTAATTTGCCACGTCTAATTTGATAGCAGTTGATGGCCTGGTTACAAATTACGGCCACAATTCATGAGGGAATCATCCGGCAAGTTTTGTAGGAGAAAAGAAAACTACCACTTACGTTAACTAAAGAATGAACCAAGGAAAATATCGGTATCTGATCTCAAACCGATTAGAAACTAATATACGGGCTTCGTGCAAATTCACGCTCATTTGAAACAAAGGATGGTAGCTTAGAATAGTTAACAATTATTCCCCTGTATTTCTGAACAATATATTTTGACAAAACTACTGTAAGCATTGAAGAGTAAGTCGTGGAATTCTAAAGGGCGAAAAGAGTCAGTTTTAAAATGGCTGTCGACTAGCTGTCTGTTCTGTTCTTATGTAAAATTCTACAAAGCCGAATCCCGCTTTCAGTTTATGAGATCACTTAATGGCCTCAACAAAGACCTGCGAGGCTGCCGAGGCAGCGTGGCCGAGTGGTTTTACTTTAGGGCGCTGGTGTTGTAATCCGGGGGTCCCAGGTTCAAGGCTTCCACCCTGCCCGGACTGGCGGGATTTGTTTTTCGGTAGTTCCGAGTTCAAATCCTCAGTCACGCTTTGTAAATAGCCAACTGGTCTGCCTCCTGCCAGTTGGGATTTTTAACTATGTTACATTTATTTGAAATATTTGTTTCTTTTGTTTCAGTGGCATGGCTGTAAACTAGCTAAGCTTAGTGCTTGTATAGTTAAGTGCATGACCACTATAAATGAGATTTACATTTTTACTGATTAAATAGGTGTCTGGGCTGTTTACAATCCATAAAATCTGGAATCATCAATGGATTAATTCAGTTAGTAAAATGGAATTCACCTTTCTGTGAGAAGTTACATTTTGTGAATAGGCAAAAATAAACTGCAACTCATAACGCATGCAGTCACAGGAAGTTGAGCTGCGTTGCGAAAGTTAAATCTGGTTCGCGCTATGGACTGTCTAACTTAAATGATATGAAGAGATATGATTTAGGCTCTAGAAAAACAAAACAAATAAGTTTAAGTAAACACTGTCTAGCTTAAAATATCAGCGCAGTAATGCGGGTCACTTTTGCTAGAAACAACTCTCCGTTTTTATGTGGTGCAAAAGCTACGGGGTCTTTGCAAGTTTATCCGTACTCGTGGTTTGAAAAGGAGCCATCATTAACTGCTGATCCTTTCACGGAAGTTAGCGTAAATCCTGAAAGTCTCCTTGAAATTGAACTGCTCAGCTGGACGAGAATATCATGTCTGTTAAATATTGCAGAATTAAAACTTTACTAATAAGCTGTATTTCTGAACAGATCCCTTCTTTGCTGAGATGTCAGTAAAGGACAATTGCAACGAAACCGGCTAAATTATAAAGCACCAAAAACTATTCGTTTCCAGTGCCTACTTGAAGTGCATGATGTAATGTTTTCTGTTCACTGATTCGCAGAACTTAATAAACGGCACGCAATGCATGCAGAAGCGATGACGTTTAAAAATTGTTCCTAGAAAATTGGAACATGAGCAGACAAACTGATTCTTAAACTTTTGGGTTAGAAATTTTAGGGGTTTACACTTAGGGTAGTCCATTGGTGGTTCGTTCAAGTAGTTCATGTACCAGGTCCATCTTGTTAGTCCATGTGCTGGGGGTCAGCGAAATGTACCAACCCAAATAAAAAGCACTTCGCTGAAAAGTTCCTCTCTCTGAAATCAACACCTTATTATCTTTAAAGAAATTTGGCAAAGCTAACTACCTCACCGGAAATTAATTTGTTGTTTTAACCATATACTTGTCCAAGAGAAAATCATTTTCTCTTGACTTGTCATATCGCGTGTGCGACCCGCTTGTCTATCTACAATTGTATGTATCGAAGATATTTCATTATGAGTTTGCCCGTGAGCGCAAATTTATCCAATACTGTCTAAACCAAAATCCACCCCTAAATCTTCTTTTAAAAGCTACAATTAAAAGCACTCTGCTGAACCTACAAACAGCAAAGGAAAGCAGCTGAGGAACTCCCAGAGTGCATTTCGCTTCCACAGGGGGATAAAAAGTGCGCGACATAAGCACACGGACATGAGCGCGACAAACTATGCAAAATCACTATCCAAAGGAATACATGCTTGCCAGCATAAAGCGATGACGTCACACAATAGGTCATCGCTTAAAAATTAACCCGTCAACCATCTGGTCATTGTTCGGAGTCACCCATTGTCAAAAAGCAGACTAGTAAGTTGCATTTGTTCTTGAACAAACGTTTGAAAACACAAAGTAGTCTGGAGCAACGAGCAGAAACAGCAGGTCACAAAAATGATTAAGAAATACCCTTTTTTAAAAGAATATTCACTTGTTAAATACCATAGCTAAAGATATGTCAATGTCAATCCTTTCTTTCTTCCTTCCACACTACGAATTCTTTTGAATCTGTTAATTACAATTGTACTTTTAATTGTGACGGAACGATAAGGAAACTTCAAGTGATAGGACGTAGAGTATGCAATATGGCGGACGAAAATACTGAGCGACGAAGGACTTTAATTTGGCGAAAAATTGACCGCCAATGGAACGAGGAGAAGGCTGACAACGGAGCAGTATGTGTTGCAATATGTTCAGGTTGCATTGGGTCGAGAATGGCCAAGTTTCTTCTTTTTCTTTGACGGAAAACATTTACGCATGCTCAATACATTAACATAATGTGTGCATTAGATTCGACACAGCAGAAATTCGACGTCTGAATCGGTGTCGCATTTCTGTTGGATAATGCGACAAAACCAGTCGAACGTGCGGCAGAAATGCGGCAGCCGATTCATACGTCGAATTTCTGTCGAATTTAATTCGTTGAATTGAATTCGACACGGCAGAAATGCGACGTATGAACCGGGCCTTAGTTAACATGGTATGCTGGAAATGTATGGTTAGTATCGTCAGATTTTAGGGGTATTAAAAATATACGTACATACATGTTTTAGACTGACTTGTTGTCTCCCCCTCTCTCTCTCTCGTCGCCTTAAGAGACGATGATACTTAGATCATAATCTCTTGGTGTCCTTCGGGATATGTTAGGTTGCTTGGCACACACCTCCTGTCTTACAAATCGCGGGCTCGGTCTTTCGGCAACCAACCGCTGACGAAAGCGGAGTAATCTGGGCTGGAGATTGGGATTAAGGTAATGCTTGCTTTCCTTCAAACGCCGACTTGTATTTACAAAATAAAAGATGGTATTCCATGTTCTCTAATAAAACAATCCACGTTGGAGATCTAGAAAAACTGTTGGTGGACGCACAAGCGAAATTCGAGCGCGTTCATCAGTTTTTCTAGACCTTAAAAAATCATTATTTTCTTAGAAAACATGGGACATCATCCTCTATTTGGTTTACAATGCAGCATGAAAAAGCGAAAGTATTTACATCTGAGAAGAGGTGGTGATTACCCGGGCAACACAACATCCGGATATATGTACTCTATTATTTCCAACCGTGCATCTATTTAACAAATAGATTCCACGTTGCCGTGCGTCTGTTCAGTAATAGATCACAGATTTTGTCAAAATGTTGTAAGAACAAAAACAAGTGGCACACACGAGGCGATAGCCGAGGCACTGATGTTCTTACCATATCTACACGTCTTCTATGATCTATTACTGAACAGACGCACGGCAACATGGAATCTATAGGTTTTGTATTATAACGAAACAGAAAAATGTTAATGACATCATGATACCTCTGTCTTCCAATAAATCAGAAGTAATTTAAAAAAAATGTTCAAATGCTCTTGTTTATAGTAGTCAATGCGCTTAGCTACACCTAGCTACACCTAGCTACACTTAGCTAGTTTACTGGCATGCTGCTTAAACTGAAAGAAACAAGCTGTGATATCAACTAAACATAATAGGCTTAAAAAGCTGGCTATTTACAAGTATGACCGAGGAGTTGATCATAAACTACGGCTTACCGAGAAACAATTCCAGCTGTGTTGTCAGAGCGGGACTTGAACCCGCGACCTCCGCATTTCAAGTCCGGCGTCCTAACTACTCAGCCACACTGCCTCTCCTAATCTCCATCTCATATTTCAAGAACCAATTAAAATGCGAGAATAATTTGACTTATTACTGATAAAGAAATAACGCACCCCTCAATTGCAGTTATAAATAGCTGCAGCACTGGTTACACAACAGCTGTAATCTAATTTTCTTTCAAGGATTAAAGCTCGCTTCTATCTCCTCTAGCGTTTTACCCTTCGTTTCAGGTACAAAAAGGACAACGATGACAAAAGCGACACAACACCATGCGGCATAAAACCAACAAGCGCCTTGATTTCCAAAAGCAGACTCGAGATTCGCGTATGTCCTGGTAACGAGGAACAACGACGCCCAGCTTGCCATAGTGGCTAGACTGGTACCCACTCCACGCGCTCTGAGGGGGATGACCTCTGCCATGTAGAGAAAGGGAACTGGACCCCATGCCAGTGAGAAAAAGAAACTGAACAGA
The DNA here is from genome assembly GCF_964199315.1 of Orbicella franksi. Classification (NCBI taxonomy): domain Eukaryota; kingdom Metazoa; phylum Cnidaria; class Anthozoa; order Scleractinia; family Merulinidae; genus Orbicella; species Orbicella franksi. The sequence continues at coordinate 22,668,786 of NC_138155.1, read as the reverse complement.
ACCGAAGTCAAGATGGAAAGCCAAGAAATTCCACTGTGAGCTTGGTAGATTTCGAAATAAACACCAAGTCCGATCAAAGAGACTCCCATGCCAAGGGCATTAGTCCATAGAAGGAGACGCCTTCCCAATTTTTCCACCAGATAACAAGCACTCACAGTACCAGCGAGTTCAACTAAGCTGACAGGAAGGGAAACGAGCTTCGGATCACCGAGACCTGCTTTAGAGAAAATATCGGCGGCGTTAAACAACACTGCATTGATTCCAGTGATTTGCTGAAAGAATAGCAGACCAACACTGATTAAGACAGGCTTGGCTACTGGAGCAGTGAAGAATTCTTGACAGTTAATTTGTACACGGAGCTCTGTAGAGCAAAAAGCAAATGAGCGTTAAATTAACGGCTTCGGTTGAGTGCAAGGACAAAATCCTCTCAATTCTCAATACGTCTTAATAGAACCATTTGAAACATCCTAGATCGGAAAACTTTCTAAAGAATTTGCACTAAATTGGCACTTGATTAGGTCAAACTGAAAGGGTCGACCTGCCAGACCTTATTCCAGTTTGTGTAGTATGAAGGGATTGGGAGTATTTGTATTCAGCCAAAAGTAACTTAGCTATGCACTTTTTGGAACCACGACATTTACTCCCGCGCTTTTTGGAATTAGTTCAATTCATTCCCGCGCTTTTTGGCACCAGTCGCATTTCTTCCCGCGCTTTTTGACACCAGTTGCATTTCTCCCGCGCATTTTGACACCAGTTACATTTCTTCCCGCCTTCTTGACTCTAGTTACATTTATTCCGCACTTTTTGGCAACATTTACATCTATTCCAGCGCTTTTCGGCCTCAGTCACATTTCACTGTCCGCGCTTTTTGGCACCGGTAAAATTTATTCCCGCGTTTTTTGACACCTATGACATGATTTACTCAAATGTTTTTCCGCGCTGGGCACTAGTTGTACGTTATGACTTTGTAAACTGTCCCATCTGGGCCGGGTTGTTCGAAAGCCGGTTAACGCTAACCTAGGATTAAAAGTTAATCCAAGTATAAATTTCTCTTCTATAAAAATGTTTTCCACTGCTTATGTTTTGTGTAGTTTCAGATTACTCAAGCTCAAAACTGAAGGAAAAACAATATAAACAGAAAACTTCACCGAAAAGTTACAAAATGGAACCAAAATTCTCGCTAATCCTGGGTTAACTTAATCGGGCTTTGAACAACCCGGCTCTGCTTGTCAGGGCATTGACAACATGATATGTGGCATTTTTGCTTTCCAATTCCATTCAGTCTCATTATATTCACACTTTCGAGCATATCTAACTCGTTAAGACCTACGTGCACCCCGGTATCAATCACAGACTTTACCTAGTGTAGCCTCGATTTCCTTACATTCATCTTCGATACCAGTCTGAGATCCGCGTAACCATAGCAACGATTTTAACGCGTCGCTTTTCCGGTTTTTCTCAAGGTACCATCGAGGACTCTCTGGCATAAAGAACATGAGGACAAACAGTAGCGCCGCGGGGAAACAACCAACCAGGGCCAGCCAGTCCCAAAGAACGAAATATCCAATAACATAGGCCAGTATAATTCCTAATGTGACGGCGACTTGATTCATTGCCCCAAGCATTCCACGTAGGTGAGCTGGGGAGATCTCAGCGATATAGACCTGCAAAAATAACATTTTTCACTAATGCAAAAAGTCAATGAAAAAAAGTTAATCACTGCAATAATTTGGCACAATGAGCAATCGCTAAAGCCTAAAGGAATTTAGGACTTCAGCAAGATTCGAGACCATTCGGTCCTAATAATCGGACTCGACAGGAAACAAAAAAGAGGGTCTGTAATAGTTTCTGTGTTCCGACCCGAGAAAACCACGATGACTTTGACCTATTTTGTTGTTGTAGTTTACTTCAAAAAGATCTGTGAATTGTTCTTTAGTTGGGTCAGTTTTAAGGGAAGGGTCGGGGGGGGGGGGGGTGTTAGATGGGGAGGGGAGAAAAACTTTAGGACTAGATCGAGTCGAACGCAGACCGACGAGTAAAGTCTGGCTCAGTCTTCCATTCACCCCTCTCTCCATTCCGTAGCCAGTCTCTTTCGTGCGGCCTTGACCGTGTAGGAGAGGAAATGAGGAAAGCGTGCAAGGAACTGGAAAGGAAAAAAAAAAACCAGATGACTGGGGACTAGAGAGCTGACTATCCCGAGCTACTGCGCAGGAGACTAGAACCCGCTTAATACCTATAATAACTCACCGCAACAGCTAATGTCTCTATGCCACATCCTACACCTGTGAAGATTCTGCCAGTATACAGCATCGCGCGGTTCTTAGCAAGGAAAATCAAAAGCCATCCCAACGCGAAAGGTATGGAGCCAACGATGATGGCAAATTTTCGACCAATCAGGTCGACTGCCTTTCCTCCAATGACTCCTCCAAATAAGGCGCCTATGGCTACCAAAGACTACAATAAGAAGAAGGGGCTGTATAAGCATTACGGAAGTTATCGGTTCTGACGATATAAACAGCTGGGTCACAAGGGATCCGAAGTAATATGTCTTGTACGTTCCCTTACACTTAATACGGTCACATGCTTCATTGATTTCTCCTTCCTTGTTTTCCTTTCAATTTCCCGCTGCAAGAGACTAGATCATAGTCTTACCTGCTGCCAATATGTATGGGTTATTGACCAAGTGTGAGGTCAAGATGGCTGGATATTGGCCAAGGTCTTTCTTTGCTTGTCTATGGACCGAGACGGAGTCGAGGTCCATAAACTCGCAAAAAGAGAACGAGGCCAATATCCAGCCGTCTTGACCTAACAAGCTTGGTCAATAAAGGATTTATTATATGGCTTTCGGGGAAATTTTTCTTGCGGGACACGGCGGTAGTCCCGAGCGGGCAAGATAGCTCCATCTTGCCCTCTCGGGTAGCCAATGACTAGCGCAGGATTTGAATCATCTTGCCCGCTCAGGGAGCTAGCCATATAATATAGTACTTTAAAGACTGTATGGGGAGCTAACAAGAAAACCAACTGGTTAATTAAGTTCTTCTGCTCGAACTTTAATTTCAATATAGCCCGGCATGGTCAATCCGGGAAACGTTCAGAAATCGAACTCAATCGAACTCGATCCGTAGATTGAGTTCGATTGAGTTCGGAAATCGAACACTGAACTTTGCGAGAGTTCGATTTCCGAACTAATCGAACAAAATCGAGTCGAATCGAGCTCGATCCATTAGATTGCCTTCCATTGACTGCGATTGAAATTTAGTTCGATTGGGTTCGATTGACCATGCCGGGGTACTGAGATAAACAACCTCGTTCCCAGGGTCTTTTCCCTGGCTTGAGGGCGGGGGCAAAAGACCCTGGGAACGAGGTTGTGAGCTAAAATCATATTTATATGGCTATTCAAGGTGTAATTATCTAATAATTACAAAAATGAGCTCAAAATAGAAATTATTGTTGCCTGTGGCAAGGAGCAAAAAATCTATTACTGTCCTCCAAACCAAACCAATAGACGCGAAGTTTGCGCGCACTCGTTCCACTTCGCGCGTTACTCTCAATAGCATTGACCTCGTGACCCGGGATTAGTCCATCAAAGGGCATCTTCTTTCTTCACTCCTCAATACAGTAAAATCTCGCCTTGAGCACACCCCACAATTACGGATATCGCGCTATTAAGAGCCAAGTACTATGAAAATTATGGAATCTACTTTCCGATATATCGGAACGGACTCCCGTTATTGCGGAATTGCGGACACTTCATGTGGTCCCAAACTAATATTTTATTGTTCCTCTCTCGTTACAACTGAGTATGTGGACGTATTGAGTGACATAATTCATCATGCAGTAGTAAAAGTAAGTAAGTACTTTATTTAGACACATTTGACTAGTGAGCCTGGGGTTCGTTTAAATTAATGTGAACGTGTATGCTAAATTAAAATTTAAAATTTAAATATGTTATCTATTCAATAAAAGACAAAAACTAGACTATAAAATTTAAAATTGAAAAACTAGGCTACAATAGACTATGCAGTCTTCGAATTCTCATTAGTCTGTGCACTATTTTGATTTATAACGCCGCAATCATTAAGCACGAAGGTAACTGTGTACTGACAAAGAAGGCCTCCGTAACACTACGCCGGAGGAATTTAAAAACGCAACAATCACCTGTCATTTTGGATATTGAGTAACCTCGGGCAGGGAATCATATGATTATCGTGACCCATTGTTTTCGAAAAGCTCCGTTTTCAAAATGTTAACAGTCCACACTAAAACGAAAAGCCGGCATTTTCAAATTCCTCCAGTTTGAAGAGATTTTTTGGAAAAGCTCCGTTTTCGCGACGGATTAGTGTGGACGGTGGACCATAGCTGTAGCGTGACGTAACTGTGGAAAACCGACTGCCGGCCGGGGGAGCTCCATACCGCTAACGGCGTAAGAGAAAATAGTAATTATAATAGAATAAAATGACAAAAAACCCTTACCCTGTTCTAATGTTCACAATCCCTCTTAACGCATTCACAGTGACACTTACCGAAAACCACGATTGCTGGGAGCTGTCTAAACGGACATCCTCGCTGGCGCTCGAATTTGACTGCAAATCGTACGAAGCCGGCGAGGAATACCCCAAGGAATAGCCAAAGCTAAACGTGCCCCAAATAGAGATCAGCGTAGCGCATATCACTCTTTTAGAACTGATTTTTGGAATGAGCGTGGTTCGTTCATCGAGCGATGTCGGTAACTCCCCATCTACACCTGTATCCATTTAGAATGAAACGGATGAAAAATGTGTTTTTCGATTTGACTGATCAGAGGCTCCAGGGGTTTTACCAAAAGAAACAAATGGGAATTGTTGATTAAGATATGCTTTCGGATCGGCACACTCCAAGACTTCAAAGGAACAGAAATTTCATTCGTCCTAGTTTTGCAGGTACCTCTCGCGAGTTTGCTGAATCACGCTTCAATCATAAGACTGGCATATGATCGGCAGGACTATCATGAAGTCACGCAATCCCGGCTCATGGAACATCTTGAACGAAAGTAGAGAAGTGCGGTTTGATGAGAGACTTTGTTCGTATTTCACGAATACTGTGTTGAAACAGACTTTCACCTAATCAGGAATATGAGGAGAATGAGTGGAGGTTTCGCTCAGGTGGAAAATTTTCTCAGTCAAAAAAATCTTATGTTTGGCTGGATTTGAGGGGGGAAAGCCGTCCACAAAACGTGTCAGCTGACGTGCTATTTTTTTTTATTTCTTTTTATGGATCTTGCACCAACTATGGTACGGAAATCAATGAATTCGAAAGACATGAAAGCTTCTTGGACGCGTTTTCCCTTCTGATTAGCGATCAGCCGGTTTCATCACTATTTGGTAGTAGGTTTCGTTACAAGTTAATTTGAAAGAGTTTTACAGTATAATATGTATACTGTCTAAATGCGTCAGCTAGCTTATTAAAGTAATTGAAAACAAAGTAAACAAGAATGAACATGCCATGTTTTTAAACATCTTTTGGCCAGTAAGGACGAGTTGTATCGTAACAAAATCGAGTCAAGCCGACCTCGGTCAAGTTCGAGTCACGAGTCAAGTTTGAGTCTAAACAAACCAAAGAGAGCACAAGTAATTTCTCAGTTATTTTATAAATTAAAAAGTTGGTTTAATCTGAAAATTTTAAAATAACTATACTAATAACTATACGGAAATGCAATAATATAATATATAATAAATAATCAACTTTAAATACATTTTTGTCCCTAAAAACGAGATGAAGATGGTAAAAAATATATAGTAATGTCCTCCCGTCGTTTCCATAACATAAACATTAAATAATCTTTAAAACGTTGTTAAAACCCAGAAAATGGGATTAAACAGTATCAAATATTTGTAAAATCCTCATCAAAGGAAATGCAGCTATGAGAGGTCCCCCCCGCCCCGTCCCTACGGTAAAACCAGAGGAACTGTCCGTGAAGAAAAATATGTAAGCCAGGATACTTTCTGTTGTAAAATGGCGGCCACTAAACTACTGGAAACTATAAAGATTCCTCCACGTTTTGTAATGGACTAGCACCTGTTGGCCAAAACTGACCCCTAAAATGTCCATACATAAGTTATTTTCTGATTCTCGATGACCTACTAGAAAAAGCAAGAACTACGAAATTCATATCCTCATTTTGTAGCCTTCAGATTAAATCATGTTGCTTAGCAACACCTCCTGTCTTAAAAATCGCGGGCTCAGTCTTTCGGTAACTAACTGCTGACCGAAGACTCGGAGGATCCTGGGCTGGACATTGGGAACGAGGTAGAGGGTACTCCATATATGAACTTGGTTTTCTTCAGTGGAGCGAGTTTAACGGAGCTTTTACTGAGAATTATGAAAGCTCGCTTCTATCTCTTCTAGCGTTTTCCCCTTTGTTTCAGGTACAAAAAGGACAACGATAACAAAGGCAACACAACACCATGCGGCATAAAACCAACAAGCGCCTTGATTTCCGAACGCAGACTCCAGTGTCACGTATGTCTTGGTAACGAGGAAAAACATTATCCAGCATATTATAGTGGCAAGGCTGGTACCCACTCCACGCGCTCTAAGGGGGATTATCTCTGCCATGACGACCCAGGGAACTGGGCCCCAAGCCAGGGAGAAAAAGAAACTGAACAGAACCGAAGTCAAAATGGAAAGCCAAGAAATTGCAATTGTAGTTTGGTAGATTTTGAAATAAATACCAAGGCCTATTAGAGAGATTGCCATGCCAAGGGCATTTGTCCATAGAAGGAGGCGCCTTCCGATTTTGTCCACAAGAAAACAGGCAATCAATGTACCAACGAGTTGTACTATGCTGATAGGAAAGGAAACAAGCTTCGGATCACTGAGACCTGCTTTAGAAAAAATGTTCGCGGCGTTAAACAACACTGCATTGATTCCAGCGACTTGCTGTAGGCATAACAGACCAACACTGATCAAGACAGGCTTGACAACTGGAGCAGTGAAGAATTCTTGATATTGAATTTGTCCGTGGAGTTCTGTAGGGATAAAAACAAACGAAACCGCGTTATGACAACATACGAAGGCTGAGTGAAAGGGTTATTAAATCAGTCATGATGAAATCAAACCCATTCGAATCTTTGTTTACACGTATTTAATTTGTGTTCTCGTGGGCAGGTGCGACCAACTCGTGACGTCAAGGTGTTTTACCGCGGCATTAGGCACCGGATACATTTTTCCCGCGCTGTCCACGAGTTGAGCACCTTTTAGTCGACTTCACATTGGTTTGTTGTGTTGTTCGTCTGTGTGATGTGTTTGGCAAAACACTACATACTGACATCTTTTTACGACACTCTTTAGAATTTCACCTTCCTCAAATCTCATTCAAACACGAACAGGTCTGACCCGCACAGACTTCACTCGCAACTAGGGGTGTAGCCAGGAGTTTTCAAAGGGGGGGTCACACAGTTTCAAAGTCAGGGTACTCACCAGATTGTCCTGTCGTTTTCGCAACCTGTTGTAGGTTGTTTGCTTAGAAAAAGGCTTACAAAAGGGGGGGTCACGGGCACCCCAGGACCCCCCCTTAGCTACGCCCCTGTCAATCAAAAATGACCTTACCTAGTGTAGCCTCAGTCTCGCGGCATTCATCCTCGATACCAGTCTGAGATCCACGTAACCACAGCAACGATTTCAACGCATCGCTTTTCCGGTTTTTCTCGAGGTACCATCGAGGGCTCGCTGGCATCCAGAACATCATTATGAACAGTAGCGCTGATGGAATGCACCCAAGCAATGCCAACCAGTCCCAGTAGAAGAAATATCCTGCTAAATAAGCTAGTATAATTCCTAATGTCACAGCTAGTTGATTCATTGCGCCAAGCATTCCACGTAGGCGAGCTGGGGAGATCTCAGCTATATAGACCTGCAAAAGTAACATTTTTTTTTTTTTTTTACAAATTATGCTTATTGCTACATGTTTTGCAAATTGAACAGTCGCAACTCGGCCTTATAAAGAAATTATGGCCTGGGCGGGTTTTGAAGTCATGCCTTCCTAGCCGATTTTCGGACAGGGAGGAGAAGAGGATCTACATGCAATATTTTCTATGATCAGACCTGGGCAATCTCTATGACTGCCATTCTCTTACGAGGAAGGGGTTGGGGGTCGGAAAAAAAGCTAGCTAATCGAGCGGAGTCTAGGAAGGACCACCTGGCGAAGACGTCAGTCCTCTCAGAAGCTTAGAAGCTCAGAACCTCTAACTCAGAACGCTCCTTGGGCACGTCACGCGTTTTTGGGAGGGATAGATTGCGTCACAAACCCAAACAGCGTCTTTTTTGGCCATGGGAGGCTATATGCCTATTTACGACTCGCCGTTTTTCGTTATGCCCTATTCTTCCGGGTTATACATCGGCTAACGAACCTGTTGGCAGGTCAGACAGTAATTACAACTCACCGAAACAGCTAATGTCTCTATCCCACATCCTACACCTGTGAAGATCCTCCCAGCGTACAGCATCAGATGATTCTTTGCATAGAAAATCAAAAGCCACCCCAGCTCGAAAGGTATGGCGCCAAGGATGATGGTGAATTTTCTACCAATCAGGCTGACTGCCTTTCCTGCGATGATTCCTCCAAATAAAGCGCCGACTGCTATCAAAGACTGCAACGAGAATAAAGACCTCGGTAAGCACTATGGAAAATATCGATCCGGACCATGTAGAGAAGAGCAAAAAGGGAAGTCATATGTTTTAAGATGTTTCGGTTAGCCGTGATAGAGTCAAAAATCGCATCGCCGGTCGCGAGAGATGGGCTTGTTATTTTCTAGCCGCCGTTATTTCGCTCAACAAAAGAAAAATGCTCCCGAGTTCCATTTTCGCACTGTGGCCATGAAATGCCTTGTACGAACGCTTCCTTGCAACTTGCGCTGGTCTTAATTCGTGTGTGAAACCGGAGATCATATCCCCTCCGCCTCCACCTCCACCTCCCCCTTCCCCGCCCCCGTTTGCTACCCTAGGGGTACGAAGTTGAAAGTCGGTTACTTCGTCATAAACCATCACTACAACCTGCTAATATGGCGTATTAAAGAGAAAATCCCTTATAATCTCGTATACAATTATAACGTTAATAATCACAAACCTTTTGAATGTTTACTATCACTGACACTTACCGAAAACCAGGATTGCTGTGAGCTACTCAAACGGATATCTTGACTCGCGACTGACTCCAAATCATACGAGGCCGGAGAGGAATAACCTACACAGAATCCAAAGCTAAGCGTCCCCCAAACAGAAATTAATGTAGCGCATAAGACTCTTCGAGAACTGCTTTTCGGAATAAGTCTTGTTCGTTCATTGTTTGATGTCGAAATTTCCACATCTACAGTTGTATCCATGTTGAATGAAATAAATTACTTAGTGACTCAATTACGGATTTTGATCGCGAAACGAAACGAAAATGACTGTTATTACGAAATGACGCCGGATTCACGTCACGGAACGTCACGGAACGGAAGTTTCTTTGTTGTCACGAGATTGGCCAATCAATGAGAGATCGTGCGTTATGTCACGCCGGACTCACTCGCGCGAGACTTCCTGCACGAAAAATTGGCTAAAAGAAATACGTCTAAATAATTAATAATGTGCTTATACTTGGGCAAAAACTCCATCGATTCTGGAAGGAAGTCTTTAAAATTAGTAGAAGAATTAAATGTTAAGTGACATCTCAGTATACAGGGTCACAGACACAAACATAGAGAACTACTCGCGCGAGTTTCTCGCGCACTCATTTTACACGAAAATCGAACTTTTAATCAACAGCGTTCTTCCACTTGGATAGAACCACTTGGATAGGACCCGCTAAAATTGGTAGAATTGTTAACTTTCACTGTTCACCATGTTTACAGACATGGTTTCTTTTAGAGGCCACTGAGCATATAATTATTATATGTTAGCCTTATGTTTGTCTGCCGGGCCTAGCCTCCCTAGCAAACTGAATCAAATAGCCGTTTTGTACTTTGCTTTTACTGATCACCAAATTAAATGAATTAGGCTTCCGGATATCATATGCAATATGCAGTGTTGTTAGTCTTATTCTCAATCGTTTTAATGTCGTTCGCTCTCAGTTTCTCACGGCTTTCTCATCGTATAAAAAATAACTCAGAGGTGCTCTGTTGCTTTTCAGGGCGTAATAGTGACAGAAGTTGTTTGGACTATCCGAAAAGGGAACGCTTTTTTTTTTAGGTTCGAACTATTAAAAACGGTAAATAAGAATTTCGCTAGCCTAAGTTACTGGAGCGGAGAAACTTAGCTAAGGTCAGTTATAATATATCTTGAATCGTCTGCCTTTGTTTCTCAGTCATATGAAAGGGGTACCATTTTCTATGGAAGGTATATATCTGAAAGGGTTACCTTTCTGTGAAAATGGTTGATTTACAACGAAAAGGCTTTGCACGCGCCCCCTTAGAGCGGAAAATTCCCCGTATAAACCCCACGGGGCTAGTCACGGCTGCCGATACCTCTGTTTGTTTGTTTGTTTGTTTCAGTTTGTAAGGAAGTAAGTAAAGTAGTAAGTACTTTATTTAGACACATTTCACCAGTGAGCCTGCTCGTTTAAATGTGAACGTGTATGCTAAAATTAAAATGCAAAATTTTAGTCTGTTATCTATTCAATAACATATTGTTTGTTTTTTGATTCTCTTCTTTTGTCTCCCTCAGTCTTTGAATCTTTCAGTGACGCCCACCGCTTCATAAAGATTATCTCTTGTGATGATCATTTTCAACTCTCTCTACGCCCTTTTTCCGGGTGCAGAAAACCGGTAACCGAAGGTGTAAAAACAGCAACATCGCCGATCCTCTAGTATAGCCTTCTATAAATAATTTTGTAGCCGTTATTAGGGTCGTAACACAACGCTTCTCCCCAACAGTACTACAAGGCGTCTGCGTGGGGGGCTAATCCTCCGCAGGCCACTGATAGAATTAAAAATATCCTGCCTTCCGGCATTTAAGCCCTCCACGGTGCAGTCTTTTTCTTGTAGACTCGCCACGCCCTCGACAGCGCCAAGAGAGCTAAAAGAATATACCACAGCCAGACCGAAAAGGAACCCACCAATGAATTATGTTCTAAACACTGCATTTCCTAGTTCACACGTTGTACAAAACACTACTTAGAACGATTTCTCATTCGCTCGGTACTTGAGCATGAGGTACTTAACGGTAATTTGAAACTAACCGCGGTAGCACAAAGGACGTACAGAGGGGATCCCTGCTAAGTAGGAAATGCGTCACGCGTTGAAAAAGCCTTATATGAGCAAAATGGCGGACGAGGAGCTATGCCGGTCGGACAACTCACGTTGTGGTTTGGGCGTTAAAGTGCAAGATGTCACTTGGTTTCCTGAAGACATTGTTCCCATAGAAAGAGAATTACCAAAACGCTTATTTTTAACTACGAGACAGAAAGAACTAAGGAAGTTTGGCGAAGCTTTGTTGAAATTCCGAAATGGGTTGGAACTTTCTTGCCTCGCTTGTCAAATACTGGAACATCTTTTCTGTAGTTTTTGTGGCAGTTCACGGATCATCACCGAAAGTTTTAAGTGTAACACGTTCAAGGGACAAAGGAGATTCTTTCGAGGTGAACGTGGAGTCTTTTAGTTGCGCGACATCATGTGAACAGTATGGCGCCGTTTCTCGTGGAGTAAATGGCGGCGCGGGTAGTGGTTGTTCTTGCCATTGCGCCAACAAAACAAAACCTACTTTTTACAGAACGCACTCCGGACAGCATGGCTGTGTCAAAGACAGAGATGTTTTGACGGATACACGGGGTAAGACAATATAGGTTTTGTTTCTAAGTGGTTTAAACAATGAAGGCTGAAATTTAAATTTATTACAGTTCAAAAACTAGTGAAGCGTCCATCCTTAGTTCCTGTGCAGTTAACCGAGTGAAATCATTATTCGTGAAAATCAAACTGAGGTCATAATCAAACAATTGAATTATAACTTGTTTTGATTTGAATGACCCAGCCATCTAATGCAGACAAAAACCAACAGCAACAAATGTTTTGCTGTACTTTGTTACTGCACAAACGTAGAGTTTCTGCTCACTTGATGAAGCCATGGTGAAACTCATGCAACTTCCATTACAAGGGGCTGGGCCAGGTACATGTAGCAACTCTGCTATTGAGCTGGAAAATTGACTAAAAAAATTACTCAAAAACTAGAAAATCAGAGAATTGCAAATCATTGGCAAATTTGTCAGAAATGTGCAGACTGACTCCGAACCAAAAATGCTTATTGTAATTTATCACACCTCACTCCTCCAACCCCAGTGATACATTAAGAATATTGTTTTAGAATACATGCTGTAAGAAAAATAACCCTGGAAGACTACCATAACTTTTCATGCACTGGGATTTAATTAAGGGCTGGGCACCGAGCAATTTGACTGGCCATGAGGTCAATTTTGCCCAGCTGGTTTGATGTCCAACTAGTGAAAAGTTTTTCTTATAATGAAGTGTGGTTCAATAGTTTTGCCTGCCTGTGAAACACGTGTGTCAGTTGTAGATGAATTATGACTGCTTCTCTAACTCATTAATAATTCTTTAAGTTGAAAGAAAGAAAATCACAACTGTGAAGAAGGTTTGGATACCCGGTCTTAATTAGCATAGAGTTTGACATTTTTACTTCTCTGTTTACTCCTTAGTTTTTGTTTTGATTGACAAGATGTATCAAACCCTCGAGACAGTGTTTCATCAGCTATCCAAACGCCTCGAATTTCGTCAAATATACTCTGCTGCGCATCGTATTTTCAACTCTCTTCTTGGTGTTTGAATATCCCGAGGAAACACTGTCTCTTGTGTTTGATTTGTTATATGAAAGAGAATATATACATTGTTATTTCTTTTTTCCCTTTGGTGAAATATCTAGAAATATCTGTACACCTATTTGAGCTTCTTTATCAGGCGGCAGTTGGAACACACTGTATGACCCAGGCTAGCACCCCAACTCAAACTACTCAGTCCACATTCGAGCCTGCTAGACTGGCGTAAGACAAGTGATAGAGAGAGGGGAGGGGGGGTCCTCTACCTCTTCACTGTTTATGCCTCAATGTTAGTGATTACTTGTAGGCTAGCAACCCCTGACTTTTCAAAAATTATGAATTTAGACAACTTCAAGAAACGGCACGCTGTCTGCACGCCATACTTTAATCCTTTTAGCAACGCAGCTTTCCCCTTTGTGATGTGTGTGAGCTATTGATGTTTTGATGGCATGAGCAAGATACAATCAAGTAATAATTATTGATTATTAGTCTGCAGAACAGGTGGATTAGTGGGCTAGCATGATACATGAGTGTGGGTGTAAAGTGAAGGAACAGGCACGAAGCGCCTCTGTGCGAATAAAAAATAAATCTGTCTGTAGTCACACCATTGTAAAGGCTCTTCCAACCGTTGCCTGGCAAACAGTTTTTGCTGATTGGTTGCTTTAAGCTACGTGATGTCAGATGTGAGAAAAAAACAAAAAACAAAATGGCAGCCTTGAGTAGAGAAGATGCATTTGCTTCTGCTCTGAATTTTTTTCCACTTTTTGATTTTTTAAAGGACAAACAGAAGGATTGAATCAAAGCGTTATTAGAGAAGAAAGTGTGCTACTGACTGGTTTGATTTATCAGCTTTTTCCGAAGATTCAAGTGTTGGTTAACATTGGCAAAAGGTGCCATGTTTTGCCATCAGTGCATTAAGAGCAATCACAAAAGAACAGGTTCTTGAACTTAACCAGTTGGGGATTGCAACTGTGACAATTGAAGGGGTGAGTGCAAAACCATGCTAAGTGACGATTTGGGTGAAAAAAAATTTTTCGCGAAAGGGCTTGAATTTTTGCATGTGGTCTTCAATGTAATAGAAAAACGCGGCCCTGTATTTTTGTCGCTGGTTTTTGCTTCGTTTTCGAGTTATAACGTATGCAAAAATACTTGGCTTTTCCTAGCCATGTCTTTAGGAGTTTATTTGTTGAACAGCAAACAGGCAGACTGTTTATAGTGTATGAAGTCAAAATCAAATCTCACAGCATATATAGAGCAGAAATCTGGGAACAGATTGTTTACGTCGGGTATTGTGACGTGAGCACAACACGTGAATCGATCGAGAGTCAAACGAAATTCATCGAACAAAAAAGAGATGTGCTGCATTAGAGCTCTGTCAACTAATATCTTAAGCATTGTTTTAAAGTACCTTGTGTGCCTGCCTGGTGGTTGAGAGACATCATAAAGTCTCGATAAACCCGTAAGTCATCAGCACGTTTTAAAGAATCAAAATGTGTTCTGAAACTTCGAAGGCAGCTGATATACCGTAATTGTGTTATCGGCGTTCGAAGTCAGATCGAGCCAGGCAGCAAAGTCCAAGAGCAGTTCTTGCCCCCAAAAAATACCCTCTGGTGAGTCGTGGCCCATTTGCCAAGTGTTGCTAGCGTCAAAGTTTGGAAAGCGAGAACTGGTTTTAGACTTATAAAATTTGTCTTGTATCGACCGCCATGTTTTCCCGCGCACGAGGTGTAAAGACCCTTCCTGGCATGCATTGCGATCACGTTCTGTGGACGTTTCTCGAACTGGTAACTAGATTGTTTAAACATAAGAATGGCCAACAAGTAGCGATCGATTGTAACATAGATCTGTGATCCAGGTTGCGTTGATTTTATTTCAAATCGGCATGATTTGTAGTGTTTTGAGCTTCTGGGATCAGCGGACATGCAGATGTATGGAGACCCGTACGTTGCGGAGAAGGGTTAATCTGTTAATCTGTCAGCCCTATTTATAGCGCGTTTTCACATGAAATCAACATCATTGAGCTTATAAGTTGCGCGAAATTACCATTTTGCTGTTTTCTAAGTGAAACTAGCATCCTTGCCGTCAAGCGTTAACGTGAAATCAACATTTTAACCTATTTAGACCTGAAATTAACATCATTGAGCTTATGTGCTGCGTGAAATTGACATTTTGCAGGTTTCTAAGTGAAACCAACATCCTTGCCGTCACGCGTTAACGTGAAATCAACATTTTAACCTATTTAGACCTGAAATCAACATCATTGAGCGTATGCACTGCGTGACATTGACATTTTGCTGGTTTCTAAGTGAAACCAACATCCTTTCCGTCACGCGTTAACATGAAATCAACATTTTAACCTATTTAGACCTGAAATCAACATCATTGAGCTTATGCGCTGCATGAAATTGACATTTTGTTGGTTTCGAAGTGAAATCAACCTCCTTGCCGTCACGCGTTAACGTCAAATCAATATTTTAACCTATTTAGACCTGAAATCAACATCATTGAGCTTATGCGTTGCGTGAAATTGACATTTTGCTCGTTTCTAAGAGAAATCAACCTCCTTGCTGTCACGCGTTAACGTGAAATCAACATTTAAACCTTTTTTGACCTAAAATCAACATTTTTGAGCTTATACGTTGCGTGAAATTCACATTTTGCTGCTTTCTAAGTGAAATCAAAGTCCTTGCGGACGCGGCTTGCCGATCCTTTGTTATGATAAACCGAGGCGAGACTTCGACTTATAACAAAGGCTTGGCTTGGCTATTATAACAAAGGATCGGCTCTGTTTATCATAACAAAGGCCCGGCTTCGTTTATTTGAAGACCTTGGCGGGAAAAGGGCGCTAGGTATTTTAATCAAAAGTGAACTTTGTCGAAAATGCTCCAAATTTCGCATGCAGTTTTGTTTAGGTATGTTTAACAATGTCCCGTATTTTTTCCGCTAAGCCTCGCTTCGTTTTTGAGATATTGCGTATGCAGAAAAACCACTCGGTTTTCCTAGCGGCGTCTTTATAAACGAAGCAAACACCAGCGACAAAAATACAGGACCACGTTTTTCTATTACATTGAAGACCACATGCAAGAATTCAAGCCCTTTCGCGAAATTTTTTTTTTCACCCAAATCGTCACTTAGCATGGTTTTGCACTCACCCCTTCAATTAGCAAGAGTCCAGAGATTGATTATAAGCTTCTAGAAGGGAAACACATGGTAGTGTTTGTGATACATAGTCATAGCTCATTTCGCGGCACTCACTATTAGTTGAGATATTTTTTTTCACGCCAATGAATTGAATCGTTTTGTGATTAGTTCTTCTCAATCTTTCCATGTCAATCATTTCAAGGGGGCAGCAGAACACAAACTGGTGTGACTACAGGTGGAATTTTATTGCCTTGCGCTTGTTTTTGCATTTCGCGCATGCTCGGGTGTTGTGCATTCCTGCTAATCCACCTGTTGTGCAGGCTATCATGTAATTTATGGTTTATTATTCAAATAAACTCTTCCTTTCTTTTTCCCACAGTACATTTATTATCTAACAGAAATAGAGTTACAACGTGTTCTCCATGTTTATGAAATTATACGAACTATAAAAACTTTGGAAGAGCTCCAAAAAACTGTGAAAACACTCTCCTGTGAGTTAATTTATTGTTCCCATAGCATTTTTAATTTTTTTAGACTTGCACTCATGTTGGATCTATTTACTACACCTTTTAATAACATGTGGTCTCTAAAAATAATTCAAAGCTCAACAGACAAAAAGTGTCTGAGAAGAGGATTTAGCTTCTAAATTGAGATTTACACGTATACTAAAACAATTAAATTTCTTGCTCTCAATTTCAATACATGATAGTAGACTCATGCTGTGCCCTCACCAACTATCAGCCAATATAAATTGAGAGCGAATAATCTAAATTCAAAGCTTAACCAACAGTTGCATTTTTCGCTACCATCAATCAAATGTTCGGCGGCGGCTCCCAGCTTCCAACTACTGCTGAGCACTGTTTGGTTGTCTGAACTATGCTCAACAATTTGATTACCACGCACTCGACAGTAGTTGGCTGATAGTTGGTGAGGGCACAGCATGAGTCTACTACATGTATCATGTATTGAAATTGAGAGCAAGAAATTTAATTGTTTTAGTATACATGTAAATCTCAATTTAGAAGCTAAATCCTCTTCTCAGACACTATCGAAAAATGCAAAGAAGCTGCTGCCATTTTGTTAACAACCTTACACTGTTAGGCCACTCACTATCTACAGTACAACTGAATAGATAGTGAGTAGCATACCATAACTAATAAGAAAACAGCATTCGTGATAGAAAGCTAGTAGATTCATACTGAAACTCAATAGAAACAAGGAAAATGTTTCTTATTTCTTAATTACCATCTGACTGCTTACTATCTTGCTACTCAGGAAATATCTGTGACTTCTACACTAGCAGTGCCCAGCAACTGCAGGTTCTCAATCTTCATGTGAAAGGAAATTCAAAATTGAAACCAGATGGCTTCTGTGATGAAGTGCAAATTTCCAGTTGGAAATTTTATTTCAATACATCATGGACGTTCTCTAAATCTGACATCTTTTATGCCAAGTCCTACAACGAAGGGATAACATTCTTATTTGTAAGTAGATGTGCTAAATAATAACACAGTTTGATTTAAGCATTGATAGTGATGATGATGATGATGATAATGATGATGTGTCTGTAAATACACCAAATTAGTACAAAGTACTAATATTATTAGATGTTTTTGATTTACTGATAATTTACTGATAATTGTTTTTATTGTTCAGTTCCAGAAAATATCCATACTCCCCCCATAGAAGGGATTGGAATTTCCTGGGGGGTGGGGGGCTCTGTAAGACCAAAAAATTTAAAGAAATGTATGAAGCTCAAACAGAATTTCCAGAGGGGTGGGGGGACTTAAAAAAAATTCCCTTCCATGGGGAAGGTATTGATATTTTTTGGAACTACACATTAAGAGAAAAAATTGAAAATAGCCCAAAGCAAATGCTTGTGCAGATTGGTTTAAAAAAATAATTGGGTTTCTCTTACTTAATAGAAACATGTAGAACTACTAGCATGAACTATTGAGGTAATGATGGTGCAAACAAAGAGAATTTATATTTTGATGATCAAAGTAAACTTTTTTTTTGTCTCGGAATTTTCTAAATGAAATAGAAAACATGTTCCCTGTGTTTCTATTGAGTTGTATAAACACTCTTGGAAGTTGGGTAATCTATACGTGTGCCTAGTTATGTTTGGGATAAATATGTTTAGAGCATCTTCCTCTTAATTTTGTTCCAGTGGGAGGATCAGATGGATTCATTTTATGAAGGACTCCTTATAAAAGTTATCATTCGCTGCACTTATCATGGAAAAACAGATGATCGTTGCCTCATGCTGAAGGCTCAAGGAACACATCGATGTAAGTTTCATGTTTAAAATTAAATTTATTGTTGTTGTTGTTGTTGTTGTTGTTTTGAATTTTGTTTTTGTTACAACATACCTGCACACCAAGAATATCTTATAGTGTAGACCACAAAAAAGTTGTTGTTTGCAGCGTGTATACATACCGTACATGTACTTATAAGATTTTCACATTTTCTAGCTAGATGTCCTCTGATTTCCTAATAGGAATTACATACAAATTCATTCCAACAGGCCTGGGAATGTGACAATGTCTGGTTTCATAATTTGTATATTATACATAAGAGCTGAACCTTTCCTTACCAAAACCACCTATAATATTAACTAAAGACACCTGTAAATTTCAGACAGCTCACTTGCTCTCAGACATGGCAGGAAAAAAAAAAATTGAAATCCAGTTGCCTAGTGGGCCAGTATATTTTGGTTTCCAGTTGCCCCCACTAAAATATTCCTTGCCCAATAGATGTGTTTAATTGACTTGTCAACTAACAAGACTACAGGGGCTAATTTCACTTGCCCACTGGACCACCAAACTTCCATTTTCACTTGCCCAAGAGCAAAATTTACTTGCCCTGGGCAATCAAACCTGGGTTTTTTTCCTGCCCTGCAGAGAAACCAGAACTGTTATAATAAATTTTCTCTACACAGTGTACATGACTGTACCTTCATAATACAGAGACCTCCGTAATACTGACACTCAGTTCTGGCCCTTTGCTGTCCGTATTAAAGAGGTTCCACTGTACTACCATATTTCAGAACAATTAAATAAATGAATACAACTTACTGTTACCAGCTCTTTCTGTTTTGTGTTTATTACTTAACAGTAGTATTGAAAAACACAATTTATTGTAATGTGTAATTTACTGCAAGCTGTAGCTTATAGTTTTTCTTCTTATTAATTTATTGTTGATTCAATTTTTTACCAGATTCAGATTCAGATTTTGTGATTCAAAATGATATGCCAAGCAAGCCTCCCTCTTCAGTTTCAGTTCCAACAGAGAAAAACAAGAACGTCCAGGTAAGATTTGACATACAATGTGCATGACTGTAGATATCATTTTACTGTATACATTTTTGTTTTCATGCTAGAAACATTACTACACCTACACATACAGTTGTACCTGTATAAGCTCATATGGGTAAATATTCAGATTAGTACTTGTAAATTATTAATGTATACCATAGAATTTTAAGTCCCCATTACTTTCAGATTTAGCTGGCAAAAGGGGTTTTGGATAGCCATTACTTTCTGATGTTGAAAGAAACGTTTGTACAGTAATTCACAGTCATTTCAGACAAACTTGATGTGTTACATGGAACTTAAACAGTTCCATTTATGTATGTTACTGACTACATGTACCCATATAAACAAAGCAAACCGTAAAAACAGAAAAGGCGCCAAATGTTGGTACTGTAGGGTGAAAGTATAATGGTCACATTACAGTATATTGCAATGCAACTAGTTACACTGTACCATTTGACACTACCAGACAAATACAGCTTATAACACATAGTTTCAAGAAACATTCAGTTAAGTTTGAAATAAAATTGCAAATAACTCTCCAAGTTATTCAGTCCTGCACACAGTCAGACTGTTCCATCTGCATTGAGATCAGAGTTTCTATTTAGAGACTTCTTCAAAGGGCCACCAATTTCAGGTGGGCCATTACTTTTGGGGTTTAATTAACGTAGGTAAAAAATTAACGTCACTTTTGGGAAGCATATCTTTTCAGGGAGTTGTTACTTTCAGATTTGTATGGTATGTTGTATAAAGTACATGTACAGTACATGTATCAGCCTTCTTAACTGTTAATGGGAAATTATATGGATTCCAATTGATGACGTCCAGGGAATGTGACTGTCTGTGGTTTTCATTTCCTGTCTTGAGTTAATACCCAAACATACATTACATGTAGTTCATTTACAGAAAAACCCTGGCATCCTGTTTTCATGCGATTCAAGTTGTACTGAAATACATTATTAGCAACTTAAATGTTTGTCTAATGATCACTCTCTTACATGTACATGTACAGCGTATCTGAAAACCCCTTTTTGGCTGATCATTTAAGTATAACCAACTGTTGTCCTTGACTTGCGTGTACTTTGTTTAACAATTTGCATCTACTAGAGGCAATAGTATGAATGCAAATACACTGTAGTTAAGGGTTTTACACTATTACGAGTAATACATGTGTACATGTATTACTCGTATTAGAAAAATTGAAAGAATTTAAAAGAATTTTCAAATTTATATCATGAGTACTGTAATGGTAAATCCTTGCTTGCTTGGTCTTTCATACAGTTGCTCATTTATTGTATGACTGCAAAACTTGCGAAAACCCACGTGTTAATTTGATCTGCACTGCAAATTAAAAATTGGCCTGCTCTCTGCCAATCGCAATGAAGCAATTTTCTCCATCACATAATAAACCCAATAATATGGCCACTCAAAAATTATGGGGAGGTTACCGAATTGTCAGAACCAAATTAAAATTACATGTAATAAAATGAAAGTGTGTTCAGATACATTTAAATGCATCTGTTTATTGCATTACATTGGACAAAGGTCAGTTAGGTGTCAGAATTATTTAATTCTACAATTTACTTAAATGTACATCCTTTTATGCTCTCCAGAAATCATCAGTTGCACTGGTAGAATCCACAAAATTTAATGCCGATCCTGTGCCAACTGGCGATTACTCCCAAGCTAATGACAAGCAGATCTGGATTGCAGTGTCTTTGGGTCTGGCTGGTGTTATTCTTATTGTCATCATTGTAATCACTGTATTCCTTGTGTTGAAATGCCGCAGGAATTGCAAACAGAAAAGGAGAGGTACTAATAGCTGCAACAATTATAAGTCAGTTAATAAAATCGTTTTGATTTTACCAACAATCTAGACAATGAGTGGCACCTCTATTTTCTTACTGTAGCTTGATGAGTGTGACTTGAAACAAAGTGCAAGAGGAAAAACAGCTGCACTAGGGGAAAGCTGCTTGTGCTCTACTACCATCAGGCCTTCCTAAATGAAAATAAATGCTTCACAAACAATAAACTATTCCTACACTGTACTCTCTAATCTTTGGTTTGGGTCCATTGTGCCTTCTGTGAGACACTTGTTACATTTTTATCCAAGCTGTCTTGTAATTTTATTGACCAATTC
Organism: Orbicella franksi; assembly: GCF_964199315.1. Lineage (NCBI taxonomy): Eukaryota > Metazoa > Cnidaria > Anthozoa > Scleractinia > Merulinidae > Orbicella > Orbicella franksi. Next base: position 22,647,413 of record NC_138155.1, on the reverse strand, counting down.
CACATGTTCTCAAACCCGGGTAGATAGGTGACTTAGGTCACTGGGGCAAACTGAAAGTGCAGACTCCTTATTATGAGGAAAAAGGGGTTTGAAAAATTTAAATTATGTGAGGAGGTCTCCTTCCCAGTTTCTAAATCTTGCATCCAAATAGACTTCAAAGTTTTAGAGTGGGAACCTCTACTACTGGCCACCTGTCTACAACATCCACCTCTACATGTATGTATGACAGAGTATTATATGGAAGCCTGCACCTCGGAAATTATTTTAATTTATGATAATTAGATTTAATAATATGCACCAGGCAGGAACTTTTGTCCCAGTCCTGGGCTGATCACAATTTAACGGTCACCTCTCTTCATTAGCCAGTTTGTTCTGCTCCAGAGCAACTGTTGTAAAGAGGCACAATGTTATCTCAGTGAGGGTATTGAACAGTCTTGTAATGTTACAGGCTCGACTCATCACCATCCTACTGAACAGCCAGCCACGCCGGCAGCGTGTTCTTCCCTGCATGACTATGAGTATGTTCACTATCCATGCCTTGTTGATGGTGTTAGGACACGACCTGTCACACCAAAGGGTGAGCTATACAAAAAATAATATGTTAAAAGGAGTATAAGTCGGCTACTACGCCCCTCCCAGACATATATTTTATGGAGGCCGTCATTACGTAAGTGAATGTACGAAACATCATATATTTTAACTGGAGGATTAAGATCTAAAGACTCGAGAGATCTTTTGCTGAAATACGTGCATACTTTGTCGTATAGCTCCCGTGTGGGGGCTCTTTGTCCATGTATGCCATGTATGCTATTGAAAATGCACTGCTTGAAACCTATTTTTTTTTTTTTCAGGCTCTATTTTTGTGGCTACTGTCAATTTTTAATACAAAGATCTCTCACGTTTTTGAAGCTCACACACATGTAATTTGACACTGCTTGCATCATGCAGAAATAGGCTATAACTGCTATCATTGAATACTGGTATTATTGCCTTAAACTACAATTGTGATAGGTTCTTTAACATTCTCTGACATTGTTTGTGTCAGTCACTAGCAAAATGTTGGTTTGATTAAAATGAATCAATTAATTTTGTATTGTAGACTTGTCACAATCCTTCAGGGGTTTCATTATGGGCCAAGCACGGGGAAAATTGACCTTTTGCCCGCCTGGTTTGACCCATCTTGAGGGACGTTTTTCTTATAAAGAAGTTCAGTCCTCCTGTGAAAACCAGTTGCTTCCTGAAAATGTTAATGAAACCCTACTTGTCCATTGTAGCAAAGTTGTAATGTATCTTGTAAATCAGCTCTTGGATGAGCCCCTTAAATGACACAAAAATATCTTTTCCCTTTTTCAGGTAATCCTATGTATGAAAGAGGAAAAGATAATAAACTTATCATCTGGACACCAGGTCACAGTGGAACCCTTACCAGACCCAACGACCAATCAGCAGACCCCACCGCACCACGTCTTCCTTACCAGCGGCTCCTGACACGAACGTCTTCCTCCTCGCCTGAGTGTAGTGGAGCAATAACGCCTGTCAGTCCCCTTGGAGTGCAGGAAGGCTTCCCCTATCAGAAACTGGTCAGGACGCTGCCATCCCTGAGGAGGGATCAACAGGGCTGTGTTCGTCCAGAAGAGTCGGCAGCAGTCAGTATGAGTTCTCCGGACGTGGAAGAAAGTTTACCTTATCAGAGGCTGTTTAGGTCGATGCCTTCCCTTCGGAGGGAGGAACAAGGGCCTGGTCATACAGAGGAATCGGCAGCAGGCTTGAATGGAGAGGAAGGCCCTACTAAGGCATATCAGTCTTTGTCCCTGCAAAGAAATCCACTGGTAAGACCGATATTGAACTATCCATTATTATGAAATGATAAGTAACACAAAAGAGTTCAAGCACACACAGTTGTACGCATTTACCTAAATCTATTGCTGACCAACAACATTTTTGACATCTTTTTCAGCTTTTTCTGATCAATGTTGTTCAATATAACCAAGAAAACGTTGTTGGTTAGGGTCTGGTCTGAAATAAGGTGTTATTAATTGGAGGTAGGGGAAGGGTTTCAAGAGGCGTGTCCCACAACCCTACCCATGTTTTACGAGAATACCTTCCGAGGGAAAATGTCAAGCTTGCAAAACGATAACATTCCGATTTTTCGTCCATAGTACTCTTTAAAAGAATGTGATGGATATGCGAAAGTTGACGCACCATCGCGGCCTGAGAGCATGGAATATGATTATGCCCGTGTTTCCGTGGAGCTCGATCCTGTAGAACTCAATAAACTCTTCCGTGGCTTGCAAAATGAGTCACAAGAAATGCCACGAGCTTCTTTGGAAATTTCTATTGGCGATCTCGACAACACAGCTTCAACCCCGAATACTGATCATAAGCGGAGTTCTGGGGGTAGCGAAAAGTGTTCTGTGTCTTCATGTAGTGGTGGTTATGAAAGTTGTTTGTGTAAGGACATCACGAAAAGAAACAGCTCGAAGGGTGCGGATGAGGACGTTGAAGGTGTGAAACCAAAGGATATTCGATACGTGACTTCATATGAGGATTTATCAGGGGGTTGTCGCGTAGATCCCGAGGAATATATTGAAATGGGAAAGAGGAGAAGTACACTGATTGCCGAGAGTCATGATTCAACTGATCATGAGGTCGAAGACAGTGGACACGAGTACTTTGTGCTTGAACGTGTGATTGAGTTCAGTGAAGGTAATTTTTGATATGCAATTTTCCAGCTTCTGATTCTGAATTTTAACTTTCTTCTTTTGTCCTTTGTCTTATCTGTTTTTCATTTCTTGTTATTTGACACTCTATTAACTTTACTCGCTCCTCAATTTATGTACAGCATCATTGTAAGCACGATGCTCTTAGCAAGCTTTACTAAGCTTTTCAAAAAGACTCCCGTTCCCCGTTCCTCGTTTTTCTTTTTCTGTTCCAGTCCTTCCTTGTCAGGTCTTCGTTTTCTGTTCCCCGTTTTGCGTTTTGCGTTCTTAGTTTTCTGTTTTCTGTGTTCTGTTTCCTATTTTCCGCTTCCTGTTTCTCGCCTTTTTTTGTTTATATTATTAATTTTCTTCCTTTTTTTACAGGTGAAACTGTTGATGAGTCTTGAATAGTGTGAAATGTGGACGAGAAGTCTTGTGTGTCACTGATTTTTTCTGCAGCATGCTTAGGTGTTCTTTGTTTCCATCTGCTGCGCGATGTACAAAAAAAATATTTCCTGTGAAGGAAACAGTTTGAAGTTATGTTAAATGATCAACAATTTCAATGTGAAAAGAATGATATGTATGTACATATATTTACTATACACTTATTTTCCTGTAAACAAATTAACGATAGCCATGTTTGTTCCATGTTGTTTTGTATAGTTCAGAATTATTTATTTTAACGTTAACAGTTATTATTATTTTAATTTACTGTAAAATTTAAGATTGTTAGTATTCATTATTCGTAATGTATATTTTTTATTAACGATTTTCATATACCACCTGTACAGGGCTTATTTTAAGTGGCTACGACTTACATATGGTTTCCATTTTATAACATTATATTGTGATCAGACACTTGTTTATATAACGACTTTGAAGCTGCATTTGTGCTTTATTTGTAACGTCGAAAAACGTTCCACATTCAATGTGTTACTTTGGGTCTAAATTGTTTCAACACAACATCCATTCAAAATATATGTGCCCAAACATTTTTAGATCACTAAGTTTCTCTCGATGATGTAGACAAATTGTATGGATAGGCTATTTTTTAGTTTCTCATATGGGAATTGGTATTGATATAGAGTCGATGACTTGTGTATCGAGAGGGTTCATGTGCATTTCTCGTAGTAGCCTCTTCCAGGCGTTCAGATAGTTGTGGCGCAGCGCGAAAAATTGCGCCTCGAGAGTTTCGGATAGTGCTTTCGAATGACACCGTTTTTCAATTCGCAAAATCCACTTTAGTTGGCGTAAAAAACGTATTAATTATTACTACATTGTTCACTGCAACCCCATAAAATATATCAACAACATTGAATGTTCAGTTGTAAAGGCCTTTGGTGGTGGTGGTGGTGGTGGTGGGGGGGGGGGGGGGAAGGGGGTGTACTTTGTAAGTCTTTAGGTAGGGTGTGTCCCGGGGACACTGAAACCCTTACCCTATAGTAGATTATGATCAGCTTGATTTTGCAACCTTATACCAGGCTGAGCGCCAAAAGCCCCCTAACCTATCCCAGACTAGCTATTCATGCGGAAACCAATATCTTACAATGTCACTTCCGAGTTTCAAAACCTGGGTTAAAAAACCCTATTCCAGACTAAATTATTTATACACTGGCCACTTTCCCGGTAAATTGTACTCTATTCTAGACCAAAGCTGACTGATTTCTATACCCCATGCGAAACTCATGATCAACTTTCTGAAAACGGTACGCCTCACAGTGGAACATATCCATAAAGCCGGCTTATTTATGGGAGTCTCCCCCCGGGTGAAGGCCTCTCCGCCAAAGATTCCGTGCCCATTCTACACAATTCTAGAATAACACTTGGAAGAATACTTGGTATTGCACTTTTAGCACCGATATCGATGTATTCCGATGTGTTGATCGGCCAAAACGGGTGACACGACTTATTTTGTTTTTGGTGGGCGGAAAGCACTTAAAGGAAGAGTGCGTGACTGAGTGTTGTCCCCGAAGCGTTCAAACCCTGACCGTATTTTAAGACAAAATACATACTCTTTGTGGGGAGGAAACACCTTGCCATACTGATAAATGTGTGAACAAAAACGATTACTTTTCAAACTTATGGTTGAGGTGAGTTTGCGGGCAATGAAACGCGCAGTTACTATAAAGGTAAAAAAAAATTGGCCGGCATAGCGAGTTTCCAATGGTGTCTTTTGTTTTAGTTATTTTTTGAGGGTTCAGCACAATTACTTGAGCTTTATGGGCTTCAAGATGATCAGAAGAAAAAATTAAGGAGTGTTCCTTTTCCCAGGCCAATATTGAGGGAGCACGTCTTGTTATCATGTCTGTCTGTACAATGTCTGATTTTGTCCTGATCATCACGGAAATGATAATACTTTCAAAGGGTTAATTTTGTATCACAGATGAACATCGTGACTTCAAATTAGAAACATTCGTTCTGGGAATTTTTTATCTTTTTGTTCTAAAGCCTCATGACAGCAATATTTGTTTCAAACTATTTGTAACTTGCTGTCAATAACTTGAAGAGCAATCAAACAAATCATACATCGTAATGAATTCCTAGTGAACAGCTGCTTGTTCAATAACGATTTCGCAGATTAATATACTTTGTCGCAATAGACTGAATTTGGCTCAATTATTGGCTCACAATACCAATTTTATTTCCCCCCCCCCCCCCCCTCCCGCTTCAATTTTTTGGATTTTTTAAATTCCCATCTGAAACTTGGCAACTAATTTTTTATTGTATTGGCTTGCTTCTGTTAATGCGAGGAGGTACCGAGAATCTGTTTAAGGGTCGTTTATTTCTTGGACTACTATCTTGCACGATTAGCTTCGTCCATCTTCTACTACTTCTACTTCTACTTCTACTACTTGGCAAACAAATGCACACGCACTTAACTACCACATCGGTAGCTATGTTTGCGCCAAACGCGCAAACTGACCTTGGAAGATTAAACAGCCTTTTAGAATACTCACACGACTGTCAGAGGCTAATAACTACAAAGTTATTGAAACAAACAATAGAAACTATAGTTAAGAGAACAAGAAGCCCAAACAGGATCTTTCGTGGGAGATCCAGACCATGGCAAGAAGACGAACCCAAACACGAGTCTCGATGGGGTATTGTTCGAAGCTTAAGTACTCTCGATAAACTAAGAAAAACAACTTGAAGTCACAAGACTCTCTGTGTGGGCAGTCGGGCCCCAGAATCACAAGACTAACATTACAAAATGTGATCACGAACCAAAATTTTCAATCCTATAATAATTATTGAGCTTCGTAACAATTGCTCTCTCGTCGAGGAAAAAAAAAAGAGAGAAGCTTAAAGCTGTAAAAAGTTATCAAAATTATAGGGAATGCCTGAAAGCTCAAGACAATAGTAGCGTAAACGGGTAGGTTTTCGACGTTTGGGGTTGGTATAGAGTGAGAGATTTTGGAATATATATATAAAAAAAATTGTATTGAATGGTCTGCGTGCGCTTCACGGAAACTTAAAAGCCATTTTAATATCATATCGCAATAACACTTAGCGTTACAATTTACATACTACTGGTTCAAAAGTACGATACAATTAACTTCCTTTTTTCATCAACGAGGTCAATAAAAGCTAACAAAAAATAGCACTGTTAGGTTTATATATCGTTTTATTTTTTATATATGTGTTGAATTATAACATAATTTCAGAAAACAGCTGAATAAAACTGAATTTTGGGAGTGATAATTATAAAGTCCAAGTTAAAGATCAGGAAAAAAAATTACGACTTCCTTTTCTTTTTCGATTTTGTGAACCATGCAACTACATTTCCAGAGAGCTTACTATAAAATGTAAAGATAGTGGTGTAAGGGTGTCTTCGAGCTTGTTATTTCTTACCTGATAACTATGAAGTCTAAATTAAATGTAACAAAAAATAGCATTACGTGTCAGTTTGATCGTGGTACATGAAGTAATGGGCGTTTTTCATGCAACCAAAAATTCTAAACATTGTGAAATGGGGACAGATGAAAAAATCCGTGGAAATTGTTGACTGAATTTCCGAAAAGCGAACCATTCGACCAAAAATTCTGGAAATGCCGGGAGGAAAGCCCAATGCTGGAAATTTTAGGTAAGAAATTTCCGAAAATTTCCGTATACCTAGGCCTCGCAAGGTTTTCCTATTTTCCGCAAATGCCGGAAAAATGCTGTTCCATTCTTCCGGAAAATGAAAACCGGAATTTTTGGTCGAGTGGAAAACGACCAATATTTCCATAAAGCAACGATAAAATAACAAGATATTGGTTTAAGGGTTTTTTCGCATTAGTTATTACGTGAGATTAAATAATTATTACAGGGGCTACGTCACTGGTTTGCGCATCTTGAAAACATATAGCCTAAATTTTTCAAGTTTCTCGTTTGTAATCCGTGTTAATCTACTCCATGCATCCTTAACCATCCTTGTTCCTTGACGGCTTATTATTTTCTCTTTAGTGTGTTTTTTATCTTAGTAAACTACTATTTTTGCCTCGATGTAAACGTAATTTTGTATGTAGCCAAAATAACTCAAAATACCGCGACTGAGCTCCTTGAAGTCTAAATTTAGTATAACAAAAAAATAACAGGAAGTATTAGCTTCGTTGTTGAAAAGCTTGAAGTAATATTTCCAGCAAGCAACCGTATGAAATAACAAGATGTTACTTTGAAAGGTTGTTTCACTTTTCACTGTTTATTAAAAAAACAAGTATTAAGGTATCATGGTAGGTGGATTTTTACTTAAAATGCGAAAAATCTTTTTTTGGCTGTTCAAATTGAGAAGACTGAGATAAATATTTTGCAAAAAGAATGGGGGAAAGGGCTTTTTTCTTTTTAAGGTAAAGAAAAAAAAACTATTTTTGAATATTATTAACCTCTTACAGCGCGTTGACACCTCTAATTAAAATTCACCGCCAGTTGTCACAAGTAACGCGAATTGCGATGTGATATTTCAGTTGTGCACGCGAACTGTTCTTGATCTGGTTGTTTCAGCGCAAGTTGGCTTTCGTTCTTCTCAAATTTTCTTTATGTCAGGACGAAAAATTCTTGCCCGTTTTCGTCTTCGAAGAGGCCGAAGAGGCGAAAATCTGGTGGAACCCACAGGTTCAGCGTCGAACAAGATCTTTGGCTCTGAGCGACCGTGGGTCGCACTGTAACCAAGAAGAATGGTTGAAGGAACTCGAGGACACTAGTCCCGCCAATGTAGCTAAAGGACAAAATACAACAAGTGCTAGTCGCACGAAATTGTTGTAGAACGGACGCGATTCCGAAACTCCCACAAAGAGAGAGTCAAGCGCAGATGTAGATGTTGACAATGTAGAACTCGAGATTTCCTCTTTTTCATGCTTTTTGGCTTCGCGAGGCATGGTTTCAAAAAATGTCTGGAGAACGAAGGAGCCTAAACTTAAGCAACATGATACCAATGCCGCCGACGAAATCCTTTAAGTAAAAGATCACGGCAGTTTAACTTGTAGTTTGTCCCTTCTCGGACGACTTCACTGCGACGCGGGTTTCCGCTCCAGAATATTAGTCGTCTGTTTATTTCAAGTTGTCATAGCCCATTGTTGTGGTAAACTGACCCATGCCGACATCTGTCAGTGCGGAGAGGATTTTTAACACCTATTCATACAAATCTCATGAAAGGTTTTTCGTGTTTATCTCGATGAAATAAAGCTGCATATAAGGATGAACATTTTTAGTTCGTTTACGCGCGTCTTCCGATGGAATTGGCTGAAAATCGGCAGGTATGTTCTAGGATACCTCCTTCGAAAAACCGTGTCGGGCTTTGTTTAATTTCGCTTCCGTTTCAAAGTTATGGCCTCTTTTGTAGAAGGAAACGTCCGGGGGAAACGTCCGCATTAAAGATATCAAAGTTTAGGAGGGTGTAGAAAAAAAAAACCAAACCACATCTGGAAAATCGCAGACACGATTTTTGAGGGTGATGTGTGAGAAAACATTTCCGATGTAAATCGCGCCGCTCCGATAATTCACGCGAGGAAGCGAACCAGTTTAAGCGAAGCAGTGTTTCTGGGTATTTCTTTTAATATCACTGCGACAATAACTTTTTAGAAAATTTCAAAGATTTGATTGTATTCTATAACTATTCAGCTTTCAGAAAATGTACAGGTTGATGGGGTTTTCTTTCAAAGTGCCAGCGTAAGAGCGCGATTTCCAAACACTGTCAATCCACCTACCATGATACCTTAAGTCTTTGCCGGGAACACATACAAGCCTGGGGAGTATTGATTTTACTGTATACTGCTCGTGTATTTTTATTTTGTCAACTCTAAACTGAAATATTCAATCCTTGATTACCTTCTTACTCATGTTCTTGCATTGGGGGGGAGGGGGGAGGGGGGAGCGCTCTGTCTCAACGTGCATACCAAATGATCGTTGTTGTAAATTTAGCTTGAAGAAAATGAGTGTAATATTATAACAGTCATGTACAAGTTGTGATATCTTTAATTTAGCCTCCTGCATAGGAAAACTACACATTGCAATACAAAGGTGAAGTACACGTATCGCCGATATAATCTAAACCACATTTATGTGAATTTTTTATTTGTGAGTTCAGCATGGATTGACTGAAGTAACTTTAACCATACGAGTATATAGGTTTATGTGTATCAATAAAGAATGTATTTTGACAAAAAAAAAAAAAAACCATACGAGTGTCTTTCTCTATTAAACGCGTGCTAAGAAAAGGAATTCAGTTCCTTGAGAAAACACCTTTTCTTTTGCATGACATTCACTGTGGTTCATAGCTAGTGCCTTGTAAGATGTCGATAGCCCACCAAGCTAAATGCACCAAACATGTTCAATCCTTGATTACGTTCTTACTCGTGTTCTTGATGTGGGCTTCTGCCCCAACGCGCATACTGAATCATCGTTCTTGTAATAGCTTGAAGAAAATACGTGTAATATAGCTAAGGTCATGTACAAGTCGTGATATGGTTAATTCAGCCACGTGCTGAGACAATTACACATGCAAAACTTAGCCGGGAAACATCGTGGATAAAATCTAAATATTGCATTTATATAAATATGTGAAATCTTTATTTATGAGTTCAGAATGTCGGCAAACTTACACCATGAGTGCATTTTGTTATTGAAGGCATGCTGAAAAAGGAGTTCACTTCCTTCCAAACTGAAAACACCTTTTCATATTTAAATATTGCGTTTGCATTTTAGGGTAGTACATAGCTAATGCCTTTATTATAACATCTCGGCTAAGTGCGTCGTCAAAAGTAATGTGAACTTGATGGGTTAGCAAATATGTGTTTGATATCATTTATCAATTTATCCGGCCACACATAGGTACTGAACGTTTCTGGAACAACCTGGGAATAAAACTTGGCATGTATATAATGTGTTTCTTTCTGCAACGACATTCAGTCTGTCAGTTGATAACGTTCAAAGTGAAAACAGATTAGCATAACAGCACATTTCAGCATACTTCAAGTTGAATAATGAGAATCGAAATCAAGAGCACGTATTTTGGTGAAAGGTGTAAATCATTAAATTTGAAAGAGTTGCTTAAAAGTTTGCGCATCTTGAAAAGTTTAGCCTCAATTTTTCCATTTCTTCGTTGGCAATCCCTTGTTAATCTTCTCCATTCTTGACCATCCTTGGTCCTTTATGTATTATTATTATCATCTCTTTGGTGTTTTAAACTATTATTTTCAGGTTTCCTTCAATTTAAAGGAGTTTTTACACGGGAAAAATAACTCAAAATACTGTGACTGAGCTCATCTAACTAAGCCGATAGAGCTTGAAAGGTTCATGATCCATACACTAACTCCAGTGAATTCCAAAATCGATAACCTTTCTTCAACGACGTGTGATTTAAACATATTTTGGCCTGATATACGTGTTTATCAATACCTGACTCTTGTGACTAGATTATGAACTCGAGATTTCTGAGATGGGTGATAGTTGACCCGGGCTGCACCCTCGTCAACTATCACGCACAGCGAATAATATAATTATTTCTAATTCAGTATAAATCTATTTGTCGTTCAAAACTTTAAATTGTTAAGAAGCGCACACTGCTGTGCTACTCACTATTCTTCAACAGAATAAACTGTAAATAGTGCCGGAGTAGCTATAGCGTAGCCAATCAGAGAACGCGATTCGTGATAGAACGCCAGTACATGTACTGAATTATACTAAAACCTAGTGGTATAAATCTACTAGCGTTCTATCACGAATGCTGTGCTCTGATTGGCTACTCTACTCAGTATCTATTCTGTGATAGAAAGTGAGTAGCGTTCCAGTGTGCCCTTGTTAAGTTAACGAAATGACGGCCGCTTCTTGGCGTTTTTCGAAGTGTCTGTGAAGAGGATTTAGATAAAGCTGTGGACGACTAGTAGATTTATAAAACAATTAGATTATTCACTCTCGATTTCCTTGTGTAACAGTTGACTCGGGCTGCGCCCTCGTCAACTATCACCCAATAGAAATTCGATCGAGCTTATAATCTAATTGCTCAGTAGACAAAAACCATTTTACAAGGATTGAAAATTGGCTGACGGGCTACTGCGATAAGACAAATGTAATGGCAGCTATATGTGCTTTTTTTTGGTTTTTTCTTTAAAAACTTAGAAGTATCTTTCGATCTTTTTTTCAACCAGCTCAAAGATTTGTATTACTGTTTTCTTTCAATTTCGTAAAGTACTGATAATTATATCGCCGTACAATAGTCGGGGAATTTTGTCGTGAAAAGCAGTGAAATTTTTAATATCATACCCAGCGAAGCATGTGGAATAAGTTAAAAGAAGATATTACAAATGAATTGGTCTTTTCCCGTATAATTATTATAAAAAATGAAACGCTAATGCAACTCGAATCTTTGTGAAGGGTACTTTTTCGAGTATGACTAGTACTTGAAAAAGTCAAACCTCAAAAGTCATGTTCATGATGCAAACTTCAGTTAATGGTCTCGTTTTATTAATGGGGTTTCTTTTGTTTTTTTTCATTCTTTTTAATGTTATTTTTCAGTATTATTGAAACTTACTAAATGGGTGCACGGAAGCTTTTATTAAAACGGTGCTGTTGTAATGGGTTATGCATGCATGGGATTGTGCTGTCAAACTGAAAATGTCTGGTAGAAACATTCTGTAGTCGTGTCGTGGCAAAATCGTTGAAAACTATAATGGGTTCTTCAATAATTCACATAAAATTTTAATCACAACTTGAGCACTGTGAAGCCGGCTTTTGACTCTTGACAGTGCTATTTTGTTGCGTTTTGAAAACGATAGTGTGTTGCAGTAGTTTCGTGACAGTCTTATTTTATACTTTTATTACCCTTATAAGATGCGATATGTTTGCTTTGAGATCTTATCAATGTTTCTTTCAAGTGTTGCTAGGTAATATTTCCGTTGGAATTGCACATGCTCAATATTGGAATAAAATAGATGGAATTCCTGATCTATACCTTTGTTGCTTAGGTCGAGTTGACGGGGAATTAAACAAGAAGATTACAACACTCTCTCGCTAAAACTCACTGTTAAAGAGTAAGATATCTCTTTTCTTGTTTTCAAAAATGAACTTATCTCAAAATGAGTTGTGGCTTTTTGCTTTCACACGAAACTAGCGCAATATACAGTCACGAATATCGCTTTAAGATTTTCTTTTCGTATCTATACAATTTTAAAAACAACATTAGGCAAATCAAAATGTGTGCGATATTGCTAGTTCTCTAAAGAAAAGCTTGGGTTTCCATTAAAATAAATATTCGATTCTGTGCTATGTATATCACACTCTAAACTGAATGAAAAAGAAAGAAAAACAAACAATGGCTTGTCTGCAGCTAGCGAGAGAAAAAGCTACTTCACTCGTGCATTGAAAGGCGTCATACAGTTTCGGTGTTTTGAAAAAAATCAACAAACTCGCGGAGGAAAGCACTTATTAATACTGCACAAGTATTTCGACAAGATTGATTCTCGAGTCACCTTTTACGAAAGCAACTCCTTTGGTTCAAGAACAACGCGTGCAAAATGATGGCTTGTATGTTTTGGAAAAGAGCCTTCGTCATTCGCTTCCTGGTGGTTTTGGTATTGATGAGTGTCTTTGGTGGAACCAACGCACTCTGTGTTATACGGAGTGATGTTGATGTCTTCTCTAATCCCGATACCTCGCCTTGCAGCCGCGTCGGTTGCAGACGAGTCCGCGGAGCGAATGGCTGCAAAGGTGGAAACTGTTGCATGTGCCAGTGTAGCCGCAGTAGGCCGAATTACCTCATCCACCGTAAGGCGTGTGTACCAAATGAGGATCTTAGAGGAGGTAAGGACAGTTAAGTTAGGTTTGTTCTTTGTCTAGCTAGAGAATGAGAGTGGCTTCGTTTGGCCATATAACTTTAGGCCCAGATCAAGGCCGAGGGTTTTTCTCCGGGTTCTCGGGCTTTCCTCCCTCCACAAAAAGCAACACTCCGAATCTCAATTCAACCCGGATAGAGGACCTGCATGAAACCAACATGAGGCTGATGTGGCTTCCTCTCTAAATAATGTAATTAATTTTCTTTAATGCGTGAGATCATCGTGTTACAGTTTCATGACTGACCGATTGCATCCAATTTAGACCTTGCTGAAATTTCCATGAGTAGTGTACGCTTTTGATCGTTTGTAAGGAGCAATAGCTGTCGGCTGTCGAAGAAAGCTCTGGGTCATCCAGCTCCCATCGTTGAGTCTTGTTAACTGTCATCTCGTTTGAACTGGCTTTTAAAGTGCTGTGCTCTACATTGTCTCGCAATTTTGTTCCGATTCAACTGAGGTTTTTGGAGAATTTGCTTGATACAATATCAATATCCCAACTTACGGCGTTAAAACTGTATGATACAAGAACATGATGCCGTAAAGCGCTAATCTGTTTATTCCTAGCTATTGGCTTCAGCTAATGTTAAGCATGACAAATAAATCATATAAAACTATATGAATACAAGTTCGGAGGGAGTTACAAAAAGTGATCTTTCTTTGAATTCTCAAAATCTGTTTTTTACTTGCTTTCCTTTCTTATGGTAACTTTTAAGTTTATGGCATAAAGTCGCGGGCCCTGTGCTTGCGAAACACGCGGAAAAATCAGGTGAATTTTAAAGTGAATAAATAGATTATAAGATTTAGAGAGGAACCCACATTAACTTTAGCTGCTTTTTATGTGAGTCCTCTGTCCTGGTCGAATTAGAATTTGAAGTGTTGGTTTTCGCATCAAGTGTGGAACCGTAACCTTTATGAATTGGTTATTATTTTTACAAATGTTGCATCCACTTACAACAACAAAAATGTTCCGTTTATAATGCTACAAGCATGTCATTATCTCAAACAGTTTGATTCTATCTCCCGTAAAAGTGGTGGAAACTTCCTTTTCAACGAAGCTTTAAGGATAAAACATTTCTGATAAACGTGTCAGATAGTCGTACTGTTTTTTGAGCACAGTTTTCAATATCGTTGCGGGTTATTTTGAGAAATTTTCGCACGTTACTACTCTGGCCGACGTTACGTAAACTCCATTTCGCTACCTCGACAATTTTCGAACTGACATGTGTGTCTTCGAACATGCCATAAAATTAATTTGGTGAACTGGCGCGCACGTCGAATGTGTAAAGTGCACATGTATTTTTGAGTCGCAATGAGGACAACCGTCGATTTAGGTAGCCAACTTTTACTTACATAACTTCAAATTAAAGAATACCTTCTGAAATTTTCTGATTAAGTTTGTTTTCGATTTACGACAAACGAAAAGCAAAATAGGTTTCGTAACTGACTTCAGCGACAGAAAGAGAAATATTCATCCGAAACGTATTAAAAACTAATTAATTAATTAATTAATTAATTAATTAACTTGTTAGTTATAAAATTGTTTTGTGATACTTGCGAAACTGATTTTGATCATTTTCATTTGTCAGTTCAAAAGCAATGATTTGGGCTTTCCACAGAGTTAAACTATTTATTATCAAGTTTTCTTTACTAAAGTGCTTAGCATGGGAAACTAAAATAGGAAAAAACAGAAAATTTTACACAGCTTTTTCAGATGTAATGTAGGCATGTAGCAATACTCTTAGTTATTTCAATTCTAGCAAGGTGCCTTAGAAAGATGGGATTTGTATTTCCGAATGATCGTCTCATTGTAATTCATAACGTTTGAGCACTCGGCTAGCTAAAGAAGGCAAAAACTGACTCAATACGACTAATCACTTTGCTGCAACAGTTCAACCCCTCATCAAAAGACACAGCTAGTGCAGATGCTTGTGATATTCGCTATAGGCTGAATAACCAGCCGACAATGATCAAAAGGGCAATATATATATATAAAATTTGTCACGTCCCAATTTTCGTAGACAGAGATGGAACACTATATTTTCGTCATGCTAAGCGCATGACTAATTCAATTCAATTCAATAGCAGTTTATTATTTAATACACTTAGCTTTTCAAAGCTAAGTTCCTGTAAGTAACCAAGTTTGCCCAAGAAATAGGAAACCTAGCCGGGCTAAAACCACCCAGTGCTGAATTATCATGGCTGAGCTGAGAGACTGGTAAAACTGACATGGGCGAGCACAGCATGCTGCGCAAAGTAAGGCTAAAATGGAGAGAGATTTTTGTTGCTTTATGTCCCGCAAGGACCGAAGGAAATTAACTAAGTAAGTACACGCATGACCCACTCGCGTGAGTCTCTCGCGCGGCTTTTCCTGCGAGTGGGACGTCGGAGATTCTAGCTGAAAAATTCTAAACTGATGGCGTAGCTCAGCAGAAGTCTGTTCCTGTCATTGGTTGTTGCTCGGTTACGAACTACCACGAACGTGCAGATTACAAATCACAGGCACTAAACTTATTTCTTGATTAATTTCTTTCCTTGTTAAACTGTGTAGATTGCGATTTTCGTCCCACGTCTTCAGAGATCGCAGTTGTAGACTTCAGTAAGGCGGGGATTTTTCTGTTTGATGGTGACGCTGATGGATGCTACAGTGGATTACGGGTCGCGCAATGGTCTTATCGGTTGGATAAACCGAAAATGATTAAAGAACAACCGAACAACTTCATAGTCAAAGGAGGGTCCAGCAGATGGTATCTACAGGTACGAAATTTGAAAAAAATGTTTCATCAGGTACTTAATTTATACAGCATTATAAACAGTACAACATGAAATAAAAGCACTGCGCAATATCTTTCATTTGAATGGTCACTCACTAGGGTTTCATCCACAGACTTGAAAGTTAGAACCATCTTGTACAGCATAATAAACAGTGCCACACGAAGGTACTGCTCAATAGCTTTCATTTGAATGGTCACACACTAGGGTTTTATCCGCAGACTTAGAAGTGAGAACCACCTTGTACAGCATAATAAACAATACCACATGAAAATACTGCTAAATAGCTTGGTTAGACACCGCAGAAATACGTTTTTTGACGTCACAGTAACTGGTCAGTGGTCATCACCATCGGGCTGTGCTGTCCTTCGATCGAGCAGTCTCTGAGATCGGTATTTTGCTTCGTTTTAAGGTCGAAAATATCCTTGATAGTTCTCGTTATTGGTGAGTTTGACATCCTGAAATGGGTTTTTAATACTCAAGCAATGTTCGTAAAGAATAGCGGTACAGGGGAGTCATTTTGTGTGGAGTAATGTGTAGTTTGCTGACTCGAGCCAGCTCGAGCGGACGAAGCGTGGATCGTGTTGCTTCAGCCGCCCTCGCCTCAGAATTGTGAAAATCAACGATGGGTATCCAGCAAAGCAGAAAATTTGTCCTGTGTGCAGCTTTTGCAAGGATTTTGAAGACTGGTTGGATTTAAAGTGTAATTTGCACGAAATGGTTAAGGTACATGTAAGTCGGGACCGTTTTATTCACACTCACTTTGCGCCGACATGTGGTCCTTGTTCATTGAGATTGTATTTCGCAACGCGTCAAAGAAACTTTGATAAGAATTTGTCTTTTAAGACTGGCGTTTTGGCGTTTCTATCACCTTTCTGACTTTCTGCGCCTTTTGGAACGGGTGAAATATTTTTTTTTTGTACCTGCCGTTTGCTGTAAGAATAAAACATTTGTTCATTTCATTCACAAGATATTTCTCTATCATTAAAGATTGTTTAAGCCTACATTTATATAATTGTGGCGTTTGCGAAGGGAGTAGAAATCGAAAATATTATGATTTGTTGGCCGCAGCGAACGCTGGAAATACTGAAAATGTTTAAGACCGCTCAATATCTTCGGTTCATTGACAATTTTTCCTTTTTTGAGGTCTTTTTTGTTTCCATCAATTAAATGTTGATAGCACATGGAAATTTTCAAGACCGTTTCCCTGTACATGTATGCACATGTAACTAAATATTTTAAAATGCCCAAACACCTGTATTTGTTTACACGAAACCGCTTCCACTTATGGGATGTGGTCATGTTTCACTTCTTTTGATGCTGAAAAGACATTCAACATTTCAGAGAGGGAGCAATCAACTCCTCAATGAAACCCACTAGTTTATTTTGTTTACTCAGTCATTGAAGCTTTTCGATTTCTATTTCCCTATCTTACATGTGCATTGTATCAACTTTCATAAATAATTGACTGTTGTTGTTTTTCCTTTCATTTAATTTAATTCAGATGAGCTTTGCTCAATCACTACAAAATAATTTTTACATTGTAATCATACATGTACATATCACATGCTTTGAAACAATATGAAATTAATTATGATTGCCTTAGTAATAGTATTGTATCATCCTCCCTTCTATAAGATTCTTACTTAACTTGTAACCACTTTATTACAAGACATAATAGCACCTGATGGCAATAAATTATATATGTATAATATTATTATAGGTATTTATTTTTTTCCTGTGATAAATGGGCTAACAAGTGGGTTTGTTTATGCCACTGTGTCTCTGAATTGGCTTACTGTCGTCTACAAACCATTGGTAATATATCTTGGCTACATCTAACTCAGATACTAGACACAAAAGCATGTATTAAAGAACAGATACATTTCTTACAAATTAATATTTATTGCATTTAGTTCATCACTTTAGTTCTACAACATTGCTTTTCTCCAGTGAGAAATTTTGTGCAAAGTCTGAAGTTGTAAGTTGCAGAAACAAGTTCCGTCAGTAGTTGCGAATCACTTAAAGTCAGGCTTTGGTGCTGTAAACTGAATGGCAAAGTGAGGAAATTAGAAATTGTCTCAAATACGCAAGTGATGAGGTAGACTTGACTGAAATCTACAGACTCCTTTTTTTAGGTTTAGGGTTAAGGTTAGGCCTAAGGGACAAGGTGGGAGGTATGGTGGCCATGTGGTTAGTGCGCTCAGCAATGGATCGAGCAGTCCGTGTTTGAGCCCTGGTCAAGGACATTGTGTTGTGTTTTTGAGCAAGACACTTTTACTCTCACAGTGCCTCTCTCCACAAAGGTGTACATATGGGTACTGGTGAATTTAATGCTGGGGGTAACCCTGTGATAGACTAGCATCCTATCCAGGAGGTAGTAGAAATACTCCTAGTCGGTTCATGGTGCAGAAACCGAGATAAGCCTGGCCTGATGGGCCACTTGGCTCTATGTAGACTTTACCTTTTACTTAGGGACAAGGTACTGCATCAAGTGGGGGGAGGGACAGGAGAGTCAGAACCTCCCACTTCCCATACCCTGTTCTCCCACTTCCCATACCTCTATCTCTTGACTCCCAACCTTGTTCATCCTGCTCGTGTCCCCTGTAAATTAAGAGACTCAAAACACATCCCTAGTCATTTAGCTGCACAGTCCTCAGGCATTTCCTTTTCCTTTTTTCCTTCATTTTCAGCCTTGCTACTCTTAGCCGTCTTTCAAGTGAATGACCTATGACGTAACCACTGTCAAAGGGTTTCATTTTGAGCCTCATTTTGAGCCCAAGGGTGAATTTTTCTTTGCCCGTCGGCCTAGAAGTCTCTAAAGACACTAAATGAAAGTCAAGTAACATTTTCAGTTCTTGTTTTTGAAAGTATTTGAAGCCTTAATGAATGACAAAAATTAGCATTTTGCATTTCTCTCCGGATTCCTACCCCCTATTCTCCCAGGCTCCCGCCCCCTGCCTCTCCCCACCATCAACAGACAACTGAATGTTCAGGAGAGGAGTTGCCATATGGAGAGCATTGGTCAGTGTTCTCTCAGTTGGTGTTTTTACAGCATTGATGTTGTGGAAATCATCCATGGACAGTATCTAAAAGGATTTTTGCTGAGCCAAAATAGAAAAAAATGTACAATAGAAGAAGTTTCCTATTGGGAAATCCAGATAATAGTAATATGTAAACAAATATTAATGTTACAAAGTTATAGAGTCTCGGGCTCTAAGGTAATGTGGTCAGAAATTATCTGGGTGGCCTTATAATCAGAAGATTGTTGTGTGAATACAGGGGGGATAGCCTATTTATAACTAAAAATGAAATTCATTTATTGAGTTTTAACTGAAAGTTGTTATTACCCAGATTTTATGGTAATTTTATTGTCTCGTATGCATGTATTTTTAATTACACTTTTAACAGCTTTGTATTCCATGTCTTCTGCCATCTAAAGATAATCAGATGTCATGTACTTCTTGTGGTTTTTTTAATAGCTAAATAGCTTTTTTTCTAAACTCTAACAGCTATGCAACTAGTTTAAAATAATTTTCACACTTTAGAGGCGCTAAAAGCAAAATACAGAACTGCAACAATTCGAAATTATGACAAGAAACAAAGAAACAACAATAAACATGAAAATTTAAAATTTTATTTTCGCCAACCTCAAGCTTTCTGAAGTACAGTATAATTAAAATTGGATATTTTATGAGAAAACATACCTCGGTGAATTCTTCCTCGAGTTGAGGCCAGATTTTGAACCCTTTTGGGGACTCAGTCCTACACTTGTTACACCAACGTGTCCAAGATTTATACGAAGCACTGCTTCGATTTCGGCCAACTTGGTCTATAATTCGGTGATGCCGAGTGAGGACAGGATGACCGTGATTACTTACGTGAGTGCCCCCAATCGAACAAGAGGACGAACACGAGCATGTCTTCCCGACGATTTTGATCGAAATGCCGTTGACATACCGATTCATACGGTTCAAGCCCATCAATTCAACAAACTTGAGAAGTTGATGTCCTCAGAACACCGTTACAGCAACACAAAAGCTGCCTAGTTTTCGCCTTAGCGCACATCGTAACGTAAATTGCCACTGGCTCGCCGCTTGCGAACATGAACTCTCACGAAACAACAACAATTTCACACCGTGTGCAAGTTCAGTTTGGCTTTGGCATAATATATAATATTAACTGAGAACTATCCAACAAATGAGCGGAGTTTAAAAGCTAAGTTTACAGTGTGCGCTCTAAGTTTTGTATCTTTTTGACTGTCGATAAGAGTCGCTGCGAAAACCATTTAAAAGTTGCAGGCATTTTGTAGATTTGTTAAGGTGTACCGCTGACCAGCAAAATACTGTATCGCGCCCCAAAAAACGTATTTCCGCGGTGTCGCTTGGTTAAAGGTGCTAGCGACCCTGGACTGTAAACAGCCAAAATACGCGTAGGCATATTTTCACGTATTGTTTTGTTTTGTTTTGTTTTTCAGTGGAATAAAGGTCTTGACGCAAAATATTCTGGATTGATTTTGAAGTTTGATTTTGCATGTGTCGCTAAGAAGGCTTATTCAAGATCTCAATGTCTGTTGGTCAAATCGAAAGGAAATTATACTCTTTCAGGTATATATGTCTTCTTTATGTCTGTCTTCAGAAACTCTTGAAAAATTAGCTTTGGTAGTTTCCTATTCACATTCTTTCTGTGAACTCTTTTCTCCAGAGGCACCAGGAACCCCACCACTACAAGTAGTTCCCAACGATGTTGCAGTAGATGTACATGTAACAGGAAGAAAAGTTGAGCCGACTGCACGGATTGAGAGAAATGACACAAAACCTGTAAGCGAATAATGTCACACCAATAAGAGCAGTTTTCAGAACAGTCTTAGAATGTAGAAGGTGTTACTTCTTGTTAGTTTTTTTTTTTCCTTTTAACTAACTAATATAACGTTTTTTGACCAGTTAGCCAGCCTGGCTGATTGTCATACATTTGTCCATTTTAATGACCTTTATGTCGGACACATGTTGTAACGTGGCAACGTTGTGCAACAATTCGCGTAACATTGCTGACGTAGAAAGCAAGTTCTTATGTTTTCAATTCGGTGGCCAATACTAAGAAGGATAAACAGTGACTGTGTATTCCTTTCTTTCATAAAGAAAAAGAGTCGTAAAAAATAAAACAAAGTTCGTTGCGTTTGAGTGAAAGAATCGATGGCCAAAAGGCAGGAAATGACTGACACCTGTGCTACACCATTTTAAGGCAGTATTACAGATAACGGACAAACGTATTGTTGAAGTTTTTGCGCGCAATAATATAAAGGATGAGTTTAAAGGGAGACTAATTCTGTGGCATTGTGCACGATGTTGCGCGCAATTCAGAAAATGCTTGTAATATTGCGCGCTGCTTTGCATCGTGCCTGTGCTGTGCTTGATTAACTTGCGATACAAAGACTGTATGTCTCTAATTGAGAATTTTCTTTATTCTGGAGGCCCGACTGCTTTTCTATGTCCTATAATTAATATATAGATTTAGGCCAGCCTAAAAGCGTAGCTCCTGAGCCGGGTTGTTCAGAGCTAAATAACCTAGGAAAAGGTAAAATTTCGATTTGATTTTTGTAACTTTGCGTTGAGGTTTTCTATATATTGTTTGGCCTTCTGTTTTGAGTTTTAATAATCACTATACACACAAAACAAAGCAGCAAAAAACATTTGTACAGAAGAAAAAGTTATAATTCGGTTAACTTTTAATCCTGGGTTAGCGTTAACCGGCTTCCGAACAATCCTGCCCTGTTTTCAACAACTTAAACCTCAGATGAGCCCGCGATCCAATCGAAAACTAGCACTTGATCAGTGGTCAACTTCAAAAAAACACGCGACCTCGATGAGCTTTAAACTTGAGCCTGCGATATGGTCACGTGATACTTGTCAGCGGATACCTTGTTTTGACAGGTATCAATTGATCATAACATGGATGTCCAATATCAAAGAAGTACACGGTAAATCAAGGCTGCATGTCTCAGTCAACGGATTATTTGGAGTATGGCCGCCATGTTGCGCGACTCCGTCGTCGTCGTCGTCGCCGTCGTGCGTACGCGCCCACGAGCAGTACCGCTAGCCATGATAACCATGGGAAAATCAACTCATGGGTTTCCTTTTCTTTCCTATATGAGTGTGGGGCTCCGCTTGGCGACCCTTCGGGCCGCCGGAGCTCCGCTATAAGGAAAAATTATATTTTGATCACGTAAAGGAACTCAGTCATGGCATCTGGAGTGATTTTAACCAAGTACAAAATTACCTTTAAATTGAAGGATTATGTAATATGTATTATCACAAGTAACTTTCAACTTTATTGTCAATTTTCACTCGTAAATTTGTGCGGTCGGGAATCCTTATGCGATATAAGGCGAGATTGCTGTCATCATTTTGTTAGCGAACGGGACTTTAAGCGCGGTGCCCAACAAGTTTGCCAAGCAGAAAGGTCCCTGATGAGTCCCTTAGCCGGGACGAGACGAGCTGCGTAGGATTAGCCACGAACAGTGTATTATCACAAGTAGCTGTCAGCTTTATTGTCAAATTGACGGAGACCTAAAAATGGTTTTACTAAAATCAAAAAACTTCAAGGAGATAATTATAAACCATAAAGGATCGAGAATGGCTAAAGATGGAGAAGATTAACAATTAGGATTACAAGCGACGATCTTAAAAAAAATTACGCTAAACTTTTCAAGATGAGGAAACCGTTAACTACCTCTTTTAAGGAACTATAACATGTATGCCACTCGTATTACAAACTCTACATTTTTTATTGCATGCTTTATTATTGTGTTTCAAGGACAATGTCAACAATGTTCATCCTGGAGAAACTGCTGCAGATACCGAGAAGAAAAGAAAAACCGTAGAAAAGAACAACAGTGTTGTAGTGGTCGGTGTGTGCTTGTCCTTAGTGGCGGGAATCGCCCTCGTTTGTGTTCTGGTATTGAGAAGAAGTGGGTCTACGAGGTAAGGATTATTCACAAAAATCATACAATGAAAACTTATTTAAATAACGAGGCAAAATGTCTTCTGGATCTGTCCGACCGTCCGTCCGTCAGTCAGTGGGTCATTCCGTCATTCCGTCATTCCGTCATTCCGTCATTCCGTCATTCCGTCATTCCGTCATTCCGTCATTCCGTCATTCCGTCATTCCGTCATTCCGTCATTCCGTCATTCCGTCATTCCGTCGGTCCGTCAGTCCGTCATTCCGTCAGTCCGTCAGTCCGTCATTCCGTCAGTCAGTCAGTGGGTGTGTCGGTTGCTCGGTACGTCAGTCAATCAATCGTTTATTTACTCACGTAACGTCTTAAAGCTGCGTGGCTCTTAGTTACATTACTCCTATCTATTCATTTCAGTGATAACTGTTCTTAATGAGTACGTAACTATTCTTTAATTTTAGACCAAAAGGCCCAGGTAAAGCTGGAGCTCGAGGTGAGCAAAAATGACAACTTTACATCAGTTTACCCCCAACAGATTCCTTTTTTATAATATCGTGAACATAACATAGTTCATTCATTCAAAGCACTTGATGCCTGTCCATAAAAATTTAATAAATATGGATTATTGACCAGGCTTGTTCGGTCAAGATGGCTGGATCTTGGCCAAGTTTTTTTCTCTTTTTATTCGTGATTATGGACTGAGACGGAGTCGAGGGCCATAAACACGCAAAAAAAACAAAAAAAAAAAACAGAACGAGGCCAATATCAAGCCATCGTGACAGAACAAGCTTGGTCAATAAAGGATTTATTATGTGGAAAATGAACACTATTTTCTTGCTGGACACAGCGGGTAATCCCGAGGTGACAAGATAGCGCCATCTTGCCCACTCGGGTAGCCAATCACAAAGCAGGATTCGGTTATCTTGCCCGCATACAGAGCGAGCATATAATAAATGAGCTTTCTTTTTATCCACTTGATTATGAGCTCGAGATTTCAATCGCGTGATCGGGCATGATAGTCGACGAGGGCGCAGCCCGAGCCCACTATTACACATATAAATCGAGGGCGAATAATCTAATTATTTTAGTATAAATCTGCTAGTCGTTCAAAATTTGACTACTAAATTATCTAAATCTTCTTGACAGACACTTCGAAAACGCAAAGGAGCGGCCGCCAGCTTTTTAATAACCACACACTGCTAGGCTACTCACTATCTACAACAGAATCGAAATAGTGAGTAGCGCAGCCACTAGTGAATGGCATTCGTGTTGTCAAGTAAATTATGCTAACAGCGTAAGGCAGGATTATCAGTCTATCTTAATACCCTTCCCCCCCCGGGGGAGGGGGGGGGGCGTTTAAAAGCTTTTTCGCTGAATAACCACCGCTTTCTGTAGTTTTTTTCCATATTGAGATTTGTTTTATTGAAAGATTTCATAACTTAACCGTAGGTGGAAGCTCGTTTACCTTGAACTTGGATAATAATCCTGAACCTTTCTAAATAGCATGAACAACCTGTCTGAGTCTTGCGAATTTTTCTATGGATGCTTTTAACTTTTTCTTTTAAATTAACTGTCATTATTTCATAATAATTGGCTTTTTTTTCTTGTCTTTGTAGATGCAGGGTACGAGGTAAGACAATTGATTTGTTGACTTTGCTGAAAAGTTAAGTAGCATTGCTTTTTGGTTTACTTGCTACTTTTGAACGACGGAAAATATTCTTGAACACTGTTGGTCTTGTTTAGTTTTAACATGAAATGCTTATAAACCAGTGGCTCTTCACAAACTGAAACATGATAACAAATAAAATGTAATAAATCTTCTGTATTAATTTTGGGAACACGCACGGAAATAGCTCGAGGGTGCTGGAAGCAGGAAGTTTGCGACTACGCGCTTCCAAGTCCCTCCCCATCCTTTCAACAACAACAACAACAACAACAATAATAATCTTTATTTTCCTTCATTTTAAAATTTCATGTTATTTAGCCCGTGGATAGCAAGTGCTAATCTAGGCGGGCCATTAGTACGTTGATAGAGAACATGAGGCTGCTTGAAAGCAGTGAATTTTTCTAAAGGCTCCAAGGCACAATTATCGTTGTTCTTAACTAAGCCCTATGAATCCAAGCTCCTAAGAAGCACTTCAGAGGTCTAATGAACTACCCCCACCCCCAGGCACCCCTCCCTATTGTCATTCTTCTCATGGATGCCTTTTTCCCTTGCTATTTGCAATAGGAACCCGTTGACCCGGCCTCCCGCTATGCGGTCGTGAAACGAAACAGCAACCAGTCCTTTCGTAAGTCTTCCAGCGTTGTTGAGTTCAAGAACAATGCTTTTCCCTCTGTATGTCATACCTGTACGTACCAAACTGTATTGTTATAGCTATGTAAAGAACGATGTACGTAGTCTTAACGATCATATTGTACTGTAAGTAAGTATTGTGCTGTAATATTATTATTTCCTCTTTTATTTGTTTAGTTTTTTCCTATGTATATTCTGTTTGTAAATCAATTTTAAAAAATGCAAAAAGCGAAAAAAAAAAAACAACAACAACAACAACAACCTATACGTACCTTTTTTATAACTGCAAGTCAACAAAGTGTTTAACTTGATAGATTTCCTCAACGGTGAAGTGAGCACCAAAAAACACTTGTTTAACTAACTACATAAACGGGGACAGAAAGTTAAATAACTCTTGCAGTCCACAAGTGGTCTAGACGGGACTAACAGACTTGTTTCGTCCATACGGGCGTGTGAGTTGCATATGGACAGGCTTGAGTGCTCTGTCTATGATTAATGTCCATCCATATATGTTATGTTCTTAATTATTACAGAGAACGAATTTTACGATACAGATTGTGTGCTGTCGATCGAAGGACCAACTGCAACAACCAACAACACGTATCGATTGGGTCCCTTACCACCTCTGCCCCCAGAGGTCAGTTCTAACAAGCAAACATTAAACATGGGATACTGCTTGTCAGCCCCAGGTTGTTCAAAAGTTGGATAACGCTATCCGCTGGATAAATCACTATTCAAGGGATAGCGTGGTTTGCTGTGTTAAGACTTATCCACTGGATAGCGATTTATCCGGTGGATAGTGTTATCCAACCTTCGAACATCCGGACCCTGTTCTTTATTCTTCCCGTCGTCCACTATGCGCGCATAATATTTGTATTGATTTCTCCCTAATCTACACGGTCTTTATTTTTCAAGAGAATTTTTCAGCGGACACACTTGAGGAGAATACGTAAAGAAATCTCGGCAAAGGAGACTTGACAATGAAACTGAATTTCCGATATATATCTCTTTTATTATTATCATTTTAATGTGTGGATGGGGTCCTCTGCATACCTCCCTCCATGCTGAATTGGCGATCGTTTAAGAGGGAAACTTAATTTAATATTTTTCGGGCAGGGATTATATGTTTTTTCGAGCTACCTACAAGAAAACACGAAGATTATTGGAAATGGAAAATGTTTTTTTCAGGAACTTTAAAAACTTAAGAACTTTAAAAGTCTAATTTGTTTACTGACCGCCATTTTAAAATTGTTTTAGGAAGGCATATATGAAGAGCCAATGATTACAAGGAATGTTGGTTACCACGGGCTAGGAACGGAAGCTCAAGAGTCAAGTGGTTAGTGTTTGTTTTAAACACAAATTCTACACAACAAAACCTGAAAAAAAGAAATAGCACTACATGAGAGTACGGATCAATATCTTTAATCTCGATGGTCACTCACGAGGGTTTCATCTACATAAGTTTAAAGATGGAACCACCTTGTACAGTGCATAATAAACAGTACCACATGAAAGCATGCTCAATAGCTTTCATTTTAATGGTCACACACTTTGATCCACAGACTTTAGAGTTAGAGCCACCTTGTACAGCATCAATGAACAGCAACACATGAAAGTATTACTCAATAGCTCTCATCTGTAGGGTCACGCACTGTTGTTTCTTCCCCAGACTATGTAGCAACCACGTTGTAAAGCATATTAAACAGTACCACTTAAAAGCAGTGTATGAGTGGTCCCATCCTAGGGCCAGTCTATTTACAGACTTCGAAGATAAAATTACCTTGTACAGCATAATAAACGATACCAGTGCAAGTACTGCTCAATATTTTTGATTTAAACGATCACACCATAGTGTTTAACTCAAAGACGTCAAGTTAAAAGCAGCTTTTACTGAACGTATCTTCTGCATAAAATTTAAACCATCTTGTAATGATGAACAGTACGACTGGACTTGAACTAGTCAATAGCTTTCATTTTAATGGTCACACAACAGGGTTTCATCCACAAACTTAAGAATTAGAACGACGTACCTGGTACATCATAATAAACACCACCACATGAAAGCACTGCACAATAGCTTTCATTTGAATGGTCACACACTAGGGTCTCATCCACAGACTTAAAAGTGAGAACCACCTTGTATAGCATAATAAACACTACCACATGAAAGCATTGCTCAATAGCTTTCATTTGAATGGTCACACACTAGGGTTTCATCCACAAACGTAAAAATTAGAACCACTTTGTAAAGCATAATAAACAGTATCGATGGGACTACTGCTTAATAGCTCTTATTTGTATGGTCACACACTGGGGCTCACGTTGACAGGCTTCAGTTTCGAACCAGGTTTCACTCTGGAAGTGAAAAGAATGAATTGTAACCAATCATTTCATATTATTTTAGAGCAAACAAAAGATGAGCCTGTAATTAAAGAAGAACCTCCTCCAGTTTATAACACCCTGGAGCCACCTTCGGACGAAGAAGATGATTACGACGACACAGCCGAGCCGGCAATTGAAGAGGAACCTCCTCCAGTTTATAACACCCTGGAGCCACCTTCGGACGAAGAAGATGATTACGACGACACAGCCGAGCCGGCAATTGAAGAGGAACCTCCTCCAGTTTATAACACCCTGGAGCCACCTTCAGATGACGAAGATGATTATGACGACACAGCTGAGTCTCGTTACCGTACAGTGTGAAAGAAAAACATGGCTTTCCATCCTTCAAATGAACAAATAACTCCATTGTAATCATAGATTAATCAACATCGAGCCTCGATAACTCCCTTTCGCTAAGGCCTCTCTAGGCAAAACTCTTTTTAATGATAATCGAGTGAAGGCTGGGGAGAGAGCAAACAGCAGGCACGCGGGAATGCTGGGAATAAATAGCCTATCTATCGAAAGTATTCCATGTAATGAGGTTAAAATTATATATTGTTATGCAATATTTTTATACTATCATGAGTTGGCCAATCAAAGTACAGTATTAGCCATGTTTAAAAGTAGAGTTGGTACTTCCGTTTTTCTCACATGAATAGATTTCCTAGTTCCAGTTTTAAACCTTAGTTGTAGTCTTACGTTTTTAGCTTTTACAGCTATTCTGTATTTTAGATATTTAATGTAGTTTAGACTTTTATCTTTTAGAGGATCCTCTAGAAAACCACTTCTAACTGATTGGAGGCCTCCTCTTAAAATATTAATTGAATTTAAATTTAATTAATTGTTCATGTCACTAAAACAGTTATTGTTGCTGTAATTTCCAATTATTTTTTACTTGCATATTATCTTACTTTGCTATTATATTTTTCTTGTTTAGTAGATATATATATATTTTTTGTTTAGACCAAAGCGACCAATAGTGAGAAAACAACCTCAGAACATTCAAGTTTTGTCTTCGTTGGGTTATTCTGAGATAGAAAAGGAACATGGATTCCATGCAGATTTGCAAGAACAACTCACAACAGTGTTGCGAGATTCAGACAAAAAAGTCCTTCTGTACTGAAGCGAGCAGGGGTAGGGTCAGTGCATGCTACATAGTACGTGAGGGAAGGGGTTAGGCTGAACAGACAAAGCGAGACAAACCAAAACTTGTCAAAAAGTCAGTATTTATGAATAATGAGGGTGAAAAAGATTAGTTCGAGATTTAGCGCGTCCAGAAATGTTTCTAGCGTCTAGCCAGATACTTCAACGCAATGACAAGGAACAGTATGAGGGACTCACAAATCATCTGTCGATCATCAGTTGAAGGAAACCGTTTGAAACATTTTCCATTCTTCGAGGTGTCGCTGAGCCAGCGGTTTTCTCCAACGTTGTTGCTAAGCAGGATGACGTCACCTTATGCTCGTGCTCCGATTATTGGGCCATAATTGTAAACTTTTATGTTACCTTGGAGACGATTGACTCGACCACTATAGCAAAAATTGTCGAAGGGCAAATGTACCATGAGTCTGTAGTCACAGTATTTGATATTCAAATTTGAGAACATCTAAATACCTGTTTATTCAGATTTATAAAACTACGTTTCTGCATTGACAACAATCCTTAACTAAAACAAAAGAGATACGATACTCGTGCTTATAATGTGCACCTACATGAACACACATGATATATTCGTAAACTAAAACAAATAAAATATAAAAACAATGTAGAAAGGTACTTTACGTATTTATTTTCCTATTTAATCCTAAAAGTCATAGACCGAGTTGGACTCCACTCAGACCTATTACCATTACTTATCATGGGTATAACATTAAGTTAATTCCATCGAAATAGAACTCACAATAGATTTTTTTTCAAACTTTACCTGTTGGCTGCTTATTTCAAGAGAACATAAATTTCCAAACAAAAAAGGGTGGGGTCGCGGTATTCGTTTAGGAGCAGGAGGACCTTCGATAAACCCCATAATTCCTAAAACTATCTACTTTCGTAGACGCTTATATTTGAATCATTCACTTAACGTCTTGTGAGGGCAGACAAATAGGGAGAAAGTTTAGCGGGAAATTCAACAATGGTTGTATTGCTTCAATGTTAATGAGCAATTTGATGTACGTTTTAATTTCATGATAAAGGCACCCCTATTTAGTCGACAGGGATTCAATACATTCCAAGCGTGCAGTGTTCTTGAGACCGCATGTTATCTTTTACGAGTGCTGGCTATGCTCTCATTTTCAGTGATAATGTTTTACTCTGCAATAGAAATTGTTCTATATTCACTGTATAGAAAGAAAGTGATCGCTACATTCAAACTGAGTTTAAAAAATTGTTAGGTACCGGTACTCGTTTTCGAGAAAAGAGCAATGAATTGCCTCTCGCAAACCAAGCCGTTTAGAAAAAGCCGCCTTTTTACATATGATGTGTATGCATGCGTTCGTGAGCGCGCGCAAATGACGCGAAAATCGTGCGCAGCAGGGATGTGCAATGCAATTCTGAGGAATAACCTAAAGTGATGTTGCATTCCACCGGTGAAACAACAGCCTCTCGCTGCAGGCGGTATATTTCATTTTAATATTCCGGCCTATTGATGGACTTAGGTCAATAACTGATCAGGAAAATTCTTAAATTGTTTCCAGTATCTTACCCAATGGATAATATGGACCTGTTGTTGTTTCATTAAGAAGATGGCCGCCATGTCCACTCCTCATAGAGGTGGATTCGGAACCATCATGCAATTCGAACCAAGAGAGAACATTTACGTGTGAATTTTCGCGCGCTATTACAGGAGAAAAGTGTCAAACACAATGTGAAGACATGTACAGTCGAACCTCCGCTCCTGTAAGCAATTACGGGAGGTGGTCGCTTACGAGAGCTTAGACCATATTGGGTCAAACTTTAGCCTCCTTAATTACCATATGGTGACTGAACAGACTAACTGCCCATGCACAGTTGTAAATTGGATTTTTAATGTTGCCTAAACGTTAGGGGGAACTGAACATGAAATTTAATTCAGTTTAAAATAAGGATTGGACAGCTATCTTTAAATTTGATCGCCCCTTTATTTTAAACCTAAGGCGTTGTCTTGCTCCAATTTCCGCTCTACTATCTTTCAGTGGTCGCTTTCGGGAGATTAAAAACAAATGAAAATTTCAAACTTTTAGCACCAAAAGTGGTTGCTGTCGCTTACGAAAGGTGGTCGCTTACAAGAGGTTCCAAATATAGTGATTTGACTTGGAAATTTTTGGTATTATGGAAAACTGGTTGCCGAGGAGAGGTGGTCACAACGGAGGCTCGACTGTATATACATTTCCTCTTGATAAATATGTTTCAAACACAATGAAAATATATAACTTTTCTTCAATTAATTTCTATCTCCTTTATTTCGAAGCCATGGCCATATACTAAATATTCACACACGAACTTCAATGACAATGACAGTAAGTCATAATACGGTGCATAATTGCCACGAAGGAAAGGTTTCCATGCAAACTTTTCAAGGAAAGAAAACTTAAACATTACTGCGAATTTAAAAACGCACGACCAAAATTTATATCACCTACAGAAAGTATTTTAGGAAATTTTATGTCCAATTTTATGATTTTCTGTTTCGTTATTTTCTTTTTGATTTGTTGTCGTTTCTTCTCGTCCGTTTAAAAATAATTAGCTGGCATATTTCATGAGATAGAAGGGTATGTGTAATAATTAAGCAATAGAGCAATTTTTCCGTATTCACATATTAACCTCATCTAAACACAAGGGGCGGAGAATTCGATAGAGTTATGCAAACTCGAGACGCAGTGGAGAGTTTGCATAACTTTAATTCATCTAAACACACCAATTGACCAATTAGCACGCGCGTTATATCTCAAGTAGTATATTTAATAAATGTTTATAGAAATATGGAATATATCATAATTTTCTTTTGTACTGCTGTCCGCTCGCCCGCTACGTTACAGTTCACACCACTGGCAAATAACGAAAAGGTTAGAAAATGTACTCTAGCAAATAATTCCCTCCAAAAAAATTCAAATTTACTGTGTGACCACTCCAGTCATAATAATTGTCTTCAAAATGAGCAATGTTTAAACAATCAAAATCACAAATTCATTGTTTCCGTAGAGTATAGCTTGTTCAGATCGATAATTTGAGGGAAATCTATTGAGAACAAGTGAGGTTTTCAGCATGAAAACAGAATTTGTACAGAATTTGTTTGGTTGTCTGTTTGGTTAAGAGTAGTCGCAGCGGTGTTGAAGTTTAAGTATGACTGACCGATGATTCCGGTATAATGTTAGTCTGCGTGAATCGGTCATTAAGTCAAAGTGGCTACAGCAGATGGCCTTGTATATAGAACATCAACAAATAAATAAGGCCTTTCCTGTGTTCTGTAATTTATCATTTATTTAAACAGTGAGTGAACGTCTTCTCTGTTTGCCTGTGTTCGCTTACTTTGAATCCCACGACGGATGTTGAAACCGAATCGTGAAAGTTCAATTTGGGTTAAGCATTATCGAAACTTACACGGTTTTTATACCAGAAATGATGAATGACTGTTACAAGATAATTAATTTTGAACGTCAAATCAAAAATCGGCCAGCAATATACAAATAACCGTGGTGAAACCGACAAGAATGGATTAATACTTGTCGTTTGCACTTTAAATAATACATTTTCATTTTCAGTATACATTTAACAGCTTTGTATTTGTTTTGATTCATGTCACGCTAATAGCAAACTTTTAAGGAACATCCCCAAGAGGAAGGCATTGTATTGGATCAAATAGAGTCATTTTTCGTTGGGAAGAACATATCTATAAAAAGATGATTATTCTTCTTTTTCTGTATTACATGTTTGGACGTATTTTCTCTTCACTGATGAAGGCTGACAAGGCAGAATTGTTTCCAGGGCCGTAGTTGGTAACAGGCAAACAGAGGCGCTTGTCTCAGCCATTCTTTTCTTCGGTTTTGTTGTTAATAGTCATCAAAAACACCGTAAAAACCTAAGAAGAGAGCTAACCATGGACATGGCCTCAGTCATACATTTTTTCATGGAGATTGCCTCAGTCATAATTTATAATTTCAAATAATTTATTTCTGGCTACGGCGCTGGTTTCCATGGTCATGTTTGTGTCGGCAAAACCTTTGCTGGTGTCGTGCACGTGGTTAGTCATTCATATGACAGCCTAAAGAATGGCTCTCGTGTTTCTCTGTGGCGACAAATTAAATTAGATCTATGTTTTCCATCGTCAGAGTTGGCAAATCCTATTCTAACATATCATTTGAAACCTACAGAAAGGTTTCGACGCGCAAAATTGTCATCTTCCAATTAAATGGTCATAATCTTGTACAAGATCACATGCACAAATTCAAAAGGTCACAGCCACCTTATGCATTATGGTAAATAGTTTAAAAAGGCCTGAGTAGCAGAGCCATCAAAGAACAGCTTAATGACTCTCATTTGAATGGCCACAGACAATGGTTAGCTAATAAGAACCCTGATGTAAAACAGCCAACACAACATGATTATTTTTCAGGTTAATGATTCACGACCAGTGAGATGCTTCTAAGACGAAGTTCAACATGCTTTCCTCTGCTGCTCGCTGGACTCTTTGCAAGCTTGTTCGTGGCTTTTTACTTTCTTCAAGTCGAGAATTCCGATCTGAGCTCAATTTTCAAGAATACACCTTTAAAGCAGCCGGCCATCCTCTCCAAACGAAATGGTAAATTTAATTCACATTTATTCTCATATTTAATGGTTTGGGATTGTCTTAAAGCACTGTTGAAAACGTACCCTGGCGCGCTTACTGAATTTCTAAAGCTATTCCATAGATGACAGAACTTCCGAATTGTGACCATTTCGACATACATGTAAACAAATGAAGATACAGATCATTGAAAAGCTTAAGGAAAAGTTGGGCATTCTAGCTAGCTTGAAACCCTGTTTTTCATTCTTATAATCGGATCATGTGTCCCGGATATTCTCATGCAGTAATAAACTTCGAGTAGCCTAATGAAACCTATAAATTTATTTTACTCAAACGGTGGTCTTTATGGTGGCCTAGGACTACCATAACAAAAAACCCATTGTCTTACAAGTTTCTTATAAATTTATGTTTTATTTGCTTTTTCGGTTTATTTTTGTTTCTTTTAATGTCATTTTATTTTTATTTTTATCACAAAAATATTTTAATTTAAAATCAAAAGTAAATAAATCAAGAAATTGATTTAAATCAAAAGAAAATATCTCAAGAAACAAAATAAAAACAAAACGATTTTGAAAATAACAGTAATTTCAAACGAAACCAGACTTTGCGGCGAAATAAATTTAAAAACTAATTTAAAAAATAATTTGAAAAAAAAAAGTTATTGTAAACTAAACTAAAAGCAAAATTGCCCATGGCCTATCGTTGCCATAGCAAAAAAAGAAAAAAGAAAAAAAACACGCGTTTTCAATGTTATCATTGGAGAGTTCGTCGAAATCTTCGAAAGACACAAATTGATTTCGCCGCAAAGTTTGGTTTCGTTTGAAATTACTTTCATTTTCAGAATCATTTTGTTTTTATTTTGTTTCTTGAGATATTTTCTTTTGATTTAAATCAATTTCTTGATTTATTTACTTTTGATTTTAAATTAAAATATTTTTGTGATAAAAATAAAAATAAAATGACATTAAAAGAAACAAAAAATAAACCGAAAAAGCAAATAAAACATAAATTTACAAGAAACTTGTTAAGACAATGGGTTTTTTGTTATGGCAGTCCTTGTAGGCCACCATAGTGGTCTAATACAATTAGATCATTACAGTATTGTAAGTATCGCTATTTTCCAGGTATTGCCACACACAAAAAGATAAAACAGAAACAAAAGCATTAAGATGTAATATAATTAAAAATCTGAGAATAAAGTCGGGAGTTCTTGGCGAAGTAGATCTTGTATTTAGAACCAGGACTGAAATCGTGACGAGTTTTAGAAATGAAATTAAGGAACCGTGCCTTCCTTTACGAGTCACATCCTATTTCAATTCTGGGGAATCATCAACGAACAACTTCTACTATACGGCAGGAAACATTGGATGTTTAATTCCTATGCATTTCACGATCACACCGAATGACAATCACAATCACCGGCGTTTGTGAGATGAAAGTCACCAACAATATATATTCACACACATTGCTTCTGTTTCTTTCAGAGGAAACTACTTCCCTCTCTTCTACAGAGAATCTTTTCAAATTGTACGATGGAGTGGAGACATTTGTAATGTTCATTGGTTATCAACGAAGTAGTCACAGCTTAGTGGGCGCCATATTGGATGCACATCCAGAAATTATCATTCCACACGAATACGGTTTGATGTCAAAACTGGGAAGATACCTGTCACCAGAACTTAAACCGAACAATTTGCAGAGATACGCTTTATTTTCTGCCCTTCACAAGCTTTCTACGCAACAAGCTAAATTTGGAATACGTGCTAGCGCCAATTATACTAAAAAGGGTCCAAAAGCTTATACATACCACGTACCTGGCTTATGGCAAGGAGGTTATCAAAATAGAATCAAGGTAACTTAATAATTTAATGAATAACGTTTTCTACCTGAACAAGAAAAGGCAATGAAAGATAAGTAGGGCCGGTATAGCCCACACTGGGAGGAGCAGTGACCTCGTAATTAGTGGGCTCGTCTCCAGATCGAGCGGTCCGGGTTCGAGCCCTGGCCAGGGACATTGTGTTGTGTTCTTGGGCAAGACACTTTACTCTCGAGCTCACAGTGTCTCTCTCCACCCAGGTGTATAAATGGGTGAAGGGGAAGAATTATTACCAGCCTATTTTTGGTGTAGGAGGACATCTAGGAGGGGGACCACATAAGCGGAATTTTACAATGCTATACACGTTATTCAAAAATGGCCACCATTTAAGTATTCTTTTGTTTACTTGCAAATTAGCCCCTTTTACCTCGGTCTTAAACTCGAAATTCAAAAGAATATTTTCCCTTAAACGAGGCAACAAGGGCTCATTTTCAAGTAAACAAAAGAATACTAAAATGGCGGCCATTTTGGAATAAGGTGCATTCTTTATACATGTATTGATTCCAAAACTGGAGCTATTTTGAAATGTTTTCTTTTTTTTTCAAAGTTAGAGCTGTCCACTAGTTGCTTAAAATTTCTCAAGACATTGCTTAAAAGCTGCTGCAAAAATCTAGACAGTGTCATGACTTTTTTTTGTGGAGTTCTGTCATTTTAGGTAATTCACATTTATGATAACTGACCTTCAAAAGTGAGATATCAAAGCATTTTTGTGTAGATTTATTGCAACCCGAGTTAATAAATAATAATTGTCTTTACAATAGGCGAACGTGTGCTGCCGCTATTACTATTTTCAATGAACTGTAGAACTTTCTGATTCTTCGTGCCTAACTGTAAGATTTGTGAAAACGTTTCCACAAAGTTCCGGCATGCATCTTGTGGACAGCCCTAAGCCCCTTCGAAATGTAGCGCCCCAAGAGTCTATAATCTAAGAGAACACATCCCCGTGCCCTATGATAATCTTTTTCAATCTATTTTAAGCTTTGTGTCATGCTGTGGAAGTTATTTTTACGCTAGGTGCCATGATCGCGCTGTCATCAAGGTCATCGCGTCGCGTCCATCTAAATCTGAAGTTGAAAATGGAACGGGTTAAGAGATAAACGAATCAGTTTGCTTTTAAGATAGAGAGAGGTCTTTTGGAAAGCATTTTCAAAGCGCTAGGCAGAAAAATTACCTTCTATGTGCTTATCCCAAGTTTATTTCGACTATAAGCCATTTCTCTGCGTGACTGATTCACCTGAGGCGCCATGGCTGCCGAAAAAAATTGCACACCCTCGAAAGTCGTTTCTCGAAAAGTACAAAACGAATTAATATATCTTTGGAAACCTCTTTCAAAACGCCGGTCAGTTAGAATGTTTCCTCCCCTTTTCCTACGAATAACCGGGCACATTTTTTACTTATTTAATTAACAAAACCAAACCTCAAATTTTATTACGTCGTTTAACTTGAACATTCACGTGTCTTTCCTAAAATAACCCACGCGCTAAAACTAGATTGAAAAAATTGTCATTCGAAAAGGCCCGTACGGGGATTGTGTTCTCTTAGATGTTGATCTCTCTTCTTTTGTGTCACAACGCGCATTCCACTGTCTCTGGTTGATTATGTTTTAACGACTGTTGTTCTCTCAAGGTAATCGGAGACAAAAAAGGAGGCAAAACATCGAAGACACTAATCGATCCCAACAATATGAGTAAACTAGAAGCAATCCGTCAACTTGTTCAGGTACCAATGAAATTCATACACGTCGTGAGAAACCCCTTTGACAACATTTCCACTATGACGCTACGTAAGGCAAATAAACGCAACGCCGCGAGAGAAGAAGGATTTAAAGTGAGTTGTTTTCTTTTTTTTTCTTTCCTTATAACTATTATTAATTAATATTACTAATAAAGCTCAGCGTTTTATAAATTATCTTTATTAGCTAAGTAACAGGTGTGCTGTGATTGATCAATGTTGATAAAGAAACTTTCACATGGTACAAAACCTACCATTCGTTTAGCATCCAGGAATTGCCATAATTTCCTTTCGTCTTAAATTGGTCATCCATCACGCAGCGCTTTCTGTCACGTAACACATCTTTGAGAAGCGTTGCGTGACGATCAAATAACGGGTGCGATTTTGCTTTTTTTATTGCTTCCTCCTTAAGATATTTTTCTCTTTCACGTTAAGCTGGAATATTCTGTTGAGGAAATTTAATGGGGTCTTTAATTCCTTCTTGAACTTTCCATGGGTATAAGACAATGGCATGATATCGTGGATTTGCCTACCGGGGAGAACAGGTTACATACGGGACTCTTAGTTATGAGTACTTAAAGGTGTTACGTCATGGTTTGTGCATCTTACTAAGTTTAACCTAAATTTTCCAAGTTCGATGTATGCAATCCATGTTAATCTTCTCCTTCCTTAACCATCCTTGCTCCTCTATGGTTTATTAGTATCTATTTGGTGTTTTTCTATCTTGGTAAACTACTATTTTCAGGTTCCCTTCAAATTAAAGTTAATTTTGTATATGGCAAAAGAAACTCGAAATGCCATGGCTGAGCTCCTTTAAATCAGTGTAGGGTTGGGTTCAGGCCTCTTTTTCTTCAGCTTAAGTGCGAAAATGTTTTTCTCACCTTATTCCTTCCCAAGGCAGTTAGTTCGTGGGTGGTATCAACGGGTTCACACGGCCGGTTTACCCTGAACTTTGCTGTAATTTAGTTGCGTTGTTAGCAAACAAACTATGGCAAAATCTTGATTTCATTTTTATAGGTTGTTTTCAGCAAACAGAGTTCGGCCTTGGCAATGAGTTTTATGAGTTTGAGCTGAAGTGAGCGAGAAACGTAAATGACTATTAAGGACGGTGCCTACTAAATACAAAGGTTTTTGCGCCAGGTTAGGACCGTGCAGAAAAAGTAGATCTTTGCCGGGGCTATCGGAATCCACAAAGAAAAAAGAGGGTAGCCAAGCATTTTTTCGAGATAATTAGCCTTGAATCTCAACAAAAATGCTGCATCAGCCTTTTTCTGAAAATAGAAGGAAAGGATATTTCTGCACAGCTTTCTTTAGAATTCGCCTTTAAATACAGAAAAGCAAACACATTTATAAAGATCTGAAAACTACATGGTAAATGGTAACGTAAATACCATTTTTGGTATGTTTTTAATAACAAAATCGTTGCAACAGTACTTTTAGCGTCCCTGACAGCCTTCCTCTGTTTCAGCTAAAATACAGTCTAAATATCTTTTGCTCACAACCAGAAACTAATCACCTGCTGAATAGGCTTGCCACTTCCATTTCATAACATAAAATATAGGGGTAACCACGCGTTTTTTAAAGTTATTGATCCTTTTTAAAACTTTTTACGGTGCCTGTTACATTTTTTCCTGTCACCTCCCCAGTAAGTAAAACATTTGCGTATCTCGCACTTGTTTTGCGCGCGCACTACGCCATCTGCAGGTGCATGTTTACGGTTGGATTTCAGTATAATTTTCGACAGATAACAGCTAGTTTTTCAGCTGGAAAACGTTAACAGTTAGTGGTTAGCGATATGCTGCTGTTCTGGTGTTCCTGGTTTAAGTACAGGTTCATTAAACTTGATTTGGTCACAGTAGGAAAATTTTGCTTTCAATTTAGTCGCGTACTTGGTTGCGTAGTTGATTGCGTCATGTCAACCCAGCGCGCGCGTGACGTTTAAACCATGCCTTGCGTGATGCGCAGAACGTGTGCGCACTAACAAAAGTAGGCACCGTCCTTAAAGCAACCACTTTAAAAGTATAAAGCATGTATTGGTTTCCCGTTTCATCTCTGACAGGCAGAGGCCAATAGTGCCCTGGAAAGGAGCATTACACAATATTTTGACTTAGCTGCTGCAAATCAACGCGTCAGGGAACGGTATGGAGATGCGGTTCTCGATATCCCGGCACACGAAACAGTGCTAAGACCCCGAGAAACGCTACAAAGATTGTGTGACCATTTGGGTGTCACGTGTTCTGAGGATTACTATGA
Organism: Orbicella franksi; assembly: GCF_964199315.1. NCBI lineage: Eukaryota > Metazoa > Cnidaria > Anthozoa > Scleractinia > Merulinidae > Orbicella > Orbicella franksi. Next base: position 22,608,399 of record NC_138155.1, on the reverse strand, counting down.
AAAATGCAGTAAAATCATGTACGGAAGGCCTTCAGTCACGAGGGACAAAGTAGTGTGGAGTGACGAGCAAATAAAGCGAGTCATGGAGATGATGAAAAGCTATCCTTTTTTCAAGGACTTTTCGTTTGATAAATACCCTTCTTGAAAATGCGTCGAGGGCAACTCAGCTTAACATGCAGATGTGCTTATTTATTTATAGCCTGTTGTTCTTTTTCAGTTTAAATTTTTACTTGCAAAACAGATAATTACTTACATTACTTTCAGTATGGATTGCTCACATCACGATCACTTCTTATATTACTTCAGTTTACACTTTAATTCACTCACTCAGTCTCTTACACACAGACTCGCACACACACACACACACACACACACACACACACACACACACACAAAGAAAACAGAATTACAGAAGTGTAATTTTGGGGTTTCCTTTAACTTTAGTTAAATTATCATGAAATAGAAGATGTCTCTTCGAATATTAGGTCGGTTAGAGCGATAACGGTTAGAACGATATCCAACGTATACAATGTATACTTACCAAAGGGAAAATTGATGCTGAATATATAATCGAAACTCCTACTAGATAATAAAATTATATCAGTTCAGGAGCCCATCTCTAGGAGCGTGCAACTCCCACACTAAGCCTAAGTCACGGCATTTTTACAGACCGGTCTATTTTTAGGCTTCTCTTCCCGCGAAATATGTCAGTTCCGGTCTACATGAGCGCGCATCAGTAAGGAAAATTGGCTGTTTGTCTTTGTAATCTTCCGGTGAGATGATGACGTCTGTTAAAATTGAAGTCCGTGCTTGTGATTGGTCACTGAGGCTCCGGTGGGGATCTGAATTCGCGGTAAATTCAAACTAAAAATAGATCAGTCTGTGAAAACACCGTGACAGGAATATGGGGTACTTTTAGTGATAAGCTCCTGATCAGATAGATTCCAGCACCCTTATCTACTACAAATCATCAAAACATCGTAATTTTAAGCTACGCTTGATAAAAGAATACATGTAGGACCATTTCTGAATTCCCTTTTGCTTCTGTTTTAAAACAAGTCCTTGCGCAAAATATATCATATGAAAATGAGATTGATTTGTCCGAAATTGAACCTGTAGCAGACACACATTTTCATATCACTCTCACCATGTATCAGACTACTCTCCACCAGGGAGAACGGCTAGAATTTGGACCACAAAAGGAACATCAAAATAACTTTTCAAGAGATAAAGGAGAGAAGGTGCGATTTCATCAAGGAATCCGGGAGGTGATCAGCTTTCTGAATATAATGAAGACTTCTGCGACAGCGAATAGGACGATGTAGTGGTGGAGGAAAGTAGTGCCGACTCTTCGACATGCGCAAAACAAGAAACTCGGTTTTCGTTTCGCTGCGCGCAGAACAAGAAGCGGACGGATGATAAAGAGCATAAAATGTTTAAGCAAGCAACCGTAACGATGATCTTGCTAGTATACGTACGTTGGATCAATAGTGATCTAATCGGCTTCACATGTAAAATGAAAAATATTAAAGAAGAATCCTACACAGCGTAGCATGATTTTTTTTGAAGGTGTACTATATTTCGGCTGGCCAAACCAGCCTTCGTCAGGTACAAGTCATTGGGACATGCTTTTATGTACCATATTTTCGTAGTCTGGAAATACGTAAAACTAACTGACTGTATAAATTAAAGATAAGTGTATGGAAAAATAAAATAATGAAATAACATAATAAAAGGAAACAATTAATATGTTTCTTCACGGATGTTCAGACCATCGGGATAAAGGCATCTAACAAGGCTGTGCTTTGGGCGTTACTTTTCAAATATCACAAGTTACGAAAGTTCGTGTCAATAAATGTCAATGTGAAACGTGAAGTGCTGATTTTGTTTCCCGTGAACTGTGAAAGGACCAATTTATTTTCCGTGAAACGTGATCTTGACCTCCCTCCCATTTATAATTACCACCCCCCCCCCCCGCAACCCTAGTGCATGTTTATCTTGAAGTAAAGGTTTCCATGCAACTGTTGATGGAAAGATTACGAGTGTAAATGCGCACGAATGGAAAATTTATTTATATCATCCACAAAAACCGATTTAAAAAAATTGATAACCAGTTGATTATTTCTCCTTTTCGGGATCTCGTTTCTTTTCTTGATTTGTTATCGTTCCTTTTCGTTCTTTTGAAAATGATTAGCTAGAATATCTTATGATAGAATATCTTAGCTAGAATATCTTATGATATCATGAATGTAAATATGCAATAAAAAAACTGTTTACAGAAAAATGAAATATTTAATTTCTATTACGGTTGTCGGCTCGCTCGCTGTGTGACAATTCTAGTGGCAAATATGAAAAAAAGTGAGGATATGACGTATTGTAGCAAATAGTAGGGACTTTAAGCAGCGGGAACGCGGACAGCGACGGGGACGCCGAAACCTGTGAGAAGGCTGGGGAGAGAACGCCGTTGTGGCGGGAATTCACAAACATTAAGCGGCACCGTCGGAAACCGTGGTTTCCGCACTGAAAGCTTATTGACATAATCGATATTCGTCCTCTGTTTATCAAGATGAACTAGGATCACTTTATTGAAAGAAGTTCGCAATCAACTCTTGATAATCCACGATGAAGGTGTGTTAAACGATCACGAACTTCTACTCTTGTACGATTTAAACCGGTCTAATGATTCCTTTCCTGATTTTAACTTCGATGGTTTGAAGACGACGAGTGCTGGTCTGAATTTCGCTTCCACAAACGCAACTTGCCCCTTCTCGCTGAGTTGTACAATGAAGTAAACGAACTTGTTATCAGCAGATGTTTAATCAGACTGGCGCGACAAAACAGTGTGCTGACTGATAAAGATCTAAGTAAACCACTGATCTTACGACTGAAAATGGAAACAGCTACGCAAGTTTTAATGGTGTCTACCCTTTTAAATGTGTTAGAATCTCACCATCATGAGCCATTTCACATTTGAGTATTTCTCGAAAGGAAAAATTTCGATTGAAATTCATGTAAGTTGTCTTTATTTACATTAGCTTTCAAAAAGATATTTCACGGTACTCACATGTTCGCCGACTGGCTTGAGTTCGCTTCAGATTTCTCGACGTTTCTTTAAAATGAAATATCTCACATAACAAGAGAAAACAAACATTAAAGTTCCTCGAAATTAGTAACACGGGTTATTTAGCGTTGACACAGCAGAGGAAACGAAAGCGAAAACTCACGTTTTCAGACAACGCGAAATGAGCTTCACTCACGTCGGGCCCCAACGCAGAACGTCAACTTGTTTCCCGCCAGTCATGCGCAGTGGACCTTTTGGCTTTTCCCTGATCTTATGGCGTTCCCGTCGCCGTCCGCGTTGTCTTTGCTTAAAGTCCCTAATTCCCACAAAAACGACTATGTATTTTCAGTGCAACCACTCTGACAAGATCACGCAAACAAATGTTTCGCTGAATGACCAATGTTAAAACTAGACGCCCTAAGAGTGTTTACTAGGGCTTCGTACCGCAATATCAAATCGTACTTTACGAGTAAGCTTATTGAACACAGTAAAGTAAAAGAATCAGGATATTCTGACACAACTGACACAAGAGTGACGATTAGATATTTACTGTTCAAGTTGCTTCCGTAAATCGGCCGAATTAACAACCTTAAATTGGCCAAGTTAAAAACCTTAAATCGGCTGAATTAAAAACCTAAAATCGGCCGCATCAAAAGCTTTAATTCGGCCGATTTAAGACTGTTAATTTGGCCTATTTAAGGTGGTTAATTCGGCCGATTTAAGGCTGTTAATTCGGCCGCTTTAAGGTTGTGACATTGGCCGTTTACGGATGTTAATTCGGCCGATTTAAGAATAAAGTTACATAGCGCTATTCTGGAGTCATGAGTTACATATAGTTATTTTTATATAAGGTCATCTGCCCAAATGCATTGATCTGTATATTATATTGTTCAGGAAGAGCGAGCACACTGCAAAGCAGGCTGTCGCATTCTCATCCCCAGTTTTCACGCTCTATGGTAATAATAATAATAATAATAATAATAATAATAATAATAATAATAATAATAATAATAAAGAAAGAAAGACATCCAACAAATACGTGGAGAGATCTCAATCCTAGCTGAAATCCTCCAAGGAAGACGTGTTAAGGAGAAGAAAAGAAGAGCTCTCATGAGAAAATATAAGTTCAAATCCAACGACGACATCCCACCTGTCACGGAAAAACTGAAACAACAGCTATTAGCTAAATCCCAGAGAATAAGGCTCTTTGAGAAAAGACGAAAGTTTTACTACCAGAACAAAATGTTCAAAGAAAACACCAAAAGATTCTATCGTGAACTTGGGAAAAAGACCATCGAAATCTCCGAGCCACCCGGGAAAGAAGCTCTTGAGAACTTCTGGGCTAATATCTGGGAGAAAGAAAAGCGTCACAATGAGAGAGCAGAGTGGATAAAACAAATATATAATGAAAACCAACAAACGCCCACTCAGGAATGACTGGAAATATCCATTGCTGAAACAACATCTGCTATCAAAAAATCCAGCAACTGGAAAGCCCCTGGGATTGATGGAATAGCAAACTTCTGGATTAAACATCTGACAGCCTTATACGAAGATCTGACTACTGCCTACAACATCTGCATCGAAAACCCAGAGGAGTGCCTAAACTGGCTAACAACTGGTATCACTTACCTCCTTCCAAAAACCGAGGACACTGCAAACCCCCAAAACTACAGGCCCATCACTTGTCTTCCTACAATGTACAAGATCTTAACATTAATCTTGTCAGCTAGATGTTATAGCCATCTTGTGAATTACAACCTACTACCATCCGAACAAAAAGGCTGCAGAAAAGGGAGCTACGGCTGTGAGGACCAACTCCTCATCAACAAAGCTATATAGGAAGATATGAAGACGAGAAAGAAAAACCTCAGTACAGCTTGGGTGGATTACAAGAAAGCTTTTGACTCCGTTCCCCACAGCTGGATATTAAAATGTCTTGAAATCTACAAGATATCACCAAAAATGAAAGATTTCATCAAAGCAAGTATGACCAAATGAAAAACAACCCTTACGCTTAACCATATTAAGGGAACAATATCTTCTCGTGAAATAAAAATAAACAGCGTATCTTTCAAGGAGATTCCCTCTCACCTCTTCTTTTCTGCATAGCTTTAGCACCTTTATCCTCTCTCTTGAATGAGAGTAACTACGGATACAAAATGAGCAACGCAAACATCACTCAGCTGTTTTACATGGACGATCTGAAAACCTATGCCAAGTCTGATGAAGACTAGAAAGGCCTACTTAAAATTGTCAAAGGCTACAGTGATGATATAAGAATGGAATTTGGGCTTGACAAAGCTACATTCAAACGAGGCAAACTGGCGAAAACCGAAAACATTGAACTCGATGTTGGCACCACCATACAAGACCTCGAGCAGGAAGGCACCTACCAATACCTTAGTGTGAATGAAGGAGAGAGGATCCAGCATGCAAAGATGAAAGAGAAAATTCGAAAAGGGTATTGCCATAGAATTCGCCTGGTGCTCAAATCCGAACTTAATGCTGCCAACAGAATTGACGCAATCAACACTCTTGCTGTTCCAGTCGTCACTTATAGTTTCAACATCATAAACTGGAAAATGGAAGATCTTATGAAGTTAGACAGAAAAACAAGGAAGTTCTTGACGATGGCAAAAATGCACCACCCAAAAGCTGACGTGGGCAGGCTATATATCCCTAGAAAGGCAGGTGGAAGGGGTCTTGTACAATTAGAAATTACCTACAAAACAACTGCAATTAGCCTAAACACATATCTCAACAACAAAGATGATTACCTCCTCAAAATTGTGAGGGATCATGACCGCGGCAAGAAAACAATGTCCATACACCATCAAGCCGCAAAATACGGGCGAGAACTCAGTTTACCAGAAGCTGAAGTGGCAGAGAATGAGCCAGCCACGACCTATGCCCGAAGGGTCAAGCTGAAAGCCAAACACCAAGCTTTAGAACAACTCAAGAGCAAATGGGAAGAAAAGCCTTTGCATGGTCAGTACCCAAAAAGAACAAAAGAGAAGGATGTAGACCAAGACAAAACCCACAATTGACTGAGTACACCTAGCCTCAAATCAGAAACAGTAGGTTTCATTCTTGCTGCCCAAGATGTATTAGGACCAACTATTACCGAAACAAGATCCTGAAAGATGGCACCGACCCAATGTGCAGAATCTGTGGGCAATTTCAAGAAACAGTTGACCACCTTGTCTCCGGATGCCCTGAACTTGCCAAGACAGAGTACACACACAAAGACACAATAAAGCTGCAGCATATCTCCACTGGACAATATGCAAACACTATAACATCAAAGTACAAGATAAACACTACGAACATGAACCAGCTACTGTGACAGAAAACCAAACAGCGACTATACTTTGGGACATGCCAGTCCAAACCGGCAAAGAGATAAAAGCAAGCAGACCAGACATAGTGGTGAAAGACAAGAAGGAAAGAACCTGTCTACGTATCGATATGTCCATCCTCACAGAAAGGAACACCTCCTTGAAAACAATGGAAAAACTTACAAAGTACAAAGATCTTGAGATTGAAATCGAGAAAACGTGGGGAATGAAAACAACAATTGTCCCAGTGATCATTGGAGCTTTCGGGCTTGTCAAGAAGGGAACAGAAAACTACATCGGCAAGATCCCAGGCAATATTAGAATAACAGAGCTACAGAAGACCGTCCTCCTTGGAACTGCTCACATACTTAGGAGGACTCTATCCATCAAGTAATCCAGCAGACTTATGACTGCCCTAGGCTCACGGATTGAACTCGGCATCATAAGTTAAAAGCGGCAAAATTTAATAATAATAATAATAATAATAATAATAATAATAATAATATGCTTACATGCTTATTGTTGTGTTTTGGGCGTCTTCACTACAATTGTGCTTATGCTTATGCTTATGCTTGTACTTATGCCGTAGTGAAAAGCGGGCTTAATCATAGTACAGTAATTAGACCACGTCTCTGCGTTGTTTGCCTGCGTTGTTTGCCTGCGTTGTTTGCCTGCGTTGTTTGTCTGCGTTATTACATTTGTAAACTCACGTTTGTTTTCACTTCAAACCCCCGAAACCTCACAACGTGCATTGAAACCAAACACCAAACATTCAACAATGGCTAAATATTTCTGACCAATTAAGGGATATTGAAAATTGTCCTCAAACAAATTTTGATACCAGAACTGAAATATATAAATGAATACAAGAGGAAAATCGACTTTAATGGATATAATTACCATGTTCTTTTTCCCTACAAGGGAAATGGGCCATTAATATGGATCTAATACTTCTCGTCAATACATTAACTACTATAACTACATTTTCATTTTAAAAATACACAAAATGTCTTTCTATTATTTGCTTTGAAGCATGCTTACTGGTAGAAAATTAAAACTTTCGATGAACTTCCGCTGAGAAGAGAACAGAAGTCATGTATACCAATTGAATAGAATCATTTTCCGTTGGGAAGAATTTAAAATAAAATTATTGTTCTTTTGGACGTATTTTCCCTTCATTTTCACTAACCGATGAAGAACTGCAAGGCAGAATAAACTAAACTGGCTAAGTTTATTGCGGCAAAACATTTGTGGGCGTCTTGGGTGATCGTGACATAAAGAATAGTGTTAATTGTTTTTTTTTTATGATCACAAATTAGGTATTCAAGTAGAGCCACAGTTGGCGTGGCAACTTCAGTTTTGAATTTTAAACATAAAAAATCCTATTGTGGAAAATATTGGTTAATTAATGCTCAGAAGTGCAAAATTATACTTTCAGTTAAATGGTAACAATTTTAAAATTGTCATTGGTCACATTAACACAAACTCAAAAGGTCACAGCCACGTCGTGCATTGGAGTGAATAATTTGAAAAGCTTGACCAGCGTGGCCATCAAAGACGGAACTGCTTAATGACACTCATTTGGAAGGTAAAACAATAGTCAAACCAGCGCCAATTATTATAATTTTCAGGTTATTCAGTCACGGCGTATGAGATGCTTGTAAGGACTCTAAGACGAACATGGTTTCCTCTGTTCCTCACTGGACTCTTTGGAAGTTCGTTCTTGGCTCTTTACTTTTTAAAAGTCGAGAGGGGTCGAGGCTACATCTTCGAGAATACGTCTTGTAAACAGCCGGCCATCCTCTACAAGGAAAATGGTAAACTGAATTCACATTTTAAAATTCACTTAGCTGTTTATATTATAAAAAGAGAGATTGCCTGAAAGCGGTTGAAAACTTACCGCAGCGCGCTGATGACTAGCAGAATATTTGGTGAGTAGAACCTAAGGGCGATATAACTAATAACTAATAATAACTAATGCCGTTTACTCATTAGCCACGCTACTCAATATCTATTCCGTTTTACTGATAGTGAGTATACACTTGCACTGAGCCGCTTGTTTGCGCTTTCAAAGCTTCTGTAAAGAGGATTTAGAAAAGGTTTGAACGAGTAGTAGATTTATACTAAAACAACTAGATTATACGCTCTCGATTTTTATGCGTGATCTGCATGATAGCTGACTCGGGCTGCGCCCTCGTGAATTACCGCGCCATAGAAATCTCGAACTTAACTTATCATCTCTTATTAAATAGAAACACGAGTGGAACTTTGAGAAACGATAAATTTTGCGGGATCTATCGCCGAAGAGTTGTTTCCATATGATTGCAACGATCGCTGAAATCGTACGCAGCCTCTACAGGGGGTTCTGTAATTATTCATAACGTTTCATAGGATATTCATTTGACAGGGTGCGTCGTACTTTGTACTTATTCCACGTAGGCTTTTTTCAAGGGGAGCGAGCTAAGTTCTCCCTTCTTACAGTGAGTTAAAGTCAACTAGAAATCCCGGTTATAAGCAGAATTCTTGATGAAGAACAGCTTACTTTGAAACGGAATACCTGAAGAAAGTCGTTTCCACGACTGGGCATATTTACTTAACTAACGGCATAATGAGTGCTATGCCTGTAAACATGCATGAGCATTACAGTCAACTCTCTCTTAATGGACACCTTTGTAAGACGGACACCTGGTGCTGGTCCCGGCCGTTTCTCAGTCATTTTACTGTAACCAAACTCTCTTTAAGACGGACACCTCCATAAGACGGACAACGGACACTTTGAAATCGTCAACGGACACTTGTAAGCTGCTGAATGTGACCGCAAGTTACGATTTAGGAGAGAAAAACTCTACCAAGTACGTTTACGTGACTCTTTTTAACACCAGACGTTTAGTCGACAGCTCTTATCTTATCTTATCTTGTACATACAGTACAAGTTAAAATTAAATCAGTCATTGTCCCATTCAAAAAATAACTTGGAGGTGACAACCGAATTGTATTGTAATACAATATGAATATGTTCCCGTTTGCAGAATGTACTCTTCACTGTTTGGACTCTAGTTAACCCTTTAACTATTGATTGTAATACGACAAGAGATTCAATTTTATAAATATGTTTTTCTTCCAGTTTGTAGGTTTCGTTCAAGTAAATAACTTAAAACAAACTTTAAACAGACGCGTATTCACTGTGCACAGGTTCAGCATTATTATCTTAAAATTCCTTGGGTCATGTTACGTCGACTCTCTAAAAGCCGGACACCTCTCTAAGACGGACAGCTAAGGCAGGTACCGATGGTGTCCGTCTTAGAGCGAGTTGACTGTAAAACGTTTTTCGATTTATTACAAACAACGTTCGAATAAACTAATTAATACTACTAATGTTGGGGAGTAGTATATAGGGAGTCAGACAAATACCATTTCGCAGAGGGAGAAGTATTTCCTCATTTTGCAACCCCCAGCTTTAAGTCCGAAGCTCGCAAGCTCGCTTCGGTTAAACCAGGGAGTTGCAAAACGGGAAATACTTCTCCCTCTTTGAAATAGTATTTGTCTGACTCCCTATATACTACTTACAACAGGGAAGGGAGGGCCACATATTAGAAACAAGCGAGCCCGCTGTTATACCGCCCGAGCCGCGATGTCTCGAGCGACAAACACGTGCGCGTGGCTGACGCGGGGCCGGAAAGAAAGCTGCGAACTTTCCGAGGCCATTCAAAACCTCCCTCCAGAGCTTCGCGAGAAAATTTACAAAGATTATGTCACCATAAAGCTTTGCCAGCGAGCGGATTTGGGTTGGGACAAGGTCCACGAGCATATTTCAAAACTGCCTTTCTGCCAATACAGGCAGCAGATTGTACCAATGATAATATGCTTCGATTATCCGGACTGCTATTTCGACGGTTGTTGTTTCCCATGTTTCGAAAGGGAGGGAAATCTTCACTAAGCCTCGCTAAGTCGGCCGATGGAGTTAATACCTCTCATTGAAGCCAGCCCAGAGTACAAGAATTTTTTAAAAGTTTGCTCCTGGGATGGTTACAATTGGCACGAGTGGTTCCTTTTTGGCAGGGAGCGTTAGCGAAAAAAGGCGGCGACGATATTAACCTTCGTTCGAAGCAATGTTTTTATTTTGAAATCTGCGAGTTGCGTGACATTTTTCTCAGAAGACTGGAACCAAATATTCCCCAGGCCCTTGGACGAGCAGTACTGAAAAACATGGAGGACAACTCAAGATTTTTTTGTTTGGGCCGAAAACACGAACCAGAACAGAATTTACAAAAAAAAATACGCTCAGTCAACGCGCTGTAAGTTATTTTTTCACCACAGAAGCTGCCGAAGTGAAGCGAGAAGGAGGAAACGAGAAAATAGCAAGATTTGATCACAGCCTTCGATCGATCGTAACATGTGATATTCCTTGAACACGGGACTCAATCGAGCCTGTTTAAGTCTCCTCTGCTTCTCGCATGGCTTCAACGACTTGATATGTTACAGGAGCGCATATTTTTTTTCGACAACGAATTTTTCGACAACCAATTTTCGACAAGGACACAGCTTTTGGTTGCAAAAAAAAAGTACAAGGTCTTGGATCTGCGAACAAATACCGTTTTGTAGAGAGCGCGGCGCAAAAATCCGTTGCAACGCACACCTTCTTCTGGAAAACGCGTACGAAAACAACCTATTGTCCTGCATTTCCAAAGTAGACTATCTGGCCGGGCAAAAAAGTACAAGGTCTAGGATCTGTAGGAATTTGTTTTTTGGGAAGACAACCATATACCGTTTTGTATGTAGAGAGCGATCTTTTTTGTTTTTCGACAACCATTTTGGAGAAAGAACAAATTTTCGGTTGTCGAAAGGGCGCACAATTAGACAACAGATGCAAAAACAGAACAAACATGGTTTTGCAAGAAAAACTTCTGGATTTCAACAACCAAACAATAGTTCTCCAACCTTCCAATGTTGTTACTCTATTTTTCGCAAGAGCCAAAGACGCAGCAGAAGCAGTCGAAGACGACGATGCAGCAGCAGACAAAAGCCCAGCAAATACAGCGACAAAACAAGCCTTCGAAAGCGAAGACGCAGAAGCAGACGAAGACGAAGACGAAGACGAAGACGCAGCAAACACAGCGACAAAACAAACCTTCGAAAGCGAAGACGCAGCAAAACAAACCTTTGGAAACGCGGACACAGCAGCAGACGAAGACGCGGCAAAACAAACCTTCGGAAGCGCGGACACAGCAGCAGCAGACGAAGACGCGGCAAAACAAAACTTCGGAAGCGCGGACACAGCGGCAGGCGAAGACACAGCAAAACAAACTTTTGGAAGCGTACACACGGCAAAACAAACATTCCGCAGTGCAGACACAACAGCAGACGAAGCCGCAGCAGCCACAGCAAATACAGCGACAAAACAAACCTTCCGAAGAATGGGCCTCCGGTGCGAAAAATCCGTCGCAACGCACCTTCTTCTGGAAAACGCGTACCAAAGCAACCTGTTGTCCGACATTTCCAAGGTAGACTATCTGGAAGGGAACCTCGGTAGCACGAATTTGCGCCCGCTGGAGGGTCTGCCGGCATTCGTAGACGACATATTTGTCTTTGGCTACGTTTCTCGAGAGGAGTGCGTCTTCCAGAGAGGAAAACTCCATTGCACAAGTTGGGAGAAGGGGGTCGCAAAACTAGTGTGGCGAGCATCGCGAACGCTTTGGAAAGAGCCCTGGGGAAAAGGGGCTACATGCAGACGTCCCTCGTGCACACGGTCGCGGTCGGAGAAGCTGCAACCAGCACAATCCGCGCAACAATTGCGAGAATCGAGAAAGACACACTCTACAAGGCGAAAGGAAAATGGAAAGAAATCCACCCGAAAAAAGAGATTGCCGGGTATTTCGTGGCGAAATGCGATGTTTCCGAAATCCCTCTGGAGGATATCCACAGCAGTCTGCATGTTTTCGAAAAATGTCTGGAGGGCCATGGCTACGGAGTCTACAGCATAGACTACACGCAGGATTTTTCAGGAGTTCTGGATCGCGAAGCGCTTGTGGCCCACCTTGGTTTTCGAAAGGCGGAGGATTTCTGCACTGCAATCGCCGAAGAACAGCCGACGATTCTAGAAAACACAAAAACCGTCGGGAAGCACGTCTGCACCTGGATAGCCGCCACCGCGGAAGGGCGCACAGCACGCACAAAAATATATAACAAAGTCGTGTCGAATTTCGAGGCAGGAGAAATCCGCAAACCTGTTGGCGGCCATCTGGCAGACCACGCCGACTGCCCCAACCCGCACCTCCGCCAAACCTTCCAACACCCGGACGTGCAAGCCCGAGGGTGCACACGCATCGAAGTCTCTCTGTACGCGCCCCCACTGTACGAACTTTCGAGCAAGAAAGCCACAGACTACATCGGGAAAGTCTTGGAGCAAGTTTCCACCGAAGACGAGGAGGACGGCGTATTCGTGGTCCAACCACCCAGCAAACAGTGGCAAAACCTTGCCAAAAGCCTGGATCGGTGTCTGGTTCTCGCAGACAGACCGCAAGGAAATATCTTTGTTGGCTGGTACGCGCACACAGGGACAGAAAGAATTTCGGGGATCCACGTTCGTCCCACACCAGCGAAAGTGCGAGACCAAGAAAAGTGGGGAAAAGCTGTCTTGTGGGCGGCGGGGGACTTTGGCTTCCGAAAGATGTCCAATTTTTCGGGTAGACATCCTGTCCGCAGACGAAGAAGGGGTGGAGCTAGGCCCGCTCCGTTGCTACACGAAAAACGAAAACGCTCGCACAATACTCGCCGCGAGCAAAAAACCAACACAGCTCCACCCAAACGGGGGCGACCCGTCGAAGCTTCTACCGCCAACAGACAAAGTTGTGTGGGAATGGCGGGACAAAAAATGCCACGCAATCGGCAACGATTCTTCGAAATACGAGCTCCAAGAAATACAAGAAATCGCAGAACAGCGCAAAATATCCGCACTTTCGACAAGAAACGGAGAAAAAGTTCTTGCAGAGACTTGACACGCCCGCACAGCCGAGGAGTGTAGACGAGAGGTTTGGCAAAGAGAAGAAAAACAGCGAAAAAAAGAGGAGGAAGCGGCAAAGGCTCGAGTAGCGGAAATTGCCAACCTGCGAAAGTACGCCGAGTCGGAGAAAAAGATCGAAGCAAAAAGCATGGAGATTCGTGCAAAAGTTGTTCGAACTCTGTCTGGGGGGGGGGGGGAAGTTTCGGAATTGCTAGCAGGCAGAAAATGGGATTTACTAGGCTTTCGAGGCAAAGACGGCAAATACCGAGTTGTATTGCGGCATGGGGAAGAAGAGGCAGTTGCTGTTTGGGCGACAAAAGGTTTGCAGAAAATCCTTCTAGAATGTGTGGACAGCTTCCGTTCGGCCGAGGAAGACAACACTCGTCGGAAGCTTTTCTGGCTAGTGGCTTTCTCCGGTGTCGAAAAATTTGGAGGGTTGGAGTTAGAAATCGAACCATCTAGAACTTTCAAAAACAGGGAAGGAAAAACCATCGTGTGGAACCCCATACAAGTGCTATCCGCGCCAGACAGCGGAAGACTTGCACTCTTGCAGGCTCTAGGATCAAAATGCGAGGAGTACGAAGCCCTTCGTGTGGAATTGGCCAAAAACTGTCTGCAGAAAATCCCCGCGCCGGGAAACAAAACGACGAAGAAAACAACAGACTTGCCGGAAGGGGAGTACATATGCAAACGTTTCGCTACTACAACCTTTCGAAACGCCTCGCGGACCATTCTGTTCTTGCTCCCGCTCGGAGAAGATGGGGAACCGGTAACAGACGAAGAAACTCCAGCACACGGAGTCTTTCTGGAAAAAGAGATAGCGGCGATGGGCGGCATCGAGGCGCTAGAAAAAAGAAAAACCCCATTGCGTTGCTGGCTTGGCGAGGAGAAGACAGCACCGAGCAAGAGAAAGTGCCGCAGAGTTGCGATAGCGTAGCCTTCTACACGGGAACAATAGTTCCACCTTCGAAGCAGAAAACAAAGTCTCCATCGCAAGCAACAACAAAGAGTTCTCCAAGATTCCAGTCCAACCATTTTTTCGCTGTCTCCGAGTCGATATGGCCTACAATGTGCGCCGATTTGTTTTCCAACGAAGAGACATACTTGCAAAGAGCGGACCAATCCTTCCAACAAACCTTTTCTTCTTCCAGCTGCTGGTATTTTTTCTCGCATGCACGGAATTGTTCGAAGCGGAAACGTGGAAGCTGTCCTTCTTTTCGAACAAGTTTCATTGCGTATATACTTGTGTTGCTTCTCTCCAAGCGCCGCGACACTTTCTATTCTACAACATTGCACGAACTCCTTTGCGCACAGCCAAAGGCTCTTTTTCTGGTGGAAGGTACTTTTCTGCGGGTGGCGTGTCGCTCTGTGCAGCCTTCCACTTTTCCAGTTTTTGAGATCCACATAGCCACAGAAGAAGGGCAACACCACCAAGCCCCAAAACAAGTCCAACCGCTTCCACAACACCAAAAACAGCAGACATTGTCGCATTGGCTGCACCAACAATTCTATCGGTTTTTTCGCGCACAGAGTTGCTATTTTTCTCTATGCTCTGCAGGGGTGCTTACCATTTACAAAAACCATCCGGTTGGAAATTTCAGGCATAAACATGAAACAATGAAATTTGACGTTGCGGGAGAGGGAATTGTTATAAAGTATATTTACATCAGCTAGAGAGACTAAAAAGATCAGAAAAATAGCATCACCTCAAATCACATCCCATATTTTCTGAAGCTTCCCAAATGGAATGGCGCGAACCATTTGATTTTCCAACTGGAATTTCCGGTTTTCCCATGTAAATGGTAAGTACCCCAGGATTCCATCTTTCGTTTCTTCCACACCCAACCCACGCAAATCTGCACCGATGTCTTCCACATCTTCGAAATGGCTCTCTTGCAACCCCAACAAAAGATCCATATTTTTTTGCAAGTCGTGCACATTGTCCAAGATCTGGTACAAAAGCTCGCTAGTTTGCTCTGTTTTTGTTTCCGCAGCTTGTTTCGGTTCTATTGCAGCGGCTTGTTTCGGTTCGATTGCAGCGGCTTCTTTCCAAATTCTGTATAGCTTTGTTGTGCCAATCCCGAAGCGCTCCCGGATCGATGCGGGCGACTCCTTTCCCCGCGCGGCAACGATTTCTCGAATTTCTTCGGCAGAAAGCCTTTTTGCAGGAGGCATGTTTGCAAATATAGCAGTACGTGCAGAATCCCAAATGGAAACAACTAGTGTCTTGTTTGTGCAGAATTCCAAATGGAAACAACTGGTGTCTTGTTTGTGCAGCAATTCCCTTTTTAGTATACAAATGTTGTGCAATGCTAAGAAAATACTGTGTAAATACTGTACAAATGCAAAGAAAAAAAATCGGGGGAATTGCTGCACAAACAAGACACCAGTTGTTTCCATTTGGAATTCTGCACAAACAAGACACTAGTTCTGTGGCTAAATGGATCTCAAAAACTGGAAAAGTGGAAGGCTGCACAGAGCGACACGCCACCCGAAGAAAAGTACCTTCCACCGGAAAAAGAGCCGTTGGCTGTGCGCAAAGGAGCTCGTGCAATGTTGTAGAATAGAAAGTGTCGCGGCGCTTGGAGAGAAGCAACACAAGTATATACGCAATGAAACTTGTTCGAAAAGAAGGACAGCTTCCACGTTTCCGCTTCGAACAATTCCGTGCATGCGAGAAAAAATACCAGCAGCTGGAAGAAGAAAAGGTTTGTTGGAAGGATTGGTCCGCTCTTTGCAAGTATGTCTCTTCGTTGGAAAACAAATCGGCGCACATTGTAGGCCATATCGACTCGGAGACAGCGAAAAAATGGTTGGACTGGAATCTTGGAGAACTCTTTGTTGTTGCTTGCGATGGAGACTTTGTTTTCTGCTTCGAAGGTGGAACTATTGTTCCCGTGTAGAAGGCTACGCTATCGCAACTCTGCGGCACTTTCTCTTGCTCGGTGCTGTCTTCTCCTCGCCAAGCCAGCAACGCAATGGGGTTTTTCTTTTTTCTAGCGCCTCGATGCCGCCCATCGCCGCTATCTCTTTTTCCAGAAAGACTCCGTGTGCTGGAGTTTCTTCGTCTGTTACCGGTTCCCCATCTTCTCCGAGCGGGAGCAAGAACAGAATGGTCCGCGAGGCGTTTCGAAAGGTTGTAGTAGCGAAACGTTTGCATATGTACTCCCCTTCCGGCAAGTCTGTTGTTTTCTTCGTCGTTTTGTTTCCCGGCGCGGGGATTTTCTGCAGACAGTTTTTGGCCAATTCCACACGAAGGGCTTCGTACTCCTCGCATTTTGATCCTAGAGCCTGCAAGAGTGCAAGTCTTCCGCTGTCTGGCGCGGATAGCACTTGTATGGGGTTCCACACGATGGTTTTTCCTTCCCTGTTTTTGAAAGTTCTAGATGGTTCGATTTCTAACTCCAACCCTCCAAATTTTTCGACACCGGAGAAAGCCACTAGCCAGAAAAGCTTCCGACGAGTGTTGTCTTCCTCGGCCGAACGGAAGCTGTCCACACATTCTAGAAGGATTTTCTGCAAACCTTTTGTCGCCCAAACAGCAACTGCCTCTTCTTCCCCATGCCGCAATACAACTCGGTATTTGCCGTCTTTGCCTCGAAAGCCTAGTAAATCCCATTTTCTGCCTGCTAGCAATTCCGAAACTTCCCCCCCCCCCCCCCCAGACAGAGTTCGAACAACTTTTGCACGAATCTCCATGCTTTTTGCTTCGATCTTTTTCTTCGACTCGGCGTACTTTCGCAGGTTGGCAATTTCCGCTACTCGAGCCTTTGCCGCTTCCTCCTCTTTTTTTCGCTGTTTTTCTTCTCTTTGCCAAACCTCTCGTCTACACTCCTCGGCTGTGCGGGCGTGTCAAGTCTCTGCAAGAACTTTTTCTCCGTTTCTTGTCGAAAGTGCGGATATTTTGCGCTGTTCTGCGATTTCTTGTATTTCTTGGAGCTCGTATTTCGAAGAATCGTTGCCGATTGCGTGGCATTTTTTGTCCCGCCATTCCCACACAACTTTGTCTGTTGGCGGTAGAAGCTTCGACGGGTCGCCCCCGTTTGGGTGGAGCTGTGTTGGTTTTTTGCTCGCGGCGAGTATTGTGCGAGCGTTTTCGTTTTTCGTGTAGCAACGGAGCGGGCCTAGCTCCACCCCTTCTTCGTCTGCGGACAGGATGTCTACCCGAAAAATTGGACATCTTTCGGAAGCCAAAGTCCCCCGCCGCCCACAAGACAGCTTTTCCCCACTTTTCTTGGTCTCGCACTTTCGCTGGTGTGGGACGAACGTGGATCCCCGAAATTCTTTCTGTCCCTGTGTGCGCGTACCAGCCAACAAAGATATTTCCTTGCGGTCTGTCTGCGAGAACCAGACACCGATCCAGGCTTTTGGCAAGGTTTTGCCACTGTTTGCTGGGTGGTTGGACCACGAATACGCCGTCCTCCTCGTCTTCGGTGGAAACTTGCTCCAAGACTTTCCCGATGTAGTCTGTGGCTTTCTTGCTCGAAAGTTCGTACAGTGGGGGCGCGTACAGAGAGACTTCGATGCGTGTGCACCCTCGGGCTTGCACGTCCGGGTGTTGGAAGGTTTGGCGGAGGTGCGGGTTGGGGCAGTCGGCGTGGTCTGCCAGATGGCCGCCAACAGGTTTGCGGATTTCTCCTGCCTCGAAATTCGACACGACTTTGTTATATATTTTTGTGCGTGCTGTGCGCCCTTCCGCGGTGGCGGCTATCCAGGTGCAGACGTGCTTCCCGACGGTTTTTGTGTTTTCTAGAATCGTCGGCTGTTCTTCGGCGATTGCAGTGCAGAAATCCTCCGCCTTTCGAAAACCAAGGTGGGCCACAAGCGCTTCGCGATCCAGAACTCCTGAAAAATCCTGCGTGTAGTCTATGCTGTAGACTCCGTAGCCATGGCCCTCCAGACATTTTTCGAAAACATGCAGACTGCTGTGGATATCCTCCAGAGGGATTTCGGAAACATCGCATTTCGCCACGAAATACCCGGCAATCTCTTTTTTCGGGTGGATTTCTTTCCATTTTCCTTTCGCCTTGTAGAGTGTGTCTTTCTCGATTCTCGCAATTGTTGCGCGGATTGTGCTGGTTGCAGCTTCTCCGACCGCGACCGTGTGCACGAGGGACGTCTGCATGTAGCCCCTTTTCCCCAGGGCTCTTTCCAAAGCGTTCGCGATGCTCGCCACACTAGTTTTGCGACCCCCTTCTCCCAACTTGTGCAATGGAGTTTTCCTCTCTGGAAGACGCACTCCTCTCGAGAAACGTAGCCAAAGACAAATATGTCGTCTACGAATGCCGGCAGACCCTCCAGCGGGCGCAAATTCGTGCTACCGAGGTTCCCTTCCAGATAGTCTACCTTGGAAATGTCGGACAACAGGTTGCTTTGGTACGCGTTTTCCAGAAGAAGGTGCGTTGCGACGGATTTTTCGCACCGGAGGCCCATTCTTCGGAAGGTTTGTTTTGTCGCTGTATTTGCTGTGGCTGCTGCGGCTTCGTCTGCTGTTGTGTCTGCACTGCGGAATGTTTGTTTTGCCGTGTGTACGCTTCCAAAAGTTTGTTTTGCTGTGTCTTCGCCTGCCGCTGTGTCCGCGCTTCCGAAGTTTTGTTTTGCCGCGTCTTCGTCTGCTGCTGCTGTGTCCGCGCTTCCGAAGGTTTGTTTTGCCGCGTCTTCGTCTGCTGCTGTGTCCGCGTTTCCAAAGGTTTGTTTTGCTGCGTCTTCGCTTTCGAAGGTTTGTTTTGTCGCTGTGTTTGCTGCGTCTTCGTCTTCGTCTTCGTCTTCGTCTGCTTCTGCGTCTTCGCTTTCGAAGGCTTGTTTTGTCGCTGTATTTGCTGGGCTTTTGTCTGCTGCTGCATCGTCGTCTTCGACTGCTTCTGCTGCGTCTTTGGCTCTTGCGAAAAATAGAGTAACAACATTGGAAGGTTGGAGAACTATTGTTTGGTTGTTGAAATCCAGAAGTTTTTCTTGCAAAACCATGTTTGTTCTGTTTTTGCATCTGTTGTCTAATTGTGCGCCCTTTCGACAACCGAAAATTTGTTCTTTCTCCAAAATGGTTGTCGAAAAACAAAAAAGATCGCTCTCTACATACAAAACGGTATATGGTTGTCTTCCCAAAAAACAAATTCCTACAGATCCTAGACCTTGTACTTTTTTGCCCGGCCAGATAGTCTACTTTGGAAATGCAGGACAATAGGTTGTTTTCGTACGCGTTTTCCAGAAGAAGGTGTGCGTTGCAACGGATTTTTGCGCCGCGCTCTCTACAAAACGGTATTTGTTCGCAGATCCAAGACCTTGTACTTTTTTTTTGCAACCAAAAGCTGTGTCCTTGTCGAAAATTGGTTGTCGAAAAATTCGTTGTCGAAAAAAAATATGCGCTCCTGTAACATATCAAGTCGTTGAAGCCATGCGAGAAGCAGAGGAGACTTAAACAGGCTCGATTGAGTCCCGTGTTCAAGGAATATCACATGTTACGATCGATCGAAGGCTGTGATCAAATCTTGCTATTTTCTCGTTTCCTCCTTCTCGCTTCACTTCGGCAGCTTCTGTGGTGAAAAAATAACTTACAGCGCGTTGACTGAGCGTATTTTTTTTTGTAAATTCTGTTCTGGTTCGTGTTTTCGGCCCAAACAAAAAAATCTTGAGTTGTCCTCCATGTTTTTCAGTACTGCTCGTCCAAGGGCCTGGGGAATATTTGGTTCCAGTCTTCTGAGAAAAATGTCACGCAACTCGCAGATTTCAAAATAAAAACATTGCTTCGAACGAAGGTTAATATCGTCGCCGCCTTTTTTCGCTAACGCTCCCTGCCAAAAAGGAACCACTCGTGCCAATTGTAACCATCCCAGGAGCAAACTTTTAAAAAATTCTTGTACTCTGGGCTGGCTTCAATGAGAGGTATTAACTCCATCGGCCGACTTAGCGAGGCTTAGTGAAGATTTCCCTCCCTTTCGAAACATGGGAAACAACAACCGTCGAAATAGCAGTCCGGATAATCGAAGCATATTATCATTGGTACAATCTGCTGCCTGTATTGGCAGAAAGGCAGTTTTGAAATATGCTCGTGGACCTTGTCCCAACCCAAATCCGCTCGCTGGCAAAGCTTTATGGTGACATAATCTTTGTAAATTTTCTCGCGAAGCTCTGGAGGGAGGTTTTGAATGGCCTCGGAAAGTTCGCAGCTTTCTTTCCGGCCCCGCGTCAGCCACGCGCACGTGTTTGTCGCTCGAGACATCGCGGCTCGGGCGGTATAACAGCGGGCTCGCTTGTTTCTAATATGTGGCCCTCCCTTCCCTGTTGTAAGTAGTATATAGGGAGTCAGACAAATACTATTTCAAAGAGGGAGAAGTATTTCCCGTTTTGCAACTCCCTGGTTTAACCGAAGCGAGCTTGCGAGCTTCGGACTTAAAGCTGGGGGTTGCAAAATGAGGAAATACTTCTCCCTCTGCGAAATGGTATTTGTCTGACTCCCTATATACTACTTTGGGACGGATGCAGGATTTTAGAGGAAGGGGTTCGAGAGACCGACCACCGAAGGGGGTCCCCTATAGGGTGTTCCGGGGGTATCCTGGAGTTCCCCCGGAAAATTTTTAAAATTGAGGTCCTCGGGAATGGGACTTCTGGCATTCTGAGGCAGGTCAGCGTGTCATAATGTCGCTATGGCGTTAGCTGGTTTAATTTAGGGGGCTCAACCGAAACCCCTAGCGAACATCCCCCTAGATCCGTCCAGCTACTTTTGAAACCAAGTCCTATCCTTTAGAAATAGGCCCTTTGCACGATCCGGTCACACGGTACACAATCAGACATGCTGATGCGCAAGTTGCGCAGTGGGACTTCCAAAACAAAGGCAGGTCCAGGTGGACTGGTACGAGTGGCATTGTTTTGGAAGTCCCACTGTGCAACTTGCGCGCCAGCATGTGTGATTTTGTACCATGTGACCGGATCGTGCAAAGGGCCTATTCCCAGCGAGTTTTTAGTCTGTACCAGGAGTTTCAGAATGAAAAGAAGTTGTAACTTTAATTCTTTAAGAGCCACATCGGAATAAGCACATGAACATATATTTTGAATTGGAGGACTTGTCATTGAAATTTTACCGCAGGAAACATTTTATGTAATATATGAAACACCAGAGACACTGTTTCATCGGGACATCCAAACACCCAAAACAGAGTTGAAAAAACGACGCGCAACGGAGTATTTTTGAAGAAATTCGAGGTGTTTCGATAGCCGATGAAACGCTGTCTCGAGTGTTTCATATATCTTCTCAATCGAAACAAAAACTAAGGAGTGCATAAGCGGAGAAGTAAAATCGTCAAAAGCTATGCTAATTAAGACCGGGTAACCAAACCTCCTTCGTGGTTGAGATTTTCTTTGTTTTAACTTGATGAATTATTAATGAGTTTGAGAAGTTGAATTCCTATGCGTAGTTTCACAAACCTGAAACCGAATGACAATTCGCCATAAACCTAACGGGTTTGTGAGATGGAAATGTGACCATCAATTCACTGAACAAAGATTGCTTCTGTTTCTTTCAGAAGAAACACATTTCCTTTCTTCACCAGAGAATCTATTCAAATTATACGATGGAGTGGAGACATTTGTAATGTTCATTGGATATCAACGAAGCAGTCACAGTTTAGTGGGCGCTATATTGGATGCCCACCCTGAAATTATCATTCCACACGAGTTTGGTCTGATGACAAGAATTAAAGGATACCAGTCAGTTAAACCAAACAATTTGCAGAGATATGCTTTGTTTCATGACCTTCACCATCTTGCTATGGAACAAGCTATGTTTGGAATACGTGCCAGCGCCAATTATACTAACCCTACTGGAGAGTTAACTAAGTATACATACCATGTGCCTGGTTTATGGCAAGGAGGTTATCAGAGGCGAATCAAGGTAATTTCATAATTTAATGAATAACGTTTTGTGCCCCTACAATAAAAGGCAATGAAAGATAAATATACAAGTTCAGGTGTAGTGTAAATCAACTAGCATTCTATCACGGATGCTGTTCTCTTATCGACTACGCTAATCAACATAGGTAATAGGGGGAAACGGTTAGGAAGGCCGCTTAACATCAAAGAAGCAAACAAACAGGCTGAGATTTATGTTGGAGGGCCCTTGACCCTGCACATCTTTTGTTTTTTTTCTCATTGACTATGCATGAATTACATAATCGCAATGCTTCTATTAGTTAGTTGTATCAGCGCACGTAACCACCTTTGGTGTTTTGCCACCGGCACAATGGACTTAGCTAGTGCTACTCTTACTAGTTTCAAATCTCTTCTTTATGACTACTACTCTGACTCGTGCTTTCAGAATGAACTACAATCCGGACAATCCTCGAGCGTTTAAAGCCATCTGTTTGAATTGCAACTCCACAAGAATTCTAGACGTACCAATAATGTGCTGCACGTAATGTGGTTTTTCTTCCTTTCTTTTGACATATATCTTATTACTGGACCCGCAGTAATTGGCCACTTAGCTGTTGCGATGTCCCTACCAAACCTCTACATATTGACTGTAATGTTTTTATTATTATTATTATTATTATTATTTATTTCTGTTTTGTTTTGTTTTGTTTTGTTTTTGTACCATAAAGGCAAAGCTAATAAAATAAAATAAAATAAAGGTTTTGTGCAGGGTCAACCCTCAAAATAGCAAACAAAATCATACAACAAAGAACTTTGCCAAGTTTCCCAACCATTTTCCTCAATTAACTAAGTATGCACGATCTATATTGATAGACAGTGAGTAGCCTAGCAGTGTGCATTCGTAATTAACAAAATGACTGCCGCTCTTTGCGTTTTCAAATTCTCTGAGAAGAGAGTTAATTTAATATAAAGTTTTGAACAACTGGTAGATTTATACTTAAACAATTAGATCATTCGATCTTGATTTCTACTTTATAGAGAAGCTCATAATCTAATTGCTAAACAGAAGCGTACAAACCTTTATTTGGGTGAGAGGAGATTACTACCAGGCTGAGCTTATTGTCTGGTCTGTGCTGACGTTGTTGCCAATTTCAAAGAATCTGAAAGTTTTTCCAGTCCTTCCACTAAGTTGCTCGAACATGAATTTGTGGGAGGAGCTTATGCCTTTGGAAACTGAAAACGAAGTTTCTAATGAATGTAAATATTGTGATTTGTGAAAATACAGTTAATGCAGTATTGTAAAGCCATAAAGGTTTAAAAACATGTCCTTAAATCGGAGTTCATCAAATACTTCTTTTGCTCGCTAATCCCTCTCTCACACCCTCCCTAACTTTCCCGGATGAACGCTTGTCAGTACAACCGCTGTTCCAACACACCGTAGTTAGTAAGACCAATTAAAGGCAAAAAAAAAAAAAAAGACGCTCTAATTTCAAACAACAGGCCGTATTCGCATTCTCGGCATTGGACTGGAACTAGCATGCAATGGAGACTCGTGTGGGGGAATAACACCAAAAAGAGATTAGTATCATTTGCATTTGAAAAGACTCCCGTATTAGCCTCAGTTGCAAGCTAGTTCCAGTCCTACACCGATAATACAAATGATGGTCTATAGGCCAATTCCGATATATTAAAATTCTAATTTGGCTCCGAGGCTTAGGGGAATAAAACAAAAGAAATTAATTGTTCATCCCTCATCCTCGATGGGATTTCTTTTGTTTATTCCCCTAAGCCTCGGAGCCAAGTTAGAATTTTAATATATCAGAATTGGCCTATTGGCCAAGCACCTGGTGGACAGTCAAGGCTCCTTTCAATGTAACGCTCTCATGACCTTTGTGTTTAACTCGCCTTCCATTGTTTATGATTGATTATATTTTTACGACTTGATTTCCTTATAAGGTGATGGGAGACAAAAAAGGAGGCGTCACGTCAGAGATACTTATCGACCCAAGCAATATGAGTAAACTTGAGGCGATCAGTCAAATTGTTCAAGTACCAATGAAATTCATTCATGTTCATAGGAACCCCTTTGACAACATAGCAACCATGATGCTTAAAAAAACATCGTCACGTAACGCTGCGAGAAACGCAGGAGTAATAGTGAGTTCCCTATTAGTAGAATGATTATTCCCTTCGCCTAGTTTTTTAAAGATTTGTTTTTCCGTAATTATAATTAATACTATTAGCTTAAAAGGTGTACTGTGATTGGCCAATAGAGACTAGGAAATAGTTACATGGCGCAAAATCTGCCACGCTGGTTAGCAAGCTACCCACAAAGAAAAGCCCAGCTTGACACATTCGTCCAGG
This sequence comes from Orbicella franksi, assembly GCF_964199315.1. Lineage (NCBI taxonomy): Eukaryota > Metazoa > Cnidaria > Anthozoa > Scleractinia > Merulinidae > Orbicella > Orbicella franksi. The sequence goes on along the minus strand of NC_138155.1, from coordinate 22,583,771 downwards.
ACTTCCCTTCATTTCCTCTCAATTTCCCACAGTTGTTAGCTCGTCACGCAGCTCTTTCTGTCACGCAATGCGTCTTTGAGACAGGTTGCGTGACGATCAAACCACTGGTTCGATTTTCAATTTGGCTGCTCTCTTCCCCGATATGTATTTCTGCTTTACGTTAACCCTGAATATTTTTTGAGGAAATTTCTCCCTTCAGTCCTTACCATCTCATGAAAAGGTAGGATATCAGGCTAATGTCATGATAATTATTGAAGGAGGAAGGAGGAACTCCCCTTGTGGTCGGGGTGATTGTATTTACTGGTTTACAACCCAGGATGGCAAAATCTACAACGACCACTGTGTAATAAGTTAGTTTGGCACCATTTAAGATAATATGTAAAGTCTTTATTCTGGCCTAGTGGCCTAACATGAAAGTACGAGTATTTCTACTCGAGTATTCCCCCCCCCCCCCCCCGCTTCCGGATTAGATTCTAGATCTAGGTTCATCGCAGGGCTCCATCGTCCCTTCCCAGTTTTAAACTCGTCTGTACCCATTTATACACCTGGGTGGAAATAGGCGCCGGGAGGGTAATAAAGTGTTTTGCCCAAGAACACTCAGTGATCCCTGCCGGGGCGCGAACCAAACGCTCCATAGATAGCTACGCCCACGTTAAGCCCAGGAGCCATTTGACCTACATGATTCTTATTTTTAACTCGCGATTGCGATAACAACTTACGAGATCAGATTACAAGGCCATTTTGCCGCAGCAAAATACGACAAAAACGGCGTTTCCAACTGGGATGGACATGAAAGCCATTCACACTCTCACTAAACGAAATTCCAGTTCCTTACCTTTTATGAATTTGCTAAGTAACAGCATAATGGCGTACATCACATTATTACCTGCTTAACTCTCGTTAAAATTAATGATCGTAAGATGATAGTCGTGGCAGTATAACTGTACGCTTTTAATGCCATTTAATTTCGTTTCTAGCCGTTTTGGCAGTCGAGGTCCGGGTTTTCACAAAACGCCGAGGGAGACAACCTACAAGAGCTGAATTTTTCGGCCACGTTGAGCACTGTACACATAACCTGCCTCCCTTTGTCGGACTTCCGGCTGAATTGCGCATGCGTAGCTGACAAACACGTCGACGAGACATTGGAGTTTAACTTCCGCTCATTTCCATTGTCTTTAAAACCAATCAAAATCGAGCCTGTAACGGAACTGTCGGGACTTGCTCATTTCGTCAAGTTTGCGCAGCCAATAACCAATCAGATTTGCCAGATTTGACGCGGGAAGTCCGTTAATCGGATATTTCTAATGTTACAAGGAGCCAGTGGTAGCATTTCTCGAGGGCGTAACCGGGGGGGGGGACGGTCTTGGGGTGCCCGTGATCTCCCTCCCTTTTGTAAGCATTTTTTAAGCAAACAACCTACAACAGGTGACGGAAACGCCATGACAATCTGGTGAGTACCCTGTACCCCGCACTTTAATTTGACACAGTGTGATGCCCCACCCCCTCTGAAAAATCCAGGCTACTTAAGCCATTTTAAAACTATAAAGCATTTATATATTGGATCTCCGTATCCTTTATAACAGGTAAACAGCAAGCTTCACCTGCAAAAAAGCATCGCAAATTATTTTGAGTTAGCTGCCTCAAACCAACGCGTCAGGGAACGGTACGGAGATGCAGTTCTTGATATTCCAGGACACGAAACAGTGCTAAGACCCAAGGAAACGCTACAAAGATTGTGTGACCATTTGGGTGTCACGTGCTCTGAGGAGTACTTTGAAAAATGCAGTAAAATCATGTATGGAAAGCCTTCCGTCACGAGGGACAAAGTAGTGTGGAGTGACGAGCAAATAAAGCGAATCACAGAGATGATGAAAAGCTATCCTTTTCTGAAAGACTATTCGTTTGATAAATACCCTTCTTGAGCATGCGTCATGGACTTAGCTTTCAAATGGGCTCGTTCATTCCTGACAGTGTGTTGTTCTCATATCAATGTATCAATGTTTTATCCGAATATTCCAGTTTTCATTTTTTTTTTTTAATCTAGCACTAATGAACCCTTGCAATTTGCAATGGGAAAATTAATGACATCATTGCTATATAACAGAAACTGCTATCTGATAATATACTCATGTATTCATTCGTTTGAACTGCTCGAACCAGATCTCGCGAAGTTACGATCATTTGACATAATAAGAACAGATAAGCCGACAAAACAGACAATATCTCTGTACGAAAACATGGATGTCAGCTTTGCGCAGTCATTTTTCCACGAATTTACGCTCGGTGCTTCATCTGACATAAGTTATAATTAAATTTGTTTAATCTTAAGAAAAAAAAGCGGTTCTGTCTTGTAGAAACAAAGGATACCTTATGTTGTCTTAAACCAAGAGAAAATGCTTAAACTCAGTACGATGTTATAGAAATAAAGCCCTGGTCAAACGGACTCGCAAGTAGTCGCAAGTAGCCACAAGTTGAACTTGCGTAGAGACTTGCGTTGGGTGGCCAAACGGACTCGCAAGTTTCCTCGCAAGTACACGCAGGTCGCAAAAAACCCATTTCAAGGCAGACGTATCCTGTATTTCATTGGCTAATAATAGGTTAATGGACGTCACTCAACTTGCGTTGACTTGGGCTGGGTGGCCAAACGGTGAAAAACTTGCGTCGACTTGCGTGAAAATTTGATCTCGACCAAAGTGAGCGCAAGTCATCGCAAGTACGTCAACGCAAGTGCACGCAAGGCCTGGCCAAACGGAGTCGCAAGTAGACGCAAGTTCTCAACTTGCGTCTACTTGCGACTCCGTTTGGTCAGCGTTTAAGGGAGGAGAGTTTGACTCTGAAAGATCGCAGTTATAGCACATTTTTGACATTCTACTACCGGCCGAATCACAAACAAATCTCAAACAAGATTTAAAAGATTTGCTCAAGCCCCGATCGACCAAAAGACCGCAACAGTTTAACGCAACATATCACAACATTGTTGGACGCAACATGTTGCACGCGTTTGGCCACCCTGTTGCGACGTGTTGCGTCATGTTGGCGGTTGCTGGCTCAAATTTGACCATTTTCAAACTTGAGCCAACGACAACCAACATGTCACTGACAGAGTGGCCAAACGGCCGCAACATGTTGCGCCCAACAATTTGTTGCGTTGAAATGTTACGATCGTTTGGCCGAGGCTTTAGAGATCTCGTACTAACGCTGTAATGACTCGACCCAGTTACTCATGCGATTTTTCAAATGCACGTTTCCCGAAAAACTAACGGCGATTATACGATGACAATCGGTTGCAATCGGATACTGTTCGTAATCCCCGGCGAAAATTCCGGTTAAAGATATTGTTATAAGGAGGCTACTGCAAACGGTACAGGTGAAAGTTTCAAAAATCCGCACAAAATTTCTTTACTTTGTTGTGTTCCAACCGTTGTTGACCTGGAGCTGGTCCAAGTTGTGGAAACGTCAGTACTTGTTTTCTTCCAATCGCGTCAGTTGGAGGCTTTTTTCTTCCAATCGCGTCAGTTGGAGCCACAACAACACAACAGACAAAGCTGTTAACTGTTCTACATATTTGCCATGAAGTAAAGGTTTCCATGCAACTATGCAAAGAAAGTACAATAGAAAAAAGAAAAATACGAATTTTAAAACTCTTGACCACTAAAATTATCCCCACAATATATTAAACATTTTTATGTCTAATAAATCCTGGTTTTTCATCTTCTAGATTTGTCATTGTATATTTTCTTTAACATCTATTTTTAAGTCTATTTGACATACGGTAAATTAGCTACCAAATTCATGGATCCTTTTGAAAATAATTAGCAAGCATATTTCAAACGGTTCAACTAAATAAACGGTGAATAAATTAAAATACTTACAGAACTGATGCATCATCAGCACTCTTGCCCACTCGCTCGTGTGTTACAGTTTAAATGAAAGCAAAAGAACGCTGGTCACTATTGAGAGAAAAGGAAAAAGGTAAGAAATGGATTGTAGCTAATAATTGCCCCAAAGAATGAATTTTCACTGTTTACCTTGAGGCAAATAAACGTAAAAGTTGCTTCATTTACTAACTTATGTTAAACAGTACTTGAATTTTTCGGGCCAATTAAACGCAAAATTAAGCAAGTGGTTTCCGCGGGAGAAACGTTATTCACTTGTTTTCAGTAATCTTTTGTTTCGTCTGGAACTGAAATGTATATCCAAGTGAAATTACGAAAAACATTGTCATAATAAATAAGAAATAGGAATGGTAACTAAAGTTTTACTCGTTTTATCGTAAATAAGTCATTTTGGGAGAACTTGCGAACGCAACTACCGTATCAATTCTCGTTATTCAAACATAATAATTATTATGGTTATACTAAAAAAATAAATAAATAAAACGTAAGAGTGGGTGAAATTCATTGTTGAAAGGTCTCTTTTTCGTTCTTTTTTTTTAATTCAGTCTTTCTCTTTGCTATCCGTCCATCGGGATTATGACAGATTTCGCTCCGAGTTCGCTTGACTTCAACTTGATGATTTTTCCAAGGTTTTCTGTGCCACACACTTCAAGGGGTGTCTGAACAGTCTTTCACGTGTCCAAACGAGAACGCACAACAGAACATACGAAATATTGCCTTTGATGTAGTTTTTGATCACTATTTAGTCAAAGTATCAGCAAAAGTGTTGCGTTTACAAGTTCTAAGATGACTGGTTACGACAGTGTTTCGATGGCTTCCCGTTCGCTATACGACGTTTTACAATTCTTCACAATTCTTTACTCGAGATGAAACGTTTTAGAGATCAAAAGACCAGAGAAGTCTCGCTTAAGATGGCTCCCTACAGTTTTACGATTGCACGCGCGCATAGGACTAAAGCTCAAGTAATCACTGTAATCTGCGGGCGCTCAGAGGAAAACGTCAGTGTTTTTCGATTTTTATGACGTCAAAACGAGGACAAAAAGCAAAACTGGCAGTGAATTTTCTCGCGTTTCCTTCGGTGAATTTTTTAAAATTTGGCTCAGTTGTAACCACATAAAAATTCCTATAAAATACTCTATTTTTATTAAAATCTGTCAGAGCTAATCTAATATATTTAGAAGAATGACAAATTACAGGATATTGAAAAACCGTCTGAACAACCTTGACTTTTTACCAATTCAAAATGTCAGGCAATATCATTTCCATGATGTGGCAAAGTATGAAAAAATTTCACCGAAGGAAAGTATAAATATTAAGGAGTTTAGGCCAAAATGAGGAATTGGAATGGATATAGTATATGTCTTTAATTCCTTTAATTTAATATCTTTGTATTTATTTTGGTGCTTGTCGTCTAATACTGAAGACAACTTTCGAAAAACGTGTGACTGTTGGTGTTGCGTTTTTTAAATTTCTCCAGTGTAGAGTAGAAGGAAAGCATTTGATGCATTTTCAGAGTGAAACCTCCGTTTTCAAATTCCTCCGGCGTATTTAGTAGCAGAGTTAACAAATAAAGAGCTGTGTTTAATGCCCTCGTTATTTGAATCAGTCACAACCAAACGTTAAATAAAAGGTATATAAAAATCTACGCGGTCAACTGTTTTTCAGGTTATTGACTTGCGATATAAGTGAGATGCGAGTAAGACGAATTTGGTTCCCTCTGTTGATCACTGGATTCCTTACAAGCTCTCTCTTGGCTGTGTACTTTGTGACGGTTGAGAAGAAAGCTTCATTTTCAAGAAGAAATATTATGGAAATGTTGCCGACCGTCCTATCCGAAGAAAATGGTAAATTTAATTTTAATTTTGTTCACTTACCTCAAGTCATGATTGGGTTGCATTGAGAAGCTGACAAGTTACCGGAGCTGGGTAAATTCTTAAAAGTTCAGTGATGAAGCACGAGTGAGGAAACACGAGTGGATGTTAGGGAGAACAAGATATGCTCTGAGGATCCGGTCCAGTTGCCAAAATGTCGAAATGATCTATGATGTGATTTGGTGACCCGTCGAAGCCGTTCCTCTTATATTGGGAGCAACTTTGTGTTTTATATTTACAAGGTGTGTTGTGTCTGACGAATTTAAGGTGCGTAGGAAATATCGTGTGTAAAAACGAACTTTAAACACTGAACGATATCATGATGTGTGCAAACGGTAATGACCCCGGGGGGGGGGGAATGGGGGAGGGGGGTGAGGACTCCCAGCCGGTGAGAAAAAGGACAGGCCTGCTAGTTGGAAATTTTGGGAAGAACCCCCGAAGAGGTACCAAAATTCTGTTTTGAGGGCGTGGCTTGAATTTTTTCACCCCTAAGAGGTACCGGTGTAAATGAGACAAAATTAAAAATCAGTTGATTGTGAAATATCTCCTGTCTTTTTTTCGGCTCAATACTCTAAAAGATACCGCGAAAGCTTCCGCTGCCGTGAACCTTTTAAGGCTGAACACTGTAAGATGTACCAAACTTGTTGGGTTTTTTTAACCTCTAAAAGGTACGCTAAAAGGTAGGACGTTAAGCTCCGTCCTTTTTGTAGGGAAGTCCGTTTCCTGGGCAACCGGAGTAAAATACCAGTGGAGCTCTTCGATGGCAGACTTTATCGGAATCGAAAGAATGTAAAAAAGATGCGTTTCTTTAAGAGTTACACCGCAACATAACTTGTGGAGGTGTCTATTTTGAATTTTGAATTATGGGGACTTATCAAAGAAATTCCATGATCAACAATTATGCATTTGGTAGATTCATCATCAATTCACTGATACAAACATTGCTTCTGTTTCTTTCAGACGAATCAAATGTCCTTCCTCCAACAGAGAATGTTTTAAACGTGTACGATGGAGTGGAGACATTTGTAATGTTCATCGGATATCCTCGTAGTAGTCACAGCTTAGTGGGCGCCATATTGGATGCACATCCAGAAATTATCATTCCACACGAATACGGTCTGATGGGAAAATGGAAAAGGTTCTCACCAGTTAAATTCCACCGCAGAAATAATTTATTTTCTGCCCTTCACCAGCTTTCTAAGAGACAAGCAATGTTTGGAATACGTGCTAGCGCCAATAACACTAAGCTGAGTGGAAATTATACCTATACGTACCATGTACCTGGTTTATGGCAAGGAGGTTATCAAAATAGAATTAAGGTAGGTTAATGACTTAATTAATTTAAAATCAGTAAGGCAACAATAGAAAAAGGGTCCAAAATCCCGCATCCTGTCACTATTCTTGGGGGCAATCCCGCCATCCCGCCTCACTCAGAGTGGTTTTTATCGATCCCGCCTGGTTAGAGTCTAAGTTCTCTGCGTGTCTTCCATAACCTGTGATTTTTTGTTTTTTCATCTCACATCCCGCATCCCGCATCCGAATATCCCGAATCCCGCATCTTGCTCTAAATATGAAACTTTCCTGCACCCCAAAATTTCTTCCATTCCGCCTCTTTTTTTCCTTTCATCCCGCATCCCGTCAAAACCTTTGTTGGACCCTCAAAAGAAAAGTATAAGGGTTTCCAACATTACGTATTTTTCGCCCTCTATCAGGGTGGACGTCTGTTGTGAATCTTTGTATTAAACGCGAGCCATATATCTAGCCGTAATCTGTTTTAACGACTTGTTTTCCTTATAAGGTTATCGGAGACAAAAAAGGAGGTCGTACGTCAGAGATCTTAATGGACCCAAGTAAAATAAGTATTTTGGACGAAATCAATCAAGTTGTTCAAGTGCCAATGAAATTCATACACGTCACAAGGAACCCCTTCGACAACATCGCAACCATGATGCTTCGCTCAATGTCTAAACGTAACGATGTGAGAGAAGAAGGAGCAAAAGTGAGTTAGTGTTTTATTAAGCACGTGATAGATCTGTTGTGCTTGGTCAATGATCATTTTGTAGCAGAGAACTGCCACGCCAGATAATATTGCAAGCTAGCTACATACAAAGAAAGGCCAGAGCCCTAGTTATTGCTAGCTATAGCTATTGCTTACTGCCCTAAAACCTAGGAAGCGAATTTAACCTTGGGTTCTGCCTCAGTCATAATTATTTCATGGACATTGCCTCAGCTGCAGTCATTTCTTGCTACAGCGTTGAAATCCCGGTTCGGTCCTACGCAGACAGTTTGCCACTCAAGACTTGCTTCCATCATTAGGGAGTTTACGAAACCACGACGGCGACGCTGAGGACAACGTCGATCAAAAATGAATTTATGTTTTACCTGCGAATCTCGCGACACTCTAAAGTCATTTACTTTGTTTATCACTGTCAAAACTATCGCAAAACTAAATCCGGAACACAGCGATAAATTTGAAATAAAATTTTAAAAATTAGCCGTCGTGGCTCACGTTCTCCAGGCAACGCAAAATTTGGTCATTTCGCGTTGTTGTCTTGCAAAGGAAGGCAAAGAAATGTACCAAGAATTATAACGCACGTGCACAGCCATTGTACTGCTCATTAATTCTTTTGTTCAGTGACGTTGCCGTTGCCGTTGCCGTCGTGGTTTTGTAAACTCCCTATTATCGGGTCGTGACGCAACGCTGTTTGTCACGCAGCGCGTTTTCGAGAAGACAATGAAGTAACGGCTTCGATTTTGATTCTGTTTGGGAAAAACTGACTCTCGGGTTCAAAGTTTATCCTTTCCTCCCTGAGTCGACCTGATCATGATTCCAAGATGGCGGTGAAAAATGGCAAATGGTAAGAACATTTTCCACTCGCATATTTCGGTTTGAAATTTTTGACTACCTTACTAAACGTTCCGTTTATTTTGAACATTTTCCGGTCGGTCGAGCCAAAATTGTCTTACCCTTTACATTCTGGCCAAAATTTCCAGAATTGGACCCCAGAATTGTTGGGTAGCAGTTACTGTCAGTGGTTAAAAACTATCATTTAGTGATTATCCGTATCCTCTTATACAGGTAAACAACAAACGTCACCTGCAGAGAAGCATTGCATTATATTTTGACTTAGCTGCCGCAAATCAACGCGTCCGAGAACGATACGGAGATGCAGTTCTTGATATTCCAGGACACGAAACGGTGCTAAGACCCCGAGAAACGTTACGAAGATTGTGTGACCATTTGGGTGTCGCGGGTACGGAGGATTACTTTGAAAAATGCAGTAAACTCATGTACGGAACTCCTTCAGTCACGAGGGACAAAGTAGTTTGGACCGACGAGCAAATAAAGGAAGTCACAGAGAAGATAAAGAGCTATCCTTTTCTGAAAGACTATTCGTTTGATAAATACCCTTCTTGAAGGAACTACGTCACGGTTCGCACATATCTTGAAAAAAATTAGCCTAAATTTTAAAGTTCGTCGTTTTTAATCCGTGTCAATCTTCTCCATCCTTGACCATCCTTGTTCCTTTATGGTTTATTATTATCTCTTTGGCATTTTTCTATTTTAGTAAACTACTATTTTCAGGTTTCCTTCAATTTAAAGGTAATTTTGTGCGTGGCCAAAGTAACTCAAAATACCGCGACTGAGCTCCTTTAAAAATGCGTCGAGGGCAGCGCACTGACTTAACACTCGGATGACTCGAGCTTATTCATTTAAAGTGTGTTGTTTGCATTCTGTTTCAACTGTCCTATTCTTATAACCATCCTTTTTTTCCTGTTTCCTGTTCATAGGAACGTTATTCAAGGTTTTCAACATTTTAAAGCTAGTTAGCCGAGGCTGGCTAATATTTGACAGCGAATATTTCAATTTTGTAATCCAATTTTGTAAAACTTCACAGGGAAAGTTAATGATGAATATCGTACAAAACGTGCCAGTATAGATAATATACTCATTTGTAATCAAACAGTAATGATGAATACGGTTATATATGGTTTTAGTTTCACTCGTTCCTCTTCAACCTCCGTGGATCCTACACAGCAACGAAAGTTGCTTCAGCATTTGTTTTTTTCACAATTCTTCTTTTACAGATTAATACTGTAAGTTGATACTACAATTATTTTAATGGTATAAAACAAATGCCCAATCATTAAAGAGCATTTCATGGCTTTTTCCTTGCTGCAAAACGTTACTGTAGCAACAGTGAACTCAATAAAAATATGCACCTTTAATTTCAGCTTCAATGGCTTATAACTACAAAACGCTTATATAGTCTATAGGTGACCCTCACAAACTGATGAAAACATTTCTGTATCATTTTGTAATACTTTTTTTCCAAAAAAATTGCCATTTATTTATTTTTTTTCTGTTTTGTTTTCATTTCTTGCCACCTTTCGTCTTTGGAAAATAATTCTCTTGCATGCATAATTTATGAGATTCAAAATATATAATAACACTGAAGATAATGATTCTGACAGTACAGTGATATTTCATATATCACTGTTGCTTGAACAGTAGTAGTGAAGTGTTGTATTTTGAGCCGGAGCACAAATCACAGTTGGAAAGCAAGGAAGAGAAGGTAAGACACGAATGCTAACAATTCAATACCCCAAAGCAATGAAAGCTTTTCAATAGTATTTGCTGTAAAGTACATTATTTATTCGGCAGTGAGGGGTATTTAGAAGGATACTGTATAACGACGATTACTAAGATCTTATCGCACAAATTAAACGCAAAATTAGTTTCGGTGGAAAAGTTTCTGACCGGATGTGTTTACTTTACTTTAGTTGACCATTGAATAGAACGTAAACGACAATCACGGACAATGGCAAAAACGGTTACCCTATTACGCTAGTATGGCTCGCACAATCCTCGAACCGTACGTTGTCCCGAAGACAAGTCGAGGTTCCTGTTCGCCAAAGTTAACTCAACTTAGCCAAAACGTTAATCTCCAGCCAAAACGTTGCTTCAATTTTAACGTTCGGCCGCACTTGAAACGTAACAAAGCGCGATAAAATATAGTGTAGGCGAACAGAAAAGGTCACCTTTCCCTGGGGGGGCTCCCTTAATAAAGTGATATCCTACTACGGAATCGCTTCGATCCCCCGGCGAATTTCTTCAGAACTCGCTTTTCTCGTTCACTTTTTGTTCACCTTTTTGTTATGTTTCTCGCGTTAACGAACCAATAATCGAGTCATCGCTGTTCCGCCAATTAATCGTTTCTTCATTCAGTATAAGTTCATCTATTCTATAGTCTTCAGATCATTTCATTTATTTTATCACAAACTAGTGTTGCACATGGTAAATTTTAACGCTATAGACTTTGCGAGAAGGAGAGACCAGCGTTTCTCTTTGCGAGCCCGAGACTTGCCTCAATTTTTAATATGCGAGACCTGAACGTCAAAGTGTTTTAAATGCGCGCACGAGACTACAGACTCTGAGACGTTGAGACCTCCTTAATAAAAACAAACAATCGAATCTGCGCTGCGAGACTTTCTTTGTCTTGCAAAACATCGAGACTCCTAGGCAGCTTTGTGAAAAAGTCGAGACTGCGAGACTCTCATCACCGCTGCAAAAACGAGACTGCGAGCCATACAATTCGAAGAAAATTCTGCGAAAACATGTTTTTTAAAGGATCATTCGTGACCCTTCACATCGCGAGAAGCAAGTGAAAACTTCATTTTTGACCAGTGCATCGCAGGTTCAACCACGAAGTGCAAAATAAAGCTACAACTGCTCTAAATCAATTAAACTTATTAGAGAGCTCGAGACTCGAAAAAAAAGAGTCATCGCTCTCTCTGTATTAGCAGATTTAAACTGATGCGGCTTTTTCTGATAGAGTATACACAGTAAAGAACATGGTTTTCATGACAGTCGTAAGCAGCCTCTGGCAATGCTTGTGGTTGTTGCAGGAGCGCCAGCTATGATAGATTACGAGTAGTCCCTGTTTCGCTTAGTCCGTCTAGCGAGACCGTAAAAATGGCCGCGTGAAAGACGCGCCCGAGAGGAAAAACTACCGCCCAAGCCAGAGAGTTTAAATTATGCTTTGCTCTCACAAGGCAAAAATATGATTGGCTTATGTTAGGAGCGTTGACAACACGTTGTCAACATTCGAGATACGTGAGACGTCTTGCAGGAATGTTTATCTCGCTCTCTGAAAATCGATAGCTTTGGAACCGGAGCAAATCAAAGCGTTCGAATTGCGTCTCACAGGCCGTGATGTTCTTGCGATTCTGCCAACAGGCTCTGGAAAGAGTTAAATTTATCAAGTGTTTTGTTTGGCAAAGCTTTTCGCCTCGAACCCGAATGCGAGCGTGTTAATGATTTGGCCGCTCAACACAATGTCAACAGCATCGTCGAAAAACAGTTTCGTAACTGATATGAATTGACCGAGATTGACCTTTCTGTCGTCCATTTGAAAGATTGAACCGTACTTTCACTTGAAACCGGACATTCTCTTTAAACTTTCCGCGGCTATCGGCAAAAATGTCACCGCACTTGGATGATCTCATGTCTCAAAATAAATTATTTCTAAAAACACCAAATATCGAAAATATATTTTGAAGTTCGTATGAAACGATTGAAGGTACTACTGAAATGAAACTTACGATTGAATTTCACCTGTGAATTTGCACATTTTCTCTGATATTTGAAATTTATTTTCTCGAACTTCCAACGGAAATTTCTTTGGTGTTATTTCAGGCAACTACATTTATATCGTAAGCTTTTAGACAATGCGAAAAGGGCAATTTTGTCCACTGACAAAACTGAAATTGCTCGATCTCCTAGAGTATCAAATTTCGTCTAAAAATGGAAACTGAAAAATTTAAGTTCGTAATATACAATAAAAAACCAAAAAAGTAAATAACCGGCACAACATAAAAGTACAGATTGAAGTACTTCAAGCTGCTTCTCGATAACTTTCACTTTAATGGTCTCATGCGTCGGTCCATCTAGAATCTGCAAAAACTTGCAAGCACCCTTCACAGTGTAAAATGGTACTACATGGATGTACCGCTCAGTAGCTATTATTATTATTAGGGATTCATCCACAGACTCAAAAGTTAGAACCACCTTGTACAGCATAATAAACAGTACCACATGAAAGTACTGCTCAATAACTTTCATATGAATAGTCACACACTAGGGATTCATCCACAGACTTATAGGCTAGAACCACCTTGTACAGCATAATAAACAGTACCACATGAAAGTACTGCTCAATAGCTTTCATATGAATAGTCACACACTAGGGATTCATCCACAGACTTATAGGCTAGAACCACCTTGTACAGCATAATAAACAGTACCACATGAAAGTACTGCTCAATAACTTTCATATGAATAGTCACACACTAGGGATTCATCCACAGACTTATAGGCTAGAACCACCTTGTACAGCATAATAAACAGTACCACATGAAAGTACTGCTCAATAGCTTTCATATGAATAGTCACACACTAGGGATTCATCCACAGACTTATAGGCTAGAACCACCTTGTACAGTATAATAAACAGTATCACATGAAAGTACTGCTCAATAGCTTTCATATGAATGGTCACACACTAGGGATTCATCCACAGACTTATAGGCTAGAACCACCTTGTATAGTATAATAAACAGTATCACATGAAAGTACTGCTCAATAGCTTTCATATGAATGGTCACACACTAGGGATTCATCCACAGACTTATAGGCTAGAACCACCTTGTACAGTATAATAAACAGTACCACATGAAAGTACTGCTCAATAGCTTTTATATGAATGGTCACACACTAGGGATTCATCCACAGACTTATAGGCTAGAACCACCTTGTACAGCATGATAAACAGTATCACATGAAATTACTGCTCAATAGTTTTCATATGAATGGTCACACACCAGGGATTCGTCCACAGACTTAAAATTTAGAACCACTTTGTACAACAGAATAAACAGTACCACATGAAAGTACTGCTCAGTAGCTTTCATTTGGACGGTCACACACTAGGGATTGATCCACAGACTTAAAATTTAGCACCACCTTGTACAGCACAATATATAAACAGTACTACATGGTGAGTACCCTTCATTTGAAAGATTCATCCACGGGGTTAAATGATCGAACCACCTTGAACAGCATCAGACGGGTTTCTGATAACAAGAACAGCAAGTAAAACAAAATGTTTCATTTGAATGGTAGTTACAGTACACACAGGCGTTTTAACCACAAGACTGAAGTGAGAACTGTGTGAATATAGATCCACTTGACCCATCTTAATTTTTTTTCAGATCATTTACTCTACACCAACAGAATGATGTTTCTAAGACGAAAACTTTTTCTGCTACTCTTTGGGTCTCTGGCGAGCTTTCTTTTGGTTTGTTATTTTGTTAACGAGAGAGAAACTGCAGTGTCGAGAAGACGTGTTATGGAAAGGCCATTGGAAACCATTCAATCCAAAGAAAAGGGTAAATCAAGTTTACTTTCTCTTGACTAAAAAGAGTAGAGTTATCCTTAAAATCTTACGGAACATTGCATTGTTTGAGTGGTTGGATTTACTCCCTATGTTTTATAACAAAAAGCCAAACATGTATATTTTTAGTTAAGCAAGAAAATTTCTCGTTCACACTGCGTGCGCTGTCCGATCAAAACTTAAGAAAGCACTGTTTACCCGACCAGGTTTGGCTAAACTTGTTTTAACGGTTTGAATGGGCCGGCCCGGGTCTTAGACCGTTTATTTTCATTGGCACGCTCGATGTGAAAATCAGTGCAACTCTAACCTCAAAAATTTTAAACTGGTGATATAGCTACAGAGAGATTGTTGAGACGTCTCTATAATTCTAAGTTTTACACTTTTGCGCCCATATCTGTGTGTCATTAGCGAGCGAGTAAGATTTTAAAAAGGAGAATGGATTAAAATTGAAAAAAATGCAGATGTTGAATTAGTGCCATGCATTTCATAGAAAACTTTTAAGTTTTCTATGAAATGCATGGCATTAAAATTAAAATTAAAATTAAAATTCAGTAAGAAATACAGTTAGTTCGTTCACCTCAGCTCACTGATCCAAACATTGTTTCTTTTTGTTTCTTTCAGACGAAACTCCTTTCCTTTATCCACCACAGAATCTTTTCAAATTGTACGATGGAGTGGAGACATTTGTAATGTTCATTGGATATCCTCGTAGTAGTCACAGTTTAGTGGGCGCCATATTGGATGCACATCCAGAAATTGTTATCACACATGAGTACAATTTGCTACAACAATGGAAACAATACAGGTCACCAGAACTTAAAAAGCAAAATTTGCAAAAGTATGCTTTGTTTTACCACCTACACCAGCGTTCCATAAACCAAGCGAGGCTTGGAATACGAGCCCCTCCGGGAAAATCCTGGGTGCGCGGAGAGTTTGACTACACCTACAATGTGCAGGGCTTATGGCAGGGAAAATATGACAAGAGAATTAAGGTAAGTTGGTAATTTAACGCTTTGACACTCGATAGGCAGGAATTTTTGTCGTTACATATTTAGCTGCTGACCTAGAAAAGTAATCGACAACGGGAAAAGCCATCTGAATGTCAACGGGAAAAGGCCATCAATGACAAATTTGTAGTCGTTAACAATAATGGCAGTTTACAAATGTTTTACTTTAGGCTCTGAAAAACGTCATCGAGGCTAAACTATGACATTTCCCCCCGGACGATCCTGCAGTCACCGGTTCAGACAAACAAACATTATGCCAATCAACCTTGTTCCAATGGCTTTTCTCTTGAATGTCTCTCCGCACGTCTTAATGTAAATATACAATTCTTATTTTATAAACACAACACGACAACAAAAATTATAACTTTATTAACGCGTCAAAATTTAGGTAGCCGAGAGGAAAACCCCCTTTACTATTTGGACACTTAATATAATTAGAAGTCTACTAACTATTATCTACTAAGAGAGACTTAGTTTTATTGTGGTAACAAGACGCATTTTTACGATAACTGCAGAAATTCTCGCACGCCCATTGGCTAATTTTCATATTTATGGTTTATTTTTATCGAGGCCACAGCTTTATTAGTTGTATAACTATTAAGTGTAACCCTCTTTAAATAAAGTTTGATTGATTGATTGATTGATTAAAAAGCGTACAGACACATGAATTTATAATTTATGCGATGCGCGGACAATTTGACAAATTTTTTATTGTAAAAAAAAAAATATATTGACGTCAGTTTTTAATGCGTCTGTCCTGTCATTGACACTGAATTTCGAAATAACATTGTCAAAGTAGTCTGCAGACCCACAGCTACTTCGACAATGTTATGACGAAATTCATGATCAATAACAAGACAGACGCATGATAAGCTGACATCAATTTGTTAAATTTACAACAGTTTTCTGTAAGTCGGACATTCAATTAAGAGTATCGACGCTTTAAAAATATCTATATTCTTCCAATTTCACTTAGTAGCTATTTCTTTGTGACTTTTTCTCAGGTTATCGGAGACAAGAAAGGAGGTGTTACGTCTCAACTTCTAGTTGACCCGAGCAGAATGAGTATTTTAGAAGAAATCAATCAAGTTGTTGAAGTACCAATGAAATTCGTACACATCACCAGGAACCCCTTTGACAACATAGCAACCATGATGCTTCGCAGGTTACGTGTGCGTGACGATGTGAGAGAAGCAGGAGTGAAAGTGAGTTTTATGAACTACTTAATAGGCATGCTGTGATTGGTTGACGTGTCTTTTGTAACAGTTGATCACATGGCACAAGTTCTGCTTTAGGATGTCATTAAAAAAATTCCTTTTAGACGAGCTAAAAGTTTAGCCAACATTTTTCAAGCTCGTCGTTTGTAATCCTTATTAATCTTCTCCATCCTTACCATTCTTGTTCCTTTATGGTTTATTATTATCTCTTTGGCGATTTTCTGTCTTGGTAAACTATTATTCTCAGGCTTCCGGCAATTTAAAGGCAATTTTGTAGGTGGTCAAAATATGTCAAAAAATACCATGATTGAGCTCCTTTAATTTGTTTTAGAGACTGTCAAAGGTCCCTTAACGCCGAGTTACACGTGTTTGTATACCTTGTGAGTACTTAAAGCAAGAAGCCCATGCAGAACTATTAGTTAAATCCCCAAAGTCTGATTGGTTGGCAAAATAGTCCGCAAAGTGATTTGACACGAAACAATTCTAAATGAAAACTCTCTTCAATTATGGATCATCTTAGAATTACAACGTTTTACAATTTTAGCTATATTTGTGCAGGATCGAATTTCAGTCGTTTTGGCAACTCTGGGAGTCACAAAATGGTTGGAGATCGAGATAAAATGCCCTGTTCTCCGGACATTAATATTAGACTTTTGCACGAAATGCATGCCTATCATTGCTACTACCACTGACCTGCAGTGGAAGAATGACCTCCTCATTTTTGCCTCTTACAGATCAACGCCCCACGTATACTGGACAGGTTTATTACTCTCTACTTTAACTTAGCTGCTTCAAATCAACGTATCAGGGAACGGTATGGAAATGGTGTTATTGATATTCCAGGACACGAAACAGTGCTGAGACCCAAGGAAACGCTACAAAGATTGTGTGACCATTTGGGTGTCACGTGTTCGGAGGATTACTTTGAAAAATGCAGTAAACTTATGTATGGAACTCCTTCAGTCACGAGGGACAAAGTAGTGTGGAGTGACGAGCAAATAAAGCGAGTCACAGAGATGATGAAAAGTTATCCGTTTTTAAAGGACTATTCGTATGATGGATACCCTTCTTGAAAATGCGTCATATTTCCCTTCCCTTGAATTTTATTTAGCTAAAACATTTAAAATGTGTTGTCCGTTGTTAATTAAGGAAAGAAGCAAGGATTGAAGAAGGGAACGAACGATCAAGCGAACGAATCAACGAACGAACGAACGAATGGATGGATGGATAGATGGATGGATGAATGACTATAAATGAAAGAAATATTAGCCATACTTGCTTCGTTTTGTTTTTCCTGTCTCGTTTACCTTCATTTCCTTCCTTTCTTAATATTTGACTCAGGCCATTAATATTAGGCTCATGAATGAATTATCAGTAAATATTGGCTAAAACTTATTTAAGTGATGTTGCATAGCTCAGTTCAATAGAATAATCTCCGGCTCAGTTACAGCACCCTGCGAGAGAGAGAGAATCTCCATCTCGCAGGATACTCAGTTAATCGCCGTATGAATACATACTAGTTATGCCATGGTTTTTTCGTATGACATACTGTGGAATATCGTACGAGTCACTTGTACTTTCTCCCACTTGTAACTTGTATTTTGTCGGTATAAACACGAGCGTAGCTTTTGGCGAGTTTGCGTGTAGCAATAAAATACACGTGGCAAGTAGGGTATTTCATGGTACACTACTAAGTGTGTGTTGCTTCGAACTTTTAATCTCTTCCTGGGGGCTGACATCTGCAAAAAGTAAATTTACCTAATTCGAGTGGTTAGAGCTCCGGATTTGAAATCCGTAGGTCCCGGGTTCAAATCCCGTTCTCACCGCTAGTTGATGTTGTTCTCGGTAGCCCCGAGTTCAACTTCTCGGCTACGCTTGTAAAAAGCCAACGGGCCAGCCTCCGCCAGTTGGGATTCTTAACCTAGTTATGTTTATTTGAATATTTATTTATCATTGTTTGTTTACATTGGCCCTGAAAAGCCTCAGTGGTGAGTGACCAGTTAAGTATACATTACATCATTACAACTACAGTTGGAAGTCCGGATTGGGCCCTAGTCGAATTACATCATCAAAAATATTCTTGAAAACTCGGCATATCTTAGTACTTCAGCTCAGGTACCTCGAAACATTTCAGTGTATTTAATAGCTTTAAAATTTTGTCGATTACATATTTTTTTTCTGTTAAGGCGAAGGTATTTTCCCGCTCTAAACTTCAAAGAAAGCATTAACCAATGAGATGACGAGAAAACTAATACCAGCGCGTAATCGAAAAAGTTTGAAAATTTCAATTGCAAATTATGCATGTTATGAATTAATTTTTGTGTTGTGTCCTTCGCTTGCACGTTGATCGAAGTCTGAAATTTTTAAGCGACAGAATTCCAACTTCGTCCTCGCTGCTTGCGACAAAACACTACCAGGCCCATGTTTGGTATTGTCCTTACGACTGGAGATATTACGAAATGCAAATATCTGCAGCCAGAACTGTTCTTCAGGGGCAAACTTTGCAAGCACGTGCTTCGACAGAGAAACGAATGATCGATGTGACAGTATATTTGCGCTAAATGGAGTTTGAATCCTTCTCAGAAAGGTAAGAACTACAGTCCAAAGAAATGCACATTCTGTAAACGTTAGTCGCAATTTAGCTTTGCAAAGTGGTTGAAAACTATTGTGGGCCAAAGATATGAAGTCTTCAGTTAATATAAGCGCATTCTTGCATTAATATTCAGCACACCTTGCAGCCATGGGAACACACAATTCACTTAAAATTTCCGTTTGCATGGCCATGTAGGACTGACCTAACTTGACATAGGTTTACGTTTTGCGGCGCTACGTTTACTAAGATAATCGAGAAATTTTTACTATCCAATTTTTATTTTTGAATTTAACTGTGGTTCTTCCACGCTAATTTTATTGTGGGACTGTTCGTTTCTCTGCCTCTCAGTTAGTCCTTATTGATCCTAGCTCTTGTGCATAGTACATTGTTTGTAGTTTGAAGGTCTTTAAACCTTATCTACATGCACAAGGTTGATTCCTTAAGATCATTGGCAATCGCTCAGATTTCTTTGCTTATTTCTGTTTGTCGTTTAAATTTCTTTGCGCTCACGAAATTTCAAAATCCTTTCTTACCTTTCTTTATAGTTCTCTTAAAAGCGCGTGCACCTGTGCTTTTAATTAACAGCCAATTTGGATTAAAATGAAACTTTTAGCAGCTTTTTTAATTTCTGATTTTTTTTTTCGGAGTATATTTTACATCGTGTGCCCAGCTGACTTTGAACTAGTCATCACAACTAAAGCATGAAATGTGTCAAATAATTCAATAAAAAATTGCTTAATGATTTTGAGAAGTGATTTAATAAGGCCTGCCCCAGATAATGATAATTTTAACTTATTTCAGCGAGTACTTTGACGTTGATTGCAGTGATGTTTGCTCCATTCTCATTACTTTTCAACCCGTCCGTTTAGGAATAAGGTACTGAGAAATTAGCTGATCATTACTCTTGCTGTTGATATATTGGCTGCAAAGTAGTGTTCACTCACTTCTAAACTGTTGGAACTCTACAGGAGTGATCGGCTGCCCGAGAAGTCGTGTAACCTAAGGACTGAGACGGAAGTAATTAGTCAGTTGAATATAGATAGAAAAATGTTTTTGAATTGAAAGATGAATGTCTCGAAATGCTACACATTGCACGGCATTCAATTGGTTCAATACCGAGGAAGTCGCAATCTGTACCGCGCGAATGAACTTGCCAAATTATGATACTGGAGCTACAGACCATGCAATATTCTCAAACGTGCGATTTTTCTTAATTAACGCGTCACGTGATGCAATAATAATAATAATAAAGTTTTTTGGGCGCATTTAAAAGACTCCGGCAATGCGCTTACATTACTATAAAAAATAAATTAGTTAAATCCTGTAAAGCATTTCTATAAACCCTATTTCAATGAACCCTAGCTATTGTTATGTCCACCCTTGGTGCCCCAGTACGATTCTCGCCGGTCACTAATGTGAACACACCTTTTAATTTCTTCCAACTACTCACACCAGAGTCCGGACACAGTTCCCGTGCCCAGGTTTTAATGCACAAGGCCGCGAGTGGGATTTTAGAATTTGGATCTTCAGCTGTGTCCTGGAAGGGAAAATGCTATTCTTTACATTTATACCATATGATATCCTTTATTGACACAAGCTTGTTTGATAAAGATGACTCAATGGTTAGGAATTGTTCTTTTTTGCACAATTATGGGAGTTGACTTCTTCTTCTCGGTCAATGAAGCACAAGGAAAAAGGTCCATTCATTCGTTCATTACCCAAGATAAGTTGTCCTTTGAAAAATTAGACGTAGAGTGCATCAATTACCTTTTGTATGATTTGGCTGAAGGAACTGATTAAATCAACTAGTACTCTGCAAAAGTAAGTGAATAACTTAGATATTGTACCCTTTATAAATCCATTATTACTTCGCAAACAGTCATCTACTTAACTGATCTGACAATCTGTCAGTAAATTAAGTACTGACATGTTGAAAAATGGCTCAGTCTTCTCTAATCCACGATCAATCGATTAGTCAACCAACCAACCGACCGACCGATCACCAATCGCTCAATTCTCAAATCAGTCAGCCAGTTATCACAGCTAGTCAGTCAGTCAGTCAGTCAGTCGGTCGGTCGGTCAGTCGGTCAGTCAGTCAATCAGTCAGTTAGTCAATGAATCCGTCAGTCAGTCAATCAGTCAGTCAGTCAATCAGACCGTCAGTCAGTCAGTCAGTCAGTCGGTCAGTCGGTCAGTCGGTCAGTCAGTCAGGTAGTAATTGATTCATTTAGTTAGTCAGGCTGTCTGTTAATCAGTCAGTCACTTGGTCAGTCATTCATTCAGTCATTCATTCAGACAGTCAGACGAACGGTCAGTTGGTTGGTCGGTCATGATCAATCAGTCAGTTGGTTAATCCATTCGTCCATCAGCCAATCAGTCTGTCTGTCTGTCTGTCTGTCTGTCTGTCTCTCTGTCCGTCCGTCCGTCTGTCTGTCTGTATGTCAATCCAGCCAGCCAACAAACAAACTAATCAACCACTTCAAATTCTAAAGTAGAAACAGTCTCTTGTTGTGTAATAGGTAATATACTCCACTCCGCCTATCCACGCCCAAGTATACGTATGTCGTCATATAAGGCAATGATCCGTGAACTTATTTCTACCTACCTCTGGACATCGGTTGGCAAAATCACAGGTGGTGAGATTGAAGATGACATCGCTGGTGTCTTGCTGGAGGCGGGTGGTTCCACCGTGAAGACTGCGGTATTTAAAGGAGTGGAAGAGAGTGTTGGTAGTGCTGTGGCCAGCGTATTTGCGACAGATATGGAAGCTAGTGTTGGTAATGCTATTGACGGTGTAGTCGCGGAAGGAGTTGGCAATACTGTTGCCGGCGTTAGAAAGGGCAGACCAGGAGCTGCTGTGTTCCATGGTACTGGAAAATAAAGTATTAATTCTAAGAAAAGCAAACTACGTTTTTCAATATCAACGTGATTTCAGAACAGAAAAAAGACAGGAGAACCAACAGCCGACATGATCGTTGTTATTCTCAATATACAGTGAAAAATTTTGGACCACTTTCAAACCTAAAAGTAAGATTGTTATCTTATGTTGTTCTATGACCCAAAATGAAAAATACGCTTTACAGTCTTGGAAACAGCACAGTATATTTGCTAGAAAGGTTTGAAAAGCCGGGTTCGCTCTACTTCTTGTAGCCTTAGCGACCCAAGTGTACGACCACGCAAATTAAAGTTATTTAGCAGTATACTTTCATGTGGTACTGTTCACTATACAAGGAGTTACGTCACGGTTCGCACATCATGAAAAGTATAGCCTGAATTTTTCAAGTTCGTCATTTGTAATCTGAGTTAAATTTTTCACCATCCTTGTTCGTTTATGGTTTAACATTTCTCTTTGGTATTTTTCTATCTTGTCGAAATACTATTTTAAGGTTTTCTTCAATTTACAGGTAATTTTGTGCGTGGCCAAAAAAACTCGAAATATCGTTACTAAGCTCCTTTAAGTAGTTTTAAGTCTGTGGATGTAACCTTAGGTGTGACCATTCAAATTAAAGTTGTTGAGCAGTATTTTCATGTGCTATGCTTGAAGTTCGACGCCCAAAAGTGAAAGCGTGCGTTTATATTCTAAAACTTTACTTACAGGTTATGATTTTGTATTGAGCCAGGAACCCTTTCCTTCTGACAGATGAGTCAGAGTTGAATCTGATTTTTACGAGGTCAGTTTTGTTACCATCCACTCTAACAGTGTATAAAGGCTTATAACCACGGAGCACTTCTATTCTCTGTCCTGCACTATCAAGCAACTCAACGAAGTCCTAACTGCAAGAAAAATTGTACGAGTAAAGGTAAAACCAGTGTCTGGCGGTGGTTCTTGGGAGGGGAATTTTCTGAGCTGGGGCCTCCGTCGAACCCCCAAAATTAAAAATATGAAACATAAGACCATACACTCACTTAGGGAAAGGGTTAGGATTGCCAGAACTCCCATTTTCGAGGATCTCAATTTTAAAACTTTTCCGAGGCAAAATGCCCCCTCACCCACCTACTAGGTAATACCTTCGACCGTCTGTATCTTGAACCCCCTTCTGTAAAATCGTGTATCTGCCCCAGCGGTGTCAAGGGCGGGAGAATATTCAACGTATATTAAACATGACGAAATGTTAGAACCGGTGAAAAGAGCTGTGCCAAAAGCAGGGAAGATAAAACTTGGTTTAAGTGTTGGAAAATGCGAAACCGAAGTCATGAACTAGAAAAGATAAAAGTGGCATCAGGGGCTTGAAAACAATTAATTGATGTGACTGAGACGTAAAATGAAACTGCTTTCTGATGTGCAAACATGTGAAATCGATTTCAGGTCCGAAAAAATTAAGATGGTTAAACTACTTAACAAACTCAAAAAACGCGGAAAAATAGAGAACTTTTACGCACTCTAAATTATTAATCCTACTTATGAAAAAAGCTTACCACTGCTCTGTATGGAACGCTATAAACTTGAGCCTCAGATAACCATCAGCGGGGATTTGCGAAGTCCAGACGCAGTTTAAGTTGTTGGAGTAATACCTCGCATATCCAGGAGACATAAATGACCCTCATGAGCCATCCAATATTCCACCACACCCTGACAGACAGGACAAAAAATGCCAAATACGCGCTTTATGATTTCCTTTGTAATATAGAAGGCAAAATAGCTGGATTCTAATTGGTTTTGGGGAAACGTTTTCGTTAGTTTAGTTCGTAGGAGGAAAAGATACTTCGACGAAGAACGTGTCTACATGTAAGCTTGATGGGGGGTGGTGGAGGGCGGATTTGATGGTATTTGTTTATAGAGTTTCCAAGCAATATTTAAGTAATATGGATGAGAAGCGTTGGAGAGAGTTTAATGGTTCTCCGATTTAGGCTTGAGCTGCTCAATTGTAACTCTAGTAACTTTGGTTTTGCTTATGCCAGATCAGATTCAACAATTAGTAGTCGCGCCCCCCAAACCAAAAGCTGAAGAAAGGCTATTACAGTTTTTATTTAGAGTAAGATGATTGAGAATGTTACTCATAACACTTAAACCAATATATATATCGAGAAGCAGGAGACGTTAAATAATTAAACTTCGCCACCCTTCTACCCGGTTTTATGAAGCAGTGGGTTCTCAATCATTACCGAAAACAACACTCTAGAAATCGAACATGGAAATTGTAAAATTCCTGGCTGGAGATTGATTATCTCCCTGTTTTATATTATCAAACATCTCCCGCGCTACACATGGGAAAATGCGATAAGGAACATTTAAGAGCTTTTATTATCTCTCAGTTAGTACGCGCGCTGTGTTTGGTTAATTTAGCGGGCCGTATTCTCCTGTACGGCCAGCTAAATTTTATAACTGTTTTTGTTGCCAAAATGTTTCGTGATTTATCGCCAAGTTTTCGTAACTTTTTTAGCAAGTAAAAGTTTAAAACTTTCTTTTACTTCTAAAATTGCGCATTAAAACCTACTAACGACCTAAGAGTCACTTAACAATGATTTCAAATTGAGTCGTTTTGCTTTCAAGGTGCGTCAGAAATTTGAAGCCGTTCCGCGTGAATAGAAATCGTTCCCGAGCCCGTTAGACACACAGTAGAGATATAATAAATATCTTGCTAACCGCGTCTTGTCGGTCCGTACTGTAAGTTACGGATCCTCGTTTTCCCCTTCGATTAATGGATCGCGCGCTTCGCGCTTGGGCCATAAATCGATTGGCAAAAACTCGGTCCGTAACTTACGGTACGGCCCTCGAACTCGGTTAGTAAGAGGAATATATATTTTAACTTACCAATAATGGGTGGTTGTTGGCGTTGGTGTCGCGGATGTTGATGTTGGTGTCGGTATAACTAGAGGCAACACACACGAAAATAAATTAATTAACCATTTAAATTAAACACGATATGAGTTCCGTATATGTAGCTTGTGTTAGTTTGAAAGTGTAGCCAGCATCAGTTCATATTAACAAAATATCCTATAAACAAATAAACGACAGAGTTTTAAGAACGCTTGACTCACTATTAGGATGAGGGAGGAAAGGTTCAAGGTTGATATTTCTATCCTTAAAACCCCGACTCTAATTGCTAATCCTCGTACATTGTCAGTCAGTTTTGAGAGTTTATTGCCAAATCAAGACTATATCCCTTCACACAGTTGATGATTCTCTTCACTCTCATAACCTATCCCCTTGACAATGTATGCATAATGTAAGAAGAAATTCGATGTTGGTCAACGAAGGATCAACACTCACGTGCTGGTGGCCTCGTAATGGTGTAATATGCCATGAAGCCCTTCTCGTTTGCAGAGCTGTCAGAGGAGAAGTCTATCGTGATAACTGTGTTGTTATCGTAGGCCGTCGTTGTAACGTAGAAGGTGTTAAATCACCACTAAAAAATTTGCTAGACGATCCATTTCGAATTTCGAGGATATCACAGCTGGGAAGAAAATAATCAACCATGAGAAAACTGACAAGATCTTTTATTGATTCCATTAAATTCCATAACAAGGAAAGAAACAACAATTGTAAGCTGATTTGAACTCATCACAGTCTAGACCTACGTTCTCTTTCTACTTAGCTATGACGTCATGACTTTGTGATGACGTCATTATTTCGCTATGACGTCATGATTCTGCTATGACGTCATGATTTTGCCTCTCCGACAACTCATATCCAGTTCTCGAATCCAAGATCTTGCACGAACTTAGTACAAAGCCTGTGAGCAGTCGATGCTTCAGGACTCACTTGGCAGTTGCTTACTTGGCAACGAAAAACCTTAACAAACAGAAAAGGCTCGTGAAAACTATAGAAAGGAAAGAGAACGCTTGCACCCCAATTGTAGGACAATGGCGTTGGTAGGATCTAAAATTGAACACTAAAAATAAGTGATATTACAAACGCCGGTCAACCCTAAACAAAGTGAAACGAATTACTAACTTCTAGGGTGGGATACGCTTGAACCGCTTAGCTTGGTTGGGGAGAGAATTGAAAATTGAACTGAAAAAAGCTAGCAAGTTTAGAGGCACAAAAGGAGTAGCCACTGGCGAAGGGCAAGTAACCGGGAGAAGCAGAAAGTTTCAAGTCTCATCGCTCCCCTTTTACTTTCCAAATGCGTGTCACTGTAATTTCATTGACTTATCAAGGCTCTGTGTGAAATTCCATGAAAGTGATATTCAGCGTTGAGCCTCTTGCCAAGCCCACTCTCCACAAGCAAAGGGCGTTATTGGGGTAACTCTGAGGGAAGCCAGGCTGATTTTCAGTGTAATTTTGGCCAGTTTTCAATCTCTCTTTTAGCAACGTGCAATTGATTTCAGACAAAACCAAAACCATATTTGTAATGCACTATTCTTAGGCGTTTATGGGTGAAAACATTAGCTCACAGGAATCTTTCGTTAGGCCGTGGCTGTTATCACAACTTGGTCCTATTTGAGGCACATGGGAAGCAACCGGAAATGGCCTGTTTTTCAGACCGCATATTTTCCATGCCCATGTTTTATATCGTGAAATCTTAGTATCCCTGTAAAGTTCAGCTCTTAGTTTAGTAATATCAAGAACAAAAATACTAAGGTTGAGGCTTTTTTACTAAGAAAAAACTTACAAGAAAAGAACTAACCAGGCCACTTTCGGTTAAAGTTTCAACAAAGCGTGTCTGTAAAAATCATTCATTTCATTTCGATTAATACCTTTTCTACTTCTAGGTCATGAATTAGAGACTTAATTGTAACCGAAAAGACTCACCGTTAATCAAACATTTTCATGTGATTTTTTAGGACCGATCAGATTTTGGTCCGGCAACGGTTATAAATTTTCTGGAAGAAGTCTTGAAAATTACAGATAATGGAGTCACTGTGAAAAAAACATATATATACCTAGCAATCCATCTCTTGCCGGTTAATCACAATGCACCATTGCATCTTTTTTGGTCCAAACTGCAATATTAAGTTTATTCAACCCGTTCAACGAAACAAGTCTGTGGCTCCGAGTAATGAAGCGTTAATTAAATCAGGAAATAAGCCGCCAAGCTTTGTGATCCCATTTCGTATCATAATCCACCTGTCAGGGAGTTCTTGTCTGAAGAAAACAACTTATTAATCACTCTAAATGCAATTGCAACGTCTCTCGTAACACGATTTTAAAATCGCTTTGAACCTTAAGGAAATTTCGAATATAATTTAGCTAATTGTCTAATACAAAATGCAGTCTCGCTCTTCGAGTCTATATGCAAAGTGTCTGGATAAATTCACTTACTATAAACGGTTACCTGGTTTCAGGTTTAGAGGCATTCCCCTTTCTTATAATCCCTTAAAAGTGAAGCAACGTTAAAAACCTTAGCCTCAGCGATAAATTGGTCGTGAGTGCGTTGTTGCGAGTAATGAAAATTCAGGTTGATTCATACCGTACATGGCGAAGCTACGACACGCCAACTTATCTGTCGTTTGCTGGCTATGATTGACTTGGAATTCAGTTTTTCTCGTCTAGATTCGTCTCCTTGATACTGCAGAGAATGATTAAGTATGAAACTTGCTTGAGAACCTAAAGAACAAATGGATATGTTACTGAATATTTATTCATACCCAGTCCAACAGTGCAACCGGCCTTTGTGTTATAAATTGAGGACGTCCAAGATGGTCCGTTTTCCCCAGCAAGTCGCGAATGTCTGACCAACTTACCAGAAAATCCCCAGGATGACCAGTATGCTTACTGAGGTGGTATAAGGTAAGTCGTCACAAGGTCCAGTGCCTCATACCTGCTGGAGCTTAAATTGGTTATTGCTCTCCTTCCCTGAACAGGATGATAATCACCGGCTCCCATTTATACGTCTGGGTGGAGAGAGGCATTGTGAACGAAAATTGCCTTTCCCAAGACGACATGGCAGCGCCCTAGTAACCAGGAGCGCTCGATCCGGAGTCCAGCCCGCTAACCATTAGGTCGCGACCGTGCTATGCTCTAGGCAGTTGCCAGTTTTGTATAAAATCCGACTGTGTCACTACGTTACAGGTTTACTTCAGTCTGTCGTAAATTGATGAAATGCAACCGCGAAATGAATATATGGCTAACACGAGGACATCTTGCCGGTTGGATTGTTTATTTACAAGAAAAGAAACTATCTGCGATCAGTTAATTAAACTTATTAAATCTATTCAGTCTGTAAGTGAATTTGTTTCATTTGAGTGTGCTTCAAAGGCAGAGGAGCGAAAGTCTGGCTATTGCAATTTAGTCTCCTGGAAAACTACATGTAGAAACATGAGTATACGGTGTCCCTTTTGGAAAGAAGATGACATATGCAGGGCTTGAGATGACAAGCCATCAGAGCCTGCTGTGACTCTCACAGTAGCGATGTTATATCAAGATGTTACCCACCTGATGGTCAAATTAAAGTGGGCGCTGGTGGTAATAAACTGGCCGCGTCCCACAGAGTTGACAACTTCCCTGATTGGAAGTTAAGGTATGAATTAAAGAAGATTGTGACTTGCCCACGTCACCGCCGAAAATTCACCTGTTTGCGTGACCAAAGTGGGGCATGTCAACACCCTTTCAATCAAGGAGAAAAAAGAAATTGAAGACACCGAAGAAGATTACCGCTGACGTTTCAGATAGAATATTTTAGGTGTTCGGCATTGTGATACCTACTGCATCCCTTAAGTATCCTAGGGTAGAGTGACTGCATGCATGTTCATCAGACATAAATTCATTTTTAACAGAGAAACAACAACAACATGATATTGAGTGTAGATTCTGGATCGTGGGTTCAAATCCCATCTGGGACTCGGATTTTTTTCGGAGTATACGTTTCTCCCAGAATTTACACTTAAAGATTTTTTTACACGCTTTGATGTCTTAAATTCGTTCCACTTGTTCAAGGATCGTTCTTCCATCATCATCTGCATACATAATTGAACAAAATATCTCTAACTTAAATTGTCTACCCACCCACAATTCAATTGTCAACATTTTCGACGCCATATTGGGTGTTGTTTCCCTTGAAAAGTCGAAAGAGCTTGGAGATGAATTAAGTAGTTTCACATGCCCAATATTAAATCACAGCGGAGACGCTTTGCGTGCCATGCTCAAACAATGTAATCTCCAGGCGAAAATAGGAAGTAATTTGGTCCCCTATTGTATCACGAGGCTTACTTACTTACAATCTCTATCATAACGATGGTATTCGTATTTAGAATCGATACCAAAGAGAAGCAAAGACCGAAGCTTGAAGGAAAGCATCTCTGGGTGTGTCGTAGCTAAGTCGAAAATTTCAGTACCACTAGTCACGCAAGCTATTTGTGATCTGGCAGGGAGAAGGAGAAAAAAACTCAAGGCTTAAACTTCTAATAATGGTGAATAGTCAGCTATGAAGGCACTTGACGTTAGAATGTCATAAATTCCAAAACATCCATCATATTGAATCCACCAGTCTGGATTTCATGACTATTTGATGAAGTCAAAATATCGTTTTTGCCAATTATAGCAAAATTAAAAGAGAAGAGAAAGGGTACTAAAGGAATGAAAAGGTGCAAAAAACTATGTTTGTCCCAAGAAACTTGAAAACGTCAATAAAAACAGAGAATGGAATGAGAAAACTCAAACTTAGGGTAATTATGCCTGACAAAACAAGGTTGCCATGGAAACAAGGCAGAGTCCCATAAATAAGGCTTTTTTGGGCTCAGCTTTTCCCACCTAACTTATACACTCAGTAAACAGCTTGTTTCATTGTATTTTGATTACTTTTCTTGTTATCAACGTTTAAAGTTTCCCCCTCATCTCCTTTCAGTCCCCAGGGTACAGGGTACAAATGCTGCATAAAATTTAGTTTCAAATCTGTCAGTAGGAAAATTAATTTCTAGTCTATGGTCTGTAAATATATATTTCCTTTTAATAATGCACTTCGAGATCAGTAATTGTATGTTAATTTTGCGGCTAATGTCTAAAAGTCTCTCCTAATAAGGAATTAAGACTTTGGCAGGAAGTGTGTAGTAAGTAATTTCTCTTGAAGTGTTTCGTAGTAAAAGAGCCTCAACTTCAGTATTTTTTTCTTGATATTACTAAACTAAGAGCTGAAATTTGCAGGGATACTAAGACTTCACGATATAAAACATGGGCATGGAAAATATGCGGTCTGAAAAACAGGCCATTTCCGGTTGCTTCCCATATGCTTCAAATAGGACCAAGTTGTGATAACAGCCACAAGCTAATGAAAAATTCCCGTGAGCTAATGTTTCTACCCATAGAAGCCTAAGAATAGGGCATTACAAATATGGTTTTGTTTTTGTCTGAAATTAATTGTACGTTGCTAAAAGAGAGATTGAAAACTGGCCAAAATTGCACTGAAAATCAGCCTCTGGGGACCCCTGAGGGGCTGATATCCAGAACTCGGCTAAAAGAAGGTCGTTGAACCTGAAACTTTGGCATATTAAACAAGGCCACATAAAAACTTTGTGTACCAATTTTAAGCAAAATCGGCCGACCTTCATTTAAGTGGAAACTCGCGAAGCTTGTCTTTGCCTCAGTTTTACAGGCGTCTTTTCTGTAGAGCAGAATACCAAAAGTCGGCATACTGTTAGAAATTTTTAGCATATCCTCTACGGTATCTGTAAATACTGGGTTTAAATATCATACACTCATTTTATACGTTGACCGAGCCAGCCTGGGGGTACCCAGAATACTTCTGGGTCCGGTGTTGGCGCTATCAGTTCCTGGATGATGTCTTGAAAATTCCTGAAGTCAATTTTTTTTCAAATGTCAACAACCGAGTCACGTACCTGATGTTTTTACAAGTAAAACAGTCGTTAACAATACCACCAAGAAATTGTTCTTTAATTTCATTTTCAACATTCGGCCACTTTGCGTTGATGGATTCTGATGTGACAGAAAAAATACACATAAATCATAATATAAGTTGTAGTTATCATGATAAAGTAACATTGTAATGCTAACTGTTGAGTTGCCCCTCAATAACAAAACGAGTTTTGAAAAAATAAAATAAAATAAAAAAACAGCAACAGCAACAGCAACAAAACCGAGAGAATCTGTATATGGACTACGGAATTGAACATATTCTTTCACTGGCCGGGGCAAACTTTTAGCTACAAAGAGTGCACGTACCTATAAAAATAAGAACAGCTAAGTAAACTTGTCTAAAAATTTGACATTTGAAAGTGTCAGAAAAAAGTATCGAACGATTTTATTTATAACCGTGGGGATTATTAGCGTTATTTATTTCTTTAACACGCGATAATAATCGTTGAACTTACAGCCATCGTGTTTTTCAGGTTCATTTTACTTGTTCGTGAAGTTGCTGCTCGCAATCATTCAATTCAATTCGCTTTTGTTATTGCTAACCGTGATCGTGTTCTCAAGAACAGGAAGAAGCTCAATAATTTATAAGATCCTGGATACGAAGGCGATATTAGCCGAAATTATCCGATAATTCAGCCTTGGTTCTAGAAACAGGGAGACCTGGGGTGGGTGGGGTGGAGTGGATGGGAGGAGTGGGTGGTGGGGTCTGTGTTTATATGGTTCAAAAAGGCAAACATAGAAATCCAAACCTAACTTTGTTTTCTCTCTCAGTCATAAAGTTAAATCTAAAATGCATCTTATGCCGTGCAAACTTTTGAATTTCATAAGACAGATTGAGGTACTTACAAGTGTTGACAATCACCTCGCGCCAGGAAGTCTGGTGCGAGTGCGCGCATTGCAAGTAAACAGCGGAATTGAATAATAATAAATGGCGGACAATTGCAAAGAAAGAACTCAAGAGGTTCCACTGGTGTGGGATGTTTTGCTTCTAAAACTTGCTGTTCGATCCCTTATTCAAAAAGGCCCTAGGGAGATCATGTTTTATTCTTTACTTTTGTTCGTTTTTTTTTTTAAATACTACAAACTTCATCATGGAGGTTCTTAACAATTTGGTGTTTACGAAAAAGAAGAGGCTTATGTAACACACACAAGTTGAAGATGTCTTTTGATGATTTTAAGTATTCTAGTCTAGTCTGTGATTACTACTGGAGTCATTATCATCTATTTTGACTTTCCTATCATGAGACTTTCATGTAATTTGCGATCTTTGTTGCCATATATAATTAACAATTTCTGGACGAGCTTGAGCAAAATATCGTGATTTTTCAGTGGCTTGTGATCAATTATTTGCAAAAGCCAAAGGCTTCCGCAAATAACTAATCTGTGAGACACTGACATATAACGATATTTTGTGATGACTGAGCTCAATCATTTCTGTTTTATCATTCAATCGCCAAGTTTGTTTTCTTATTTAAATCACTCGCTAACAGCTCAGGGAAGCGATCTGCCATTTTTCACGTGAGAGCATGGAGTCAATTACGCATGAGCAGAATATTACCAGCAGTAAAACACATTTAGATGGTACTGCGCATGAGCACATTATTTGTGGGCAGTTATTTGCAGGTCATATGGTGGGCTTTTGGCCATTGAAAAGGAAGAAAAAATGCATTGAATGATAATCAGATTTAGCTGTATATCGCTACACTGGATGCTATCAGGGAAAATAATTCTTTAGGGAATCAAATTAGCTCCCCAAGTCGTTGCTCATGTAACACATTCAGGGTACTACATTAATTTCTAAAATTTTATATCAAACCTTGTAACTCAAATGTCTCTTGGGGTGATTTATGGTAGATGTCAGAGTCACTTTAAAGGAGTACTGAAAACTTAAAAGCACACTAGGAAAGAGCTCGAGAGCTATTTATGACTTGGGATATTAGAGCAGTTTTCAGATAAGTGCCCAAAAGTAACTGGATTTGCCTTACTATGCCACACGATTGACTTAAAAAATTCACGCCACTTTTTTATCCAGTCATTAGTAACTACCTTCATTCCTGATCAGAAGTGGATCTAGAGTGAAATAATACTCTCTTGGACAGGTGCTCTAATAACTCAGTATGTTCTAACCTTGGTTTTGTCTCTTTTGTTTTTTAATAGGATGACCAAGACAGTCCCCAAGGTGTTCAAAGTTCTTTTAAAAATAGCTATTTTAGCTACTAGCGTACATTTGTTTGGTAAACATGAGTCAATTGCAAGGCATTTTCAAATTCTGGGTAGTTTTCGTTACTAAGCCGGTACATTTGACTTATCACAAGTATAAACGTTCCTGCTTTACTTGAATTGCTTTGTATCTTTTGGGTTAAGGGTTATAATTACAGAGTGTCATTGATTTATTGTTGAGAGTGTTCGTCTCAATTTAATTGATTATTTTATAACAGAGTTGCTTGTACTTTTGTGTTACTAATCTATTATAAAAATTACGCTTTTCTATAGAGGGGGGGAGGCGGTGGGAGAATTTTTTGCAGCATAACAACGAGCATACATTTGTAATCGTGACCATAATGGGAAGCATAGTCAGAGGAGTCCGTTTTTGGGTGACGCTGAAATCCATAAAGCTCGATTTTAGGAGCAACCTCTAAAGGAAGCAATTTGGCATTTCTTGAATGACGGATTTTACGAAGTCAGTTAAAACTGGTCTTAATTGCTTACTCGATTAAAAATGACCTGGGTAACTTAGGAAAACAGAACAAGTTTTCATCTTGCCATTTTTATTTTCATTTAAGCTCTCTTTATTAACTTGTATCCAATAGGCAAAGACCTGCAAAAGTATGGATCTTAATTGGGAGGTTTTTTATTTCGGAAATATTTATAAAAGGAGTTCAAAAAAATATATCACTTAAGTAAGGTGTTTCATTTTTGTCATGGCGCATTTTACATAAGCATCTCTTGATGTGCATCAGATGTGCATCAGATGTGCATATAGGTACCGTTAAATTTGCTACCCAATTCAAGGAGTCCCCCTGTAGCCCAGTGGTTACATTTCCGAGCTTCGGTTCGGAAGGACATGGTATCAGCCCCCATAGGGGGACTCCTTTTTTTCATATTTGTGTTGGACCCCATTTTTCTTTTTCGTGCAATCTTCTTTTTTTGTTTCAACCGAGTTAGGGATGGAAAGACATTTTAAGAAAGAACAACAAATCTGGCTGACCTTAAAATATATGCAGCTTATTATTTATTTTTTGTTGTAAGCTGTCTTTATTAATTTGTATCCAGTAGGCGAAGAACTATAAAATAACGGATCTTGATGGAAATGTTTTTTTTTTTGTGCCTGGGAAAGATTTCAAAGAGACTCTATAACTTAAGCAAAGTCTTTTACTTTTTCATCGCATATTTTCCAAAGCAAGATGAAGCTGCCGATAAAAACTACATTTCATTTGCTTATAGGTACCGTTGAATTTGCTACCCAATTCAAGGAGTCCCCCTGTAGCCCAGTGGTTACATTTCCGAGCTTCGGTTCGGAAGGACATGGTATCAGCCCCCATAGGGGGACTCCTTTTTTTCATATTTGTGTTGGACCCCATTTTTCTTTTTCGTGCAATCTTCTTTTTTTGTTTCAACCGAGTTAGGGATGGAAAGACATTTTAAGAAAGAACAACAAATCTGGCTGACCTTAAAATATATGCAGCTTATTATTTATTTTTTGTTGTAAGCTGTCTTTATTAATTTGTATCCAGTAGGCGAAGAACTATAAAATAACGGATCTTGATGGAAATGTTTTTTTTTTTTGTGCCTGGGAAAGATTTCAAAGAGACTCTATAACTTAAGCAAAGTCTTTTACTTTTTCATCGCATATTTTCCAAAGCAAGATGAAGCTGCCGATAAAAACTACATTTCATTTGCTTATAGGTACCGTTAAATTTGCTACCCAATTCAAGGAGTCCCCCTGTAGCCCAGTGGTTACATTTCCGAGCTTCGGTTCGGAAGGACATGGTGTCAGCCCCCATAGGGGGACTCCTTTTTTTCATATTTGTGTTGGACCCCATTTTTCTTTTTCGTGCAATCTTCTTTTTTTTGTTTCAACCGAGTTAGGGATGGAAAGACATTTTAAGAAAGAACAACAAATCTGGCTGACCTTAAAATATATGCAGCTTATTATTTATTTTTTGTTGTAAGCTGTCTTTATTAATTTGTATCCAGTAGGCGAAGAACTATAAAATAACGGATCTTGATGGAAATGTTTTTTTTTTTTTTTTGCCTGGGAAAGATTTCAAAGAGACTCTATCACTTAAGCAAAGTCTTTTACTTTTTCATCGCATATTTTCCAAAGCAAGATGAGGCTGCCAATAAAAACTACATTTCATTTGCTTATAGGTACCGTTGAATTTGCTACCCAATTCAAGGAGTCCCCCTGTAGCCCAGTGGTTACATTTCCGAGCTTCGGTTCGGAAGGACATGGTATCAGCCCCCATAGGGGGACTCCTTTTTTTCATATTTGTGTTGGACCCCATTTTTCTTTTTCGTGCAATCTTCTTTTTTTTGTTTCAACCGAGTTAGGGATGAAAAGGCATTTTAAGAAAGAACAACAAATCTGGCTGACCTTAAAATATATGCAGCTTATTATTTATTTTTTGTTGTAGTGTCTTTATTAATTTGTATCCAGTAGGCGAAGAACTATAAAATAACGGATCTTGATGGAAATGTTTTTTTTTTTTGTGCCTGGGAAAGATTTCAAAGAGACTCTATAACTTAAGCAAAGTCTTTTACTTTTTCATCGCATATTTTCCAAAGCAAGATGAAGCTGCCGATAAAAACTACATTTCATTTGCTTATAGGTACCGTTAAATTTGCTACCCAATTCAAGGAGTCCCCCTGTAGCCCAGTGGTTACATTTCCGAGCTTCGGTTCGGAAGGACATGGTATCAGCCCCCATAGGGGGACTCCTTTTTTTCATATTTGTGTTGGACCCCATTTTTCTTTTTCGTGCAATCTTCTTTTTTTTGTTTCAACCGAGTTAGGGATGAAAAGACATTTTAAGAAAGAACAACAAATCTGGCTGACCTTAAAATATATGCAGCTTATTATTTATTTTTTGTTGTAGTGTCTTTATTAATTTGTATGCAGTAGGCGAAGAACTATAAAATAACGGATCTTGATGGAAATGTTTTTTTTTTTTTTGTGCCTGGGAAAGATTTCAAAGAGACTCTATAACTTAAGCAAAGTCTTTTACTTTTTCATCGCATATTTTCCAAAGCAAGATGAAGCTGCCGATAAAAACTACATTTCATTTGCTTATAGGTACCGTTAAATTTGCTACCCAATTCAAGGAGTCCCCCTGTAGCCCAGTGGTTACATTTCCGAGCTTCGGTTCGGAAGGACATGGTATCAGCCCCCATAGGGGGACTCCTTTTTTTCATATTTGTGTTGGACCCCATTTTTCTTTTTCGTGCAATCTTCTTTTTTTTGTTTCAACCGAGTTAGGGATGAAAAGACATTTTAAGAAAGAACAACAAATCTGGCTGACCTTAAAATATATGCAGCTTATTATTTATTTTTTGTTGTAGTGTCTTTATTAATTTGTATGCAGTAGGCGAAGAACTATAAAATAACGGATCTTGATGGAAATGTTTTTTTTTTTTTTGTGCCTGGGAAAGATTTCAAAGAGACTCTATAACTTAAGCAAAGTCTTTTACTTTTTCATCGCATATTTTCCAAAGCAAGATGAAGCTGCCGATAAAAACTACATTTCATTTGCTTATAGGTACCGTTAAATTTGCTACCCAATTCAAGGAGTCCCCCTGTAGCCCAGTGGTTACATTTCCGAGCTTCGGTTCGGAAGGACATGGTATCAGCCCCCATAGGGGGACTCCTTTTTTTCATATTTGTGTTGGATTCAATTTTTTTTCTGCACAATATCTCTTTTTTTTGTTTCAACCAAGTTAAGGATGAAAAGACCGTTTAAGAAAGTACAAGAAACTTGGCTGACCGTAAAATATATTCAACTTATTATGTCTTTTTTATTTAAGTCCTCTTTCTTAGTTTGTATCCAATTTGAGAAGACTTGCATAAGAACGTATCTTTATAGAAATTTTTTTTTTCCTAGGAAAAGATTTAATGAGGGATTTCAAAAAGACTATAACGTAAACAATTAAGGTCTTTCATTTTTTCCATTGCATATTTTCCAAAGCAAGATAAGGCTGTCAATAAAAACTACATTTCATTAGCTTATAGGTACCGTTAAATTTGCTACCCAATTCAAGGAGTCCCCCTGCAACCAGTGGTTACATTTCAGAGCTTCGGTTCGGAAGGGCATGGCGTTGGACTCCCTTTTTTCTTTTTTCATATAATCTTCTTTTTTTAACTTAACTTAAGCAAGGTCTTTCATTTTTTCTTCGCATATTTCCCAAAAGAAACTGTCTAAAAAAGTTGAAATATTTGAAAAACGAGCTTTTGTGTTTATCAGCCTATAAGCGGGTTCGTGTGGGCTCCATATAAACAAAGGGAATGCAAATTTGTTGCAGGAGAAAGCTTGCAAAGGGTGTTGTAGTTAAACATTTTTGACGTGCCTGCAAACTGATTGGTCTAATCTTATTTTGCATATTTATGATGACTATTGCTGACCTGAGTTGCTTGTTTGTCACTTTGAGATGTTTGCCGTCGGAGTAAGATGTGTACCGTTCCCTTCTTCGCTAGAAGCGAATTGGGACTTTGAAGAAGAAATGGTCTCGACGTTTGGGGAAGAGAAGACGGTTGACATCCATTTCTGCCAGTGGTTAATGTCAATTTCTTTGCATTCTACCTTTCGTAAGTAAAATTTCAACCAAAAGTATCGGCTTTAAGTCCTACCACGTGCGCTTGCCGGACTCGGCTTACATTTCGCGTTGAACTTAACAGAGTGATACGTGCGTAAGAAGCTAGTTCAAGAACCATACGAGAAGCTAGGTTCTTAGCGGTTTTTTCGATTAAAATTGACCTTCTACATGAAAATGACGTTCCTTTGTCAAAGTTTGTTTTGTACTTGTCAACGTGCACACTTGATTAAAAATTCAGTGAATTCTTTTACTCCTCATTTAGTTGTTTGTTCCTTATACAATTTTTTTTATATTCTATTTTCAGGGTCGTTAACAAGACCGTGAGGAAATCAAAAGGATTCAAGCAGGGAGGATGAAGACAAAGTTGAGAATAGATTTCGAAAATTTGATTGAATTGAAATCTCTCCGATAAGAAATGGCAGTCTTGAAACTAGAGAAGATACTCTCGAGTTCAAAACTTCGTAGTTCAGTGAAAATTGTTTTGTTTTTCTCGGCTGAAATATCTGCATTCGAGTGGGACATTCGGGTGCGGTAAAAAAATGAAATGAAATCGGCAGTGACTGTTAATTAATTCTGCCATTTTTGACGGAGAGGTTTTAACCGTTTTCCAGTTATCATTTAGTGCATCTTTTCAATTGGTGGAGAGTTTCATTCTTTGCTCGAGCGATCTTCAACTTGATTGAACTATATTTTATCGGTCGGCATTTGCATGCTTTACTACGTGCACTTTGTCAAGTCGAGTATGTTTTGATTCTTTATTTGAAAATTCCAAATTTGTGTAAAATCGCTCAACTCTCCAAGTTTGAAAACCTGTTACTAGGAGATAACATTTGTAGAGTATTTTAAGGTGGCGCTGCATGTGGAAACCAAACCGTGATAGTAACTATTGGTTACGTGATCATGTCAATCATAACAAATTCTGTTTTGATAAATTGGACAAACAGTACAACGCTGAACATTTAATTTGTCGTGTTCTCTAAGTCGCATTTCAGCACTAAGTTCACCTGAGGGTCTAGTTTCAATTTACGATGTGAATTGTCTATTGAAGAGAAATGCGGTTGCTAAAAACAATGACCGGTCGTGGACAATTACTTCAGTTTAGCCATCAAACTTTATGTTCTCGGAGAATTAATTCTTCTTTTCAAATCTTAGCATTTTCAGAGACGAAATTAAAGACGTTTCTTGATTGATTCTTCGAACAGCAGACAAATAGACCTGAACATTTATTTGTTTTAGAAAGGTCACGGTGGTTAATTCATCTGATGTGAATTTTGTATGTTAAAAACGCAATTTCCTTGCTCAAAATTAATCAATGACCCAACTGATCTGAAAATGCTGCAGCTTGAAGTTAATTAAGTGGTCAATGAAACTATTTCTATCGTTCTTTTATCATCTGAGGTTTTGAAACACGTTAAAGATTTTTTTGCATATCTGAATTTGTTCGACACTTTATTCAAGTATTTAAATTTGAAACATTTGTTGACATGATCACAACAAATTATTTCACGCTTTCTTCGTTGTTTCGATCGGGTTTCTTTTTTTTTTTTTTCGTTTAATTCACTTTAGTAAGAAGTGCAAACATTTTTTGACGTTTGTTGTGTATTTGCATGCAGAGCCACCTTGAACATAAATAATTCTAGAAGAGGATATTGGGTTTCTGGATTGATCGTTGTATCCTGAAAATACAACATTTATCGGCAGATGTTCTTTATTTCATTTTTTTTTTTTTCAAGAAGAGATATTCTTTTATTCATTTCTATACGGAAAACGTTCGGTTGATATTTTGTTTTTTGTTTTTTCGTCGGAGGGGAAATAAGCGCAAAAAGGTCAATCAGAAACCAAATATGTCCTCTTGTTTAACTTCCAGCGAGGCTGTTATGAATTATGTCTGGTATCAAGCAACTCTTTCCAAAACTATAGGTCTAATTGTCTGATTTTTCAAATTGTTTTGGCTTTCATTTGTACTATCTGATATATTGAGTTTAAGAAATGTAGCTTCAATTGTCTGAATATTATAAAATGTTAAAGCTACTATTTCGACTGATAAACATTTTTACCGAAAATGTTCACGAGTAGATCTGTTGTTTACAAAAGTTTGTAGTCCCAATTGTTTGATTGTTCTAAAATGGTATTGCTTTCGTCTGCAACCGACAGACAGACAGAATCCACCATTATATCTCTGATTTTCAAAACTTGGTTCCAATTGTGCGATTCTTTGAAAATTTCATCGCCTTCATTTTTTCTGATTCACTTTACATTTCTTACAAAAGAACGTAGTTCCATTTGTCTGATTCTTCTAAAATATTTTCGTTATCGTTTGCTACTACACGGACAAACTTTTTCCAAAGATGTTATTGCAACTGTCTGATTCTTCTAAAATGTTTCTCATTTCTGACCGATAGTTTTGCTAAAAGTGTTTAACAGAAGATATGATATGTAGCGGTACAATTTGAAGCTTGATAACCAGATATTAATCTTAACACCTCGCTGGAAGTAATTTCTAGTAGATAACGAAGCAAGCCATGTACAGTTTTTTGTAATAGGCCTTTAATTTGTCGGGTTTTGCTCTTTCATCTCGGCTGGAAATGACGGAAGTTCTAAAATTTCTGAAACGCGGTTTATTATTATTTCGTGGGAGTTATCGGGTTCATGGCTTGCCTTTGCTATCTTGAAATATATTGCATGATGATATCATATTAAATAGTTCAGCTGTGAATGACGGGCAGCTAGAAATCTATTTACAGAAATGAGACGAGCCACTTAAAATGTCTACAACTGCAACGTTTCTGCACAAAATTGAGATGGTGGCGACATTTTAAAATCGTTATAGTTAAGAGAGTTTATATAGTTGGGGCTCAAGTTACCCGGCTATATAAACTTTCTTAAATATTTTGATTTAGAAATGTCTTCACCCTCTCAACGTTGTGTAGAAGCGTTGCAGTAGTAGAAATTTTAAGTTGCTCTTCTTATTTTTGTAAATAGATTTCTAGCTGCTCGTCGTTTTACGGCTGACTATTTAACAAGATATCATCATGGAATATACCATCTTGAACACAAACAAATATTCAGTGAATTCAAGAACGTTTTTTTTGAAAGACTCGAATCAAATTTTTTTTCGTTAGTTTGTGTTCAAAATGGTATATGTTTAAATTTTTTTGGCGGGAAAAATTCAAGGGGGTACCCCCTTAAAATTTTTGTCAAAAAAGTTGTCAGGGGAAACGCTGTGCAAATTTCTTCAAATTTTCCCGCCAAAAGTCTTAGTATATATAGGGCAATTTTTTGGATGACACCTTTGTAATTAATTTAATTGAATTTTACTTAATTAATTAAGTTTTGTATTAGCAGAATTAAAGGAAATAAAAGAATTGAAAAGAAATACGTGATGTTTGTTCTTTATTGAGATATTTACTTAGTTAATGAAGATTGCAAGAGAACTTCACCCTTGATTAGAGTATTGCACTCATTGACAATGAATAAAAATATAACTTAAAAATTAAATAAAAATCAAATTTAAGAAAAATAATCTAAATATCATCCTTGAAAATTAAAAAAATAATTGGCGCATGCGTATTTTGGGCGCCGTATTTTTTCTAAGTTTTTTGGCGGGAAAATTAATTTTTTTAAACGGAGTACATGAAGTATAAGACAATTTTTTAAAAAAAAGAAAATTGGCGCATGCGTATTTTTAGCGCCCGTATTTTTCTAAGTTTTTTGGCGGGAAAATTAAAATTTTCAACATAGGTTACCTTGATGAGCATATAGAGACAAGCTTTCGCTGAATTCCAAAATAAAGCTTTTACACGACACTTATTCAAAGAAAATTTAATAAAATCTTTGAAAATTCTGCCATTCTAGTAAAAAAAAGGAAAACTCTTGAAAACAGCTGTACAAAACGCTATGTTTTGAGCAACGTTTAAATAAACTACAACGATATTGTCAAATAAAAAAAAACAACGCACTGTATAGCTGCAATAAACAAGTTGGAAAAAATATACTTGATTTGTCAAAATTTTGTAGCGAAATTGAAGCGTTATTCCAAAGAATTTGCACAATTACGGCTGCAGTTTCTTTATGAAGAAACAACCTCCGCAATTATGCAAGGTCTTCTAAAAAACGCTTCAAAATCACGACAAAATTAAGATAAATCAATCAATTTTACCAACTTGTTTATTGCAGCTATACAATGCGTGATTAACCTGGCAAGAAATTCTACTACCCAAATGCCTTAAACGTTCGCGAGGTTTAAAATTCAAAACTAAACTTAGTAAACAGGTCGCTCGAAACTCCTCACGGCATCAAAATGTTTACAATTGTGACGAGCCACGCACGAAATATTTCTCGTTTCTCTAAAGATCAATTTTTAGTGCTTAATTTTTAAGACCTTAATATTTCCTCCGCGAAAATAGAAGGCAGCCGGGCAGGCAAAAGTATTACAAGCTTTCCTTCCTTCTTATAAATGACTCCAAGAGTTCGAAACTAATTAGTGGTTCAGCGATATTTTGACAAATTCATTTCCGTTCTGAAATTTTTCATTGGAAAACTAGTAATAAAAAATCTGCCTCTCGTTAAAAACTCGATAAAAACTCGATAATATATCCCGCGAGCGATGTGCTACGTTTCAAAAATATAAAGCCACGGAGTCATTTTACAGAAACAAGGCAAGCCTATTGAAATTACGTGAATATTTTGAAACCAAAAATCCTAGTGAAAAGCAATACTCGAGGCTCGTTTGTCAACAAACAAGACAATTAGAATTCAGCAACGAATTTTTCGAGCCTCGCACAAAATGGCCTAGTTAAACTTTTTGATGAAACAATAAAATTTAATGAAACTGAAACGATGAAATGTGTTTTCAGTAGTTCGAAAAATATACATTTCAGTTTGCATGGCTCTAGACCATCGTCTTCTCTTCAAATATTTCTTCGTTGTTGTTGTTTAATTCAAGAGAAAAATCGTCATCTAGCCGTGCCTAATATTCTTGAATAAATTTTCAGCTGGAATTAAATCTAACGATCTATCTTACTTTGCTCTATCGTCTAGTATTCTCTTTGGT
The DNA here is from genome assembly GCF_964199315.1 of Orbicella franksi. Classification (NCBI taxonomy): domain Eukaryota; kingdom Metazoa; phylum Cnidaria; class Anthozoa; order Scleractinia; family Merulinidae; genus Orbicella; species Orbicella franksi. The sequence goes on along the minus strand of NC_138155.1, from coordinate 22,541,117 downwards.
GTTTTCTCGTCATTATGTTTCCTCCATATATTCAGTTTGTTTCCAACACCATAGCGCATTGCCTCCATTCTTCTCATTGTCCCAAATCCTGAAAAAAAAAAAAACAGATTTGACTACTGAACTTGCTCTAGAAATGTCGTCGGAGCTTCAGCTTTCAGCACAAAGCGTACGTATTCATATCGATAAAAGTAAATATATATAGAACGTCTTCAAAAATACTATAAATTTTCATAACTTAAATGTTCAGTTTTTCCTAAAGCTTCCACTTCATTTCTATGCGGATTACGTAAACTTGATCAACATCTGATTTCTCCTTATGAAATCAATAAAGGTCAAGCAAAAAGGTGGTGGGAATAAAGAAGTTCATCAACTAGGGAAACTGTCGAGATGTAATGATCCAAATTCCCACAACTAGCATAGAAAGAAATGTGTAATAACCAGTAGGGAGAGTTTAAATTTTGAGTTTTGAAGTGAAAATTAAGGATTCAAGTTACTTGTAACGTTCCATTGCAATCGATGTCTCCCTTTCATCGTCATCTGAAAAAGGATCAAAAAAACTATTTAAGCAACCCATTTACAGCCATTTCCCTTATTTTGTTAGCATGTAGGTTTATAACCCGTCTTGTAACCTCGGGAAATTGATACATGGCCAGAAGTTCTTAATGTAACCCAGATACTTTGACTTGGTGAACGAGGTATAATTTGCATGTACTGACAACTGACAATTGGCCGTCGTTGACTTTTTCAGTAACATATCTTGTTTAGCGCCGACTAACTAGGACAAGAAAATTAAATTAATTTTACAACCTACAACATTACGTTCGAACACAGTTTTTACCTTGAGAAGGATTCAAAAGCCATTTGCTGCGTGACATCTTGGTTTCTCAAAAGCACGTGCTCTCAGAGTTTGCTTGAAGCAAAGTTCCTGTGTCAGGTTTTTGGGTTTCCTCACAGCTCTGAACGTATAGACCATCTTAAACTGAGGCTTGGTACTGTTTTTGAAGCAATAGGCGAAGCCAAAGGTGGATTTCTACAACTTTAAGTTTCAACTTGGTTGGTTAACCTACGAACAAATTGCACGCGAGAGGAAAATTCATCACAAGCATAATTTGCAATTTAAATTTTGTAAAGTTTGTAATCACGCGCCGAGTAGAGTGCGCTTATCTGATTAGCTCGTCTTCTTATGTTTCTTATTGAAAGTGAGCGCGGGAAATTCAAATCGTCTGCAATCTTGGAAATGATATTTGGTTTTGAGCTTTGAAATGTTTTCACAATACTTTACAAAGTTAACTGTGATTTATTTTGGCAAAAGTTAAACCTCTTTAAAGCACACGGAAAGGGAGGTTATTAGCTTTCAAAGATATTTTGGTGGGTGGGGTGGGTAGGGCTCGATAAAGAGGGAGCTTCTAGAGGGAAAGAAGAGCTTGCTTTGATTGATAAAGACAACATCATATCTCATAAGAATTTTGATAAGTTAACAAGGGGAGGGATGAGGCTAGAGAGCCACCGCTCCCCCCCCCTCCCAAAAAAAAACACTTACACTACATTTTTTTACAATGCGATTTACGCGTTGCAGGCAATAATAAATGAAACAAGATTTTTTGTCACGACACATGACTTCACTGCATAGCGCGTGAGAAAACCTGATTGATAAAGACTTTTCATTGGTAGCTAGTTGGCGGTAAGTGGTCTCAGGTTTTTTGGACCCATTTCCGACACACAGGACAGTCAGATCAGATCGGGTCGAGTCGGGTCATATCGAGTCCAGTCGGCTTGGGTCGGTATGGTTCGGGTCTGATCCATGTCGATCCGAACATGATCATCCTGGCTTAAACATGATTATGTTGATATTTTGCTTATTAATTGGGATAACAATGACCGATAAGCCGCCATCTTTAGAATCGTGAATAATTGATTTTAAAAAAGTTAAAAAAGTATTTCTCTAGCGTCCCTTCACAAATTCCATTTTTCCGTCAGGATAAAATTGTCCGACTTCTCTTCGGCACCGTGAAAAATGACCCTCACTTTTTCTGGCCCAGGGTTGGTTGATGTATTTCAGAATTGTAGCAGCTCTCCTGCTCTCGTAAGCTTGTAATTCTCTTCACTGTTAGCAGCTGCTATTGTTTTGGGGCTAGGCGCATTGTCTCTGTTGTTTGTTCTATTGTTCTCTCAAAGGGTAGCAAGCCATTCATGTGAGACCTTACGAAAGCTGCTACATCATCCATATATTTGAACGGAAAATTCAAGCATTTTTCATTTTTTTAAAAACTTTTTTTTTGACTTTTTGTAGGCTCAATGCAATGAGTGAAATCACTTACCTGGAATAACAGCACATATGGCGAGCTGCTCGACTTCATTGGGAATCCTCAACTCTGGAGCTTGGACAGCCTAAAACCGAAGCGCCACCTTCTACACGATTTGATCGATGACGTCAACGAATGGCACCGACAAGCAACCCGTTCCCAGTCCCTGACGTGTGCTTTGCGCTCGACCGAAGAGAACGGCTGGCGAATGGGCTGAAGAATGCATAAAGTTTGACTCCTTGGCTTTTGATACTTTTTCATACTTTTCCAGGTCTGGAATAGCTGAAAAATTACCCAATCTTTATAGATTTTGGACTTGTTATGAACCCTGCTGATACATGACAAGAAGCACTTAATGACTAACCCCAAGGGAAACAGTGAGTTTTGTTTCCCCGAGACCGTCAATGTTCCCCCAGGCGAAGCCAAGAGGAACACTGGGGGTCGAGGGGAAACAAAACTCACTGTTTCACGTGGGGCCAGTCAGTAAATGTTTTGTTCTACCTCCCAACTCAAAAAAGAAAAAACTGAGAAAAAAAATTTTGCTTGACACCGGCTGACGCACAAATTTTCCGCAGTTTCAAGGTGAACGACCTGATCACTGCGAAAGTTCAAGTTGTTATTTCCTTAGGACGTTCGTGAGTTTTGATCCATGACACATGACACGTTCTGCTCCAATAAGAATTACTTGAGTTGGGAGGTATAACAACCTTATTTAATGCTGTCAAACGCACTTTGACTGAAAATGAGAAAGATTGGGAAAGAAAATATGAAATGGGAAAGGATGGAGGAGAGGCAGCAATTTACAAATCTGCACGTTGCGGAAAAAGCTTTGAATGTAAAGGAAAGAATTGGCATGGTGAGTAAGAAAAAAATCCCAATTCTTTACAGCTAGCAGCAGTCAAAGGGTAAGGAGTGAAAATTTCTGGAAGGCACTAAGAGGACTCGATGGGCGTGGTGGGGGTCTCAAGACCTAAGACCTACGACCCACCATGGTCAGGACCCAAGACATCAATACCCAATACCCAAGACCCACGACCTAAGACCTACATGTAGTACTTAAGGCCTAAGATCTAAGATCGTAGGTCTTGGGTCTTGTACATGGTGGGCTAAAGTTGCTAAACTCTGGTTTGTACAGTTCGGGTTTGGACACTGGCCGGGTTGTTGTGGCATTTCATGAACATAGTGGGTCTCTCTACATTTGCACCCGGGGGTATAAATGGGTACGACTCGAAGAAACGTTGGGACGCCGGGGGAGGGAGGGAGAGGAGGAGCTGTGACAGGCTGACATTCTTTCTAAGTAGAATACCTAGCAAGACTATCAATCTTTTTTATGACAACTGGCAAAAAGTAACGCACCTTGCTAGCCTTGTCTCTTAGCCGTATCTCTTTACATGCCTTTCTGCATCTACATGCATGTCAATTACTGGATTTAATGCACACATGAAAATTCAAAAGTGTCTCCCACAAAAACCTAACACAATGTCCCCGGTCAGGGCCCAAATGCAGACTGCTTGATCCAGAGTCAAACAAACTACTGATGAGGGCACCGCACCTCCACAGACCTTGTATCAGAGGACTGCATATTCAAAATAGCTGTCATGAACTAAGAGATGTTTTGTCTCATCTATTTATCCTCTAAATTGATGTGCGCCCACCCCCCCCCTACCTCCCCACCCCCTCACCCCTTTGCTCAAGCAGAGACACAAAACAATCTCTCTACAAACTCTGTAATTATTGGGATTTTTCAGGCTGAACCTAAGGCTTCAGATTCAAGGGAGCTGAATCAAACATGTGAGGAGACATGCTAGAGGATGGTGCTATCATGAAGGACTAATCTCTATTCTTCTGGGCCAGGTTGTTCAAAGTTTGATTAAGCTAACCCAGGATTAGCAAGAATTTTGATTTCAGTTTTCTAACTTTTCGGTGATGTTTTCTGTTTATATTGTTTGTCATTCAATTTTAAGTTGGAATAATCTCAAACTACTCAAAACATTGGTAGTGAAAAACGTTTCTATACAAGAAAATGACGACTTCGGTTAACTTTTAAACCTGGGTTAGCGTTAACTGGCTTTTGAACAACCCGGCCCTGGTTGACAAATAAACACAGAAAAGAGCCACATGCACCAAGTCATTCTAAGATACCTATATTTCCTTCAATGATAATAAAATGTCATTTACAAACAATTTTAAGTACAAAAGTTCAATATTTCTTGTGTTTATGATGGGACCTTGTGGATTGCAACAGTTACATTTCCTTCTGATCGGACGAGTAAATTACTGTAAGAAGAAAACAATAAAAAATATCTAAGCAAGTAATGTAATTGATCATAGTCCCCTTTCTAATGAACACTTCCCACCGAGAGTTGACTTTCAATAAGTGCCCCTATTCCCTTCTTATAAGTCCACCCATAGTGAATGTAACTAAAAGAAATTGACACAGAATAGAGTGATTAGGTGAATGAATTAAGAGGTCTTCTTATCATCTGAGCATTATATTGAACATTAGTATATACGACACAAGAGAATAGTGCTTGTCAGAAGTGCTGATTGGTTAATTCGGAGGTGATTAGCAAAGCACTACGATTCACCCCAAGCAGCCAAAGAGAAACAAAATGGTTTATTGTCCGAAATAAAGTATTTTTTTTATTTATGTACTAAACCAATTACATGTATTCACTTCAGTATTGGTCAAAGTGGTGGATATTTACCTCCCCTTAGGTGAATAATTGTTAACAAAAACTATCAAAGCCCCTGGTCCCTACTGTAACAGTTCTTGAGTCCAGGTTTTGTTGTTGTTGTTGTTTTTTACCAGAAAAAGGATTGTATTTTAATTATTATTATAAACACCAATGAAATACCACTTGAACTTTCAAGCAAAAATGATACCTTACTACAACAAAAGATCACAGTTGGTATGGTTACATGATAAATCATACCTTTAATAGTGGAAGTTAAATGGTTTGGTATTTCATTGTTCTTTACATAATAAATAGAGCATTACCGCTACATGACCACTCGGAGATACAACATTAAATCTCTTCTAGTGTTGAAAATATTTCACTCATTTGCTGCACTCACTTGTGAAACATTTTCAACACCCAAAGAGAAATTTCTTATCTCCAGGCATCCATGTAATAACCTGTACATGTATATATCCACCCCAGATGTTTATGTTCAAAAAGAAATATACCCTTGCCCCTGATACGTGCCCCCTCTCCAACAGGTATGTGTAATAATTATTTAATAAGCTACCAAAATAAAATTAAGCACCCCGGGTGCTATCCTATCATTACAGATTTACAGATACAATTACCTTCAGGAACCAAAATGATCTGATAATTTTTCAGATGAGCCTTATCACAAAGTAAGTACTTCAATCTGTCTGATGTTACAACATCATTTTTTTTTTTCTGAAGGATTTATCTAGAATTCATCTACTGTAGAGATTAATTTTGAGAGCTCAATTATATTACCAAGAGGGATTAGTCTGGACAAATGTATTGCTTGCTTTAGCCAACTAATAAAAAGTAATACATCTACCCCCTAAAAGTTGTAACTCTCTGAAAGTGGAAATAGGAAAAGGCTGCTATCATAAAGTTAGTAAAGCCTAGCCTGCAGAGCAGGCGGGATTTTTTCGAGCAAGCGCTCCCATCGTAAAAATTTTAGCTGCCATCTTGAATTTTTCATGCAGTGGAAGACTGGAGAGAGAAAGAAAGTTCTACCAAGGGGGTGAATGATAGGCAAGAGGAAGGATAGAGGATGGGGTGGAGCGAAGGTTGTAATGCTAACTTGCCCCAATAAGACGCCTGCACTGCAGGCTAAGCAAAGCCATGCTATTAAACTCAGTAAAGCATACATTGGAGTCCAATGATGCACGTTTATAATGTGAGCAAGGTTAAAGTTGCATCATCATTTCCGCCGATTGACAATGTTGTAAAACAACTGATTCATGCTACAAAAACTACAGTTAACTCTCGACTATGCCTCAAACAACCCTTACAGTCTTCTGTCATGCTCTTCATTCTTCCCAAGTGCATTACTGTATGTACATGTAACTCAATGATGCACCCCAAAAACTGAATCAATTGTCAAACAAGGATCATTACAGTACTCTTGGTACTTTACAGTATAAGATTAAAACTTGAGTTAGCACAGACTACACACTTCACATAACACATAACAGTATCTTACCACGCATCTGACTCTAAACAGATGACCGGCTGAGCTTCAGTGCCTGGATAAAGTTTCTTTGCATTTTGCACCAAGGAGCAAACATGTCCTGCATACATAGGATTTGCAGTACCTTTAGCTGTTGAAGGAAGATAAATAATAATGAAAATTAAATCAAAGAGTTAAAAATTGTGCACTTTTATTACTACTTCAGTCAAAACCAAAATAAAATCAAGCATGTGACATAGATCAAGGAATGGACGTTTCTGTGTTTTATATAATGCACTAGCCAATTCCAGCAGTGCCTATACCCCAAGGCAATAGCCAGTCATTTGTTCACACCTTAATGCTAGGGGCGGTACACTTGAAATCCCTGAAGCATTTGTCATCCTCGTGGGTTTGGTCTCGCATGTGGTAGAGAGGGCAAGCTTACATGATGTTGTCCCGTTATTAACTCTCAACCTGAGGCATTTGACCTACTTATTTGTTTCCACCCCAGGGAATTTGTCTCCCTGCCACATGCACCCCAGGGATTTTCTGTAGGGTTGGTCTGTGGGCGATCGATGGGCACTACTAGAATTGAGTAGGGCATTTATAAAATGACAGAAAAAAGTGAGTGCTGTGAAAATGCTCTCAATAAAGTTAGAGTGTTTCTGAAATTACACTATTTTACCCCTCCCCCAGATCACTTATTCCTTATTCTGCACACATCACAGCTCCATTGTCCCCAAGAAAAGATTAAAGCTAATGGTGAGCCAAATTTAATGGTTGCAAATTTAATATTTTTCTGGTATGGTTTAAAAACTCCCATTTCATTCGCATGGAATAGCATTTTTTTTTCACAGAAGTTCATTAGTGATGTGTAGATAAGGCCAAGACAAAAGGTTACAAGGTTTTAACAATAAATCTTCCCTTGCATCTATTTGGTAAAGCTTAAAGATGTTCATTAAAACACAAAGGACAGCTTGGTTTTCATCAAGTCCTAATCTCTAACATAGTTCAACGTCAACTGGAATTCTCAAAATATGCTAAGGGTAACAACTCCTCGAAAGTAACGAGCCCCAAAGGTTACATGTACTAAATGTGAATGCAACGAGGGTCATTACTTTCAGAAGTTTACAGTTGGTAGAAATGATGTCACAATTTCAGAAACTTGAGAATTTTTTATTCTTGTTTATCTTTATTCATTTGTATGTAATTTTGCTGTAAAAATTGGCTTTTGTTTCTGAGTGTGTTCATGATAGAATTATGGCATCAGTTTCATTCACACTTTGGCTCATCTGTCTTGAACAGAAAGTTTACTACATTTTCAAAGGGCTGCATCGTATAGGAAGGCAATTTGACAAGTTACCATTTTGTCTACAGTGTGCACTATATTTACTTCTAAAGCCTTTTTTAAAGAAATTGCTGTATGTTTTCTTAGTGCATATTTTAAATTGCTGAGATTGATCGAAAATAATAAACAGCAGTGATATGTAATACTGATGGCCCAGCGTTTGGGGTGTTTACTTTAATTTTATCACACTAACTTGCTAAAATGAATTTTTCCACAGCGTATGGAGGTGTACATAATACTTGTGGGAATTCTGGACATATTGGGGGGTGGAGGGAGGAAGATTTGTGTTAAAAAAAAATGGAAATTCTGGGAAGGAGAAGGGGTCCTACGTAAAATCTACTGCGTGGTGGGGTTAAGGATATCTTCTGGATTTTACATTATACACCTTGAACATTCAAACAATTAAACATTTACAGTGTTATGACTGAGAAAATTATGAATGCACCCGTATTATTTGCATTGCAGTGCAAATCAAAAATTAACGATAGATTTTGCCTGCTCTCAGTCAATCACATTGAAGTAATTTTCTCTTATCATGAAATATTCAAAGTCATGTGATCAGCGAGTGACTTGTGGCAATTCAACTTACAATCTACAATAAAGTCCTACACTACTACAAACTGTAGGAAATTAGTAATGACAACACATAATTAAACGCGTTCTTCTGATGTCTACAAATGCGAGATGTAAGTCTATAAACATGAGCTTTATACACTGACCTGACAGAGCTAGACTTTGTTGGTCGCTACATAACACTCCAATAACGCCATGTTCGGACATGCTAGGAGAAAACATTAAAATAAACATTTTTGCAATAAATGCTTGATCTCCTAATCATGACGAGATGTAAAGCGAACTTACATGTCATCTAAATGAGAATCTAAAGATTTTTCCATCTTAAAAATCGAGAAATATTCCAGGTAATCTTTGAAGTGATAATTATTATGTTACAGTAGTAGTTGCAGTATTGTTACGTGACGGTTCTATGAATTTAGGTACCGACCGCTGACATTTTCCTGGCTCGTCACTCGTGCCAGTATTCTCGCGTTCATAGCCCTCGCCTCAGTCGCGCACGAAAAATCACAGAACAGCACGCTCTTGGATCCCTTACTGGAGCTTTTGTGGGTTTTGAAGAAATTGAAATAGAGAGCAGAACCAACACTGCGAGAATATGCTAAGATATTTCTCCGCGGACATTATCTGTTCCGAGAAATGAACAGTTTTCCGCGAGAGTAGCTCGAGGAAAACTGTGGAGCATACTTTCGCCCCACATGGAGGCTATTGTGTTTATTATTCTTCAAATCATTTTCGCAACGCACGCAGTATTGAAAATTGGGAAATATTCTCGTATATTCCCCAGTTTTAGCCGGAGAACATTCGGTCACGTGACGCGTTTAGACCAATCAAGCGAGCGAAAATATTTGATGGATTATACTCTCGTATATTCTCCAGTTTTAGCTGGGGAATATTCGGTCAAGTGACGTGTTTAGACCAATCACGCGCGAGCGAAAATTAACAAATGGTAAACGCCATAGCGTGCACTATTGAGTTATGGATGCACGCGTGAGGTTGCTAAGCACGAAAGAAGCGTAAGAGTCGCACGAGGCGATAGCCGAGTGCGACTCTAGCTTCTTGAGTGCTTAGCAAACCTCCCAAGTGCATCCATAACTCAATAGTGCACGCTATGGCGTTTACCATTTGTTTTATAACATGACATTGAGACATTGGAACAACAGAAATCCTTTTATTGAGCTACATCACAAAAAAAATGTTCGTGTAGTCTTGCATGACAAGAGAAAACAAGCGCGCGAAAATTCATTCATGACAACCGACTGCACACTAGTAACTCGATAAAGTTTCATCTTCAGACAACTGTGAAGACAATTTCGCATTTCTGGCAGAAGGACATCGGCCATTACTTTGGAAACAATGTCTGTCAAAAGATTTGCTTTGTAAACACTACCACACACGTCAGCAGCGTACACCCATGGGCAAATAGTAGACGCTAAATTAACCAATCAGAGCGCGCGCTTTGCTTTAGTTATGTTATAATATTTGATGGACTATAACGGTCAATATTGAGCGCTGGCCTGGATCTAACGAATAACGCAAGGAAGTATGGATGAGAACTACTAAAGGAACAGAGCAGGGTTAAAATATGGATAAAGGGGGAAATAGGGAATACACGGGGAACTCACTGGAAATGTGGGAGGGAGCTTCTTAGTCTCACCTGGAAAAGATACAAGAGCAAAAAGGGAGCACGCGGTAAACTCAAGGGAAATATAGGAGGAAATACATTAATCTAACTGGAGAGCGTGGTTCAAGTATGGATAAACGAGGGAAGTGGGAACTCACAGGGAAGTACTGAGGACTATTGGATAGAACTCAGTGATCTCCCTGGGAAATGATCGAACGTAGCAGGGTGAGGAGAAACAGGGAAGACACGGGGGATACTTGATGTGAATATTATGCTGGAGGGAACTCATATGTATTGATCTCACTAGGAAATGATAAGCGACAAGGGGAGAGTAGGCTAGGTGAAGAGAGGGAACGAAGGGACACCACGAGGAACCTACGAAGAACTGAATGCATAAGGGAAGACATCCATCGCAAAAGGAAAGAGCTAAGAATAAGATAGGGATAATGGACTGGAAACAAATGAAAATGCGGGGAATTTATGAGAAAAATGCACCGCGGCAAGATCAAGGAACGGACCAGAAGCGTGAAGGGACGAAAAACACATCGAGAACCCAGGAAAGAGAGAGAGCGGGGGGGGGGGGACGGCAAATGTAGGGAGGTGGGGCACTAGGAGAATAAACTTTGAATGAATGATAGAACGCACAAATAAAGGCACAAGGAACATACAGTACAATCAATCAGTCAATCAATCAAGCTAGCAATCCATTTTTATTTGTTTACCCGCTCTAAAAGCAACCGCGTGAATTTCCTTTAGAGGAATCAATTTGCGTTGATAGTTTCTTGCGCCCAGTACTTCAAATCCATCAAGTCAGCGTACACTCCATATCGACCTTCGCGCGCGCAGCCTACACCCCAGCTCACCGCGCCCATCAGATACCACTTGTTGTCATCTTCGGAACAGACCAGCGGTCCTCCACTATCTCCTTGGCATGCGTCAATCCCTCCCGCAGCGTATCCTGCACAGCGCATGCGCTTTGTGATAGTGTAGCCTAAGTCTTGGTAAGCGGCTTGACAGGAGTCACGCGTGATGAGTGGCACTTGAGCCTGTTGCAGTATCTGTAAGACGCGGAGTCAGAAAAAGAAATGGTTAAAAAATTTCAGAACAAAAAACTTATATTCTAAGGTGTCGGTGAGACAATCTCATTTCTAGATCCCACGTTCTCGTTAATCAGCGGTCCCTGACTTCTAGTCAAGTAGAATGCGAGCTCTGATGACGAAATTGCTGGAAAAGAAGCCAAGCTCGTTAAATGTCTTATCCTGACCCCTCGGTATCAAGGAGAATTGTCGACTGATTCCAAATTATTCAACACGCACACATACATAACAGTCATCTGTCATCTTATTTGAACATCCAGTGTGAAAAAACTTAAAATTATGATAAATACATCGCCACGCATAGGCGCGATGAGTGCTATGAAAAAATAAAAATAATCAATTCTTGATTTAACACAAAATTCTCTAAACTGTCAGTAACAAATGCAGCGCTCATTGAAAATTATGATAAATTATGATAAATGTGATAAAGGTTAACATTATGATAAATACATTACTATGCAGAGGCGCGATGAGGATTATGAAAAAAAATAGTAGTAATTTAATTCTCTAAGCAATCAATAACAAGTACAGCGCTCATTTAAAATTATAATAAATTATGATAATTGTGATAAAAGTTAACGTTATGATAACTAGATTACCATGCTGCAGAGGCGCGATAAGAATTCTGAAAAAATCTTCAGCGAATTTTTTTGGATTCTGTTACCTGCGGAATGTCTCCTCCTTCTGCTGTGTGTCCCCAACCAGTGACGTAACACTTGGTATCCTTGGGGAAGTCAAACTTTGGAAAACACACAGGCCTGATGCGCTTGTTGTAGGTGAGTGGAGACTGCAGCTTAATAAGAGCCAGGTCATAGTCGTGATTCGCGTAAGCATCATATTTTGGGTGTTTGATAATCTTTTCGATTGGTATATTTTGCTCGTACCCTTCTTGTCCATTCAGGTCATGATCTCCTGTTATGACAAAAATACGTCCAAAATGCATTTCAGGTCCACGATGTTTCACAGCAAAAAAAGGAGGCCAGTACGCCCTGCCAGCCCAAAGGTACTATTTTCTAATAAAGGAAACTATTGGCTACGTCGTCAAGCATGCGCAATCAGTCCTTAGGAAAAAAAAAGATGGCGACTGGTACATTGACCCATAATTCTTAGCTCACGAAAACTTTAACAACGCTCATTAAAACTCACAGAAAAATTCTGAAACCTTCAAACCTGGCATACATGGACAAATATCGAAAAAATATGGCTGTCCTTGTACTTAATGGGCTGTGTAAGGTTCGCAGGGTATTGTAGTAAAATGTGCAGCCGCCAGCTTTTTCCTACGGAGAACTGAAACACCTACCTATTAGGGTGAATTTAACGCTATGGTGGTTTTGTGAAGATTTACTCTGACGGAGGCGGCCTAATGTTCGAAACGTTACCTTCACAAACTCGCACTACTAGTACAGCCTTGTTTTTTCGTCTCAAATTTACCAAAAATTCATCAACTTCCAAACTTGTGGCTTGGGTATCTGAGCTTCATTAGTTAAGACCTTCATGGCCATTTTTTCCGTTTATGTCTTAGTCAGATTCGATTTAAAAGATATATCAAAAATTTCAGACAGTGTTTTACCGCATTTCCATACATTTCGAATTGTTCGTTCAAAATACTCCGCCGCGAGTCGTATTCAATTCTTTTCTCAGTGTTTGGGAGTGCAAACAGAAACACTTTCTCTCTTTTTGATATGTTATTTAACTCCTTCAGTGGAAAACATATTTGAGACTGTGATCACTGGAAAAATTCCATTTTGGGCAACTACAATGTGATATAAAAAAAAAAGTCCGCAATGTGTCATAACATAATCGGCGGAGTGTAGAGCTGAGTTTTTGTCACCGGTGTTAAACAACATAAGATATTCTCTTTGTGTCATGCTAGTATATGTCAAGTCTCGGATTATTCTTAAGGTCATTCTACTGAAATAGAACCTGCACTGAGATTTTTGTGAAACTTTGCCTATTGTTTGTTTATATTATAGGAAATTAAATTTTGAAATAAAAATGGGGGGGGGGGGGTCCCCATATTCGTTTAGGAGCAACAGCACCTTGTTTATACCCAATAAATCCTTATAATAGTACCATGATTGTAGTCACGATTGCTTGCTAAACTCACGTTTCCGACGATTGTTTTGTGTTCTTCACTGAGAAATGGTCCATATTTATTTTACACAGAGAAATTTATTACTCAATTCAAAACAACATAAAAAAATGATAGGTCACCATACTCGTTTGCGAGAAAATGACGATTTACCTCTATGGCGAGGTCCAACCGTAAATAAAGAGCCGTCACTTTTTAATGCGCGCGCTAATCACGCTGAAATTATGCGCAGTAGGGATGCGTAATGCAATACTGGGGAATGACCTTAAGTCACCCTACTGTTCTTAGATTGAATGATAAAGAACTTTTTCCTCTTGCTCAAAACTTACGGAATGGTGCTTTGCAAAGAATAAATGATTGAGTCAGGCACGGCCGTCCACACTAATCCGCCACGAAAACGGAACTTTTCGTAAACGCTCTACAAACCGGAGGAATTTGAGAACGCCGACTTTGCGTTCTAGTGTGGACTGAAAACATTTTAGAAAACATACACAGCTTTTCGAAAAGCATGACATCACGATAATAATTTGATTTCCCTGTACAAGATTTCCGGCATAGTGTGGACAGAAAACATTTGATGCGTTTTCAGAATGAAAGTTAAAACGCCGTTATCAAATTTCTTCGGCGTAGTGTAAACGGAGCCTGTGACAACAGGCATGCATTACCCATCAAGCAACGGTTACCTGCAACAATAGTGTATTGATCAGGAGCATCAGTATAAGCAAAACAGTGAGCCGCTGACACAATCCACTGCGGAGAGACAATTGAGCCACCACACCAGTGAGGTCTTGCAGCATGTCCCTTGTAGTCCATTGTCACTTGCCATGGCCAAGCCCCTGGTTTAGCATTAGTGCCGCCAACAATTCTGGTTCCCATGACTCTAGTGCCACATTCGACGCTCCCTATTACAATCAAATAAATACGTATTCGTTTTACACTATCATTATTTTTGTTTGCCTTTCGTACAAATTAATATAAGCACAGCTTTGTTAAATATAAGTAGGAAATGAAGAAGACGAAACCATTTATCTCACTAGCAAAACACAAGCAGCGTTTGGGAACGCAAAAGAAGTTCAGAAAACATGAACCGTGGGAGAGTGCTAGCCATCTTCATCACTATATAAACAGCACGTGTTAGTCTTGTGTTTCTTTCGAATTAACCCTTGGACGTACAAGCTAACTCACATCCCCACCGTGGTACAAAGGGTTGGAGGGGAGGGGAGGGGGATGGATGGAATTCCTCCCCTGGGTTTTCGTTCTGTTAAGGCAGAGCAAAATAAATTTACATTGATCAGAAAGCCCTGAGATTGCTCTACAAAACAATACAATTGTTATTGGTTGTGACGTCATATGACGTCATTTGACCCGCCATCTTGGATCTGCTATCTTGGATTTTACTATATTCTTAAAAAGTCAAGAAATAACGGAAATTAACACAAAATCAAGCCAGAATGCTTATGATCCTTATGAAATGTACAAATTGGCGAATTTCTGGAAATTGATAACGAAAACTGAAAAAAAAAATACAGAACTACGTTAAAAAAGCTGATTTTTGGCCAAACCTATATGAAATTTGCGGTTGCCATGGTAACGTCAAAAATGATGGACACACAACTGACATCTCAAAATTTCCGCGAAGGATGAATGAACAGCTAAGGAAAGTCTCAGCCCCTTAGAGCTGAGGAAATCGTCTTTCCAAAACTTTGAAAAAACTTTACGGTGAGGGGGGGGGGGGGGGGAGGTTGAGGTTAGAGGGTCAAAGAAGTAGGGCTTTTAGCGAGCACTATTTTACAGGGTGCTTTTATTATAAATTTGAAACGTGTTTCACAGAATCGTAGTTCTTTTATCAGTTCTTACTATATTTAGCGAGCAATGGCGTCTTTTTTAGGCATTTTACTCCTTCAGTTCCATGTTAATTTGAACTTTTCAGAAAGCAATGCTAAAAATGTGATTTAACTGACATCCAGGTTTTTTCTCACCTTGGTCAATAGGTTGCTCTGTTCGTGGAGGAGTTGCTGGCGCCGGAGTTGTTGGTGGTCCTGAATGAGGAAGAAATATATCTTAGTCTAAAAGTAGCTGGAGATGGAGAAGGAATCGTTCATCTCCGAAAAGCCCAGCTTGTACCTGAAATCTGAAATGGGCGCTAATAGTTCGTTAGAAAATAGTTGGTAGGTTATTTTAATAACCTACTAACCATTATATGTGTCACCAATTAGTAGAGGGTTTTTCCCCCATCGGCTAAATGTTAAGAAACATTAAGAAAGTTTATGTATGTATGTAATAGATGAAGGGAATCAATAATAAAATAAATATGGCATTTCTAACCTTTTCGCACTAGACGGCATCTCTCATTTTCTAATCTAGCACCAAGTTAAACATAAAACATAATAGTAATAATGCAAAGAACGGAGGCACCGATTGATAGTGCTTGAGGCGGGGAGGGAGGGAAGGAGCAAGGGAAGACCCCATGGAGAGGGCCTTGGAGGGAGGCAGCCAGGGAGGCAGCCAGGGAGGCAGCCAGGGAGGCAACCGGGGAGGCAACCAGCGAGATAGCCTGGGAAGATGCCAGGGAGAAAGGGAGGGAGCAAGGGAGAGGGCCAGGGAGGGAACCGAGGGAGAAAGGAAGGAACTAGAGAGGGAGCCTGGGGGCAGGGGAGGGGGGAGTTGTAGGGGTAGATTGAAACCTTATTAAAAGAGCATCTTTGCTGAAAAACAGTTCTGTTCCAGATCATGAGCTTGTTCGAGGTTAAGTTTTGATTCCATCGATAATTTTTGCCTTTTTTAAATACTGGCCGTTTCATTTCTGCCATGTTTCGATTTCTAATTTCCACAAACCGTAAAAATTATGTTTTTGCAAAGCGTGATAGAAAGGTATGACGTGATTACACGGCCTGGCGTTTCAAAATATATCTTCCAGATTGCGTGAATTTAAAAATGTTTATGTTTGTTTCTAACAAGTATTAGGCCTCAATATGCACAGTTCTTCTGCGAAATCTTTTTTTTTTTCTGGTAGATTCCAATTTATTGATTTCCAACTGTGCAGTAACGTGACAAATTATCATGAATTATATAATCTCGTTCCCAGATTGCTTTGACCTCGCCTATGCACCAGAGATCTGGGAACTCAGTCAATTATCATAAAATAAACATGGTGGTTACCAGGTGATTTGAACTCAAAAATCGTCAGGTCGCTTCACATTCGAACCAGTTACAGAGTTTTCGACTAAAAACCCAAGAACCGTTTTAACATAAATCTTCAGTATATTTTGGAGCTTAAACTGTTTTCACCCAAAATTTCGTTTAATGGTGGTGATACAAAATAGTGATAAACTCTTTGACAATTGTCGCTAAAAGATCATAATTAAATTCATAAATGTTATATTACCTTGGCAGAAGCCACATGTGGCTGGACAATAATACTTCAGTGATGCGGCGTAATTTTCATGATCACAATAGCTTTGGTAAATTTTACAGTCAACTCTATCCACACATTCTTCGCCTGGAAGAAAAAAAATCATCACGTGATTCTGTTCAGTTACTGTACTGTTCATGCGCAGTTATGTCCAAGGCAGCTCGTTTCAGTTTGTAAGGGAGTGAGTTGAAAGTGTAACTAGACCAAAATCAAATTGGGTACACTCTTCCTTTTTTATTAACCCAAGTATAAGGCTTTTCTTAGCAAGAGGGTAGTGGTAGGGGGGAATTGCAGAGGTAAGCCTGACACAAACGTTTTAATTGGCTTATGTCGAAAATCCAAAATCTGGATGTTATGCTGATTGCATAACTGACACAATGCAACATAACGTCACACTACCGGAAGT
The DNA here is from genome assembly GCF_964199315.1 of Orbicella franksi. Lineage (NCBI taxonomy): Eukaryota > Metazoa > Cnidaria > Anthozoa > Scleractinia > Merulinidae > Orbicella > Orbicella franksi. The sequence goes on along the minus strand of NC_138155.1, from coordinate 22,524,104 downwards.
GAAAGCATTTCGATTGGTGGTAAATTCTTTTCTGTTGGGATATTCATCATCAGGCTTGTTATTTCATCGTCGAGCTCAGAGTATTGGTCAAAAAACAGAGCTCTATTTGTTAAAGGTTTTGGCTGAGCTCCTTCAGCTTTATTTCCACAAGCGCTTTTTTGTTGCCGCTTCGCCTTTGGAATCACTCCAATTGGGGATCGCTGGCCTCGAACAGGAATTGAACCCCTAGGATTGGCTCTCGAAGGAGTTCTTGGAGCGCTTTCCTTCGCCTCGTCGAGTGCCCTACCACCCGCCAATGCCTCCCGTAACTCCGTGAACATTCCGTAGCAATTCACTATTTTCCTAACGCATTTTTTGTAGACAGACCTTTTGTCGTCTTTACTATCTTGAATGACAACAATTCTCAACTCGAGCAATAATTCCACTAGAATGACATGTTTTTCACACAGAACATTAGAAAACTCTGTGTTCGACGTTTTAGAAAACAGCGGCACTGTGGCGACATACTTTCCATACTTTGTGTGAAAATTTTCGAGGCAAATTGTGCAAAATTATCGGAAACCATTACAAACATGGACGAAACTGAATTATTTGCTCAAATTCTTGCCTTTGTGATCTGTGATGCATGCAACTAAACATGAAGGCCGGAAATGATTCGGATTGGTTAATACCTACACTGACGCTTGTCACCGTCGCTATGAGTAGGTGGAAGACTGTAATAAAGACCCTTGTGTCAAGCTTTTCTTTGCCGGGTGTTTCCTCTTCCTACCTCGCGAGTAAGAAAAGCCTGATACTCAGGCTATTTAATTTGATAAGAATATATTTTTAAATAATATCGAGGCTGAAATTTATGAAATTTTAAGAACATTTAAGAATAAGCCTGAGGCTCAGATTTTGAAAAGTGTATAATTTTGGGTGTTGAAAATTTCCAAATACAGTGAAACCCGCCTTACGGTCACCTCGTTAGTAAGGTCACCGCGTTATTGCGGCCACTGTATTTTGGTTTGAAAACATTACCTGAAAGTGTGGGGAAATAAATGGATTCTTTGTCATAAAACAAATAAAGAAGCCTCGATCGTGCTCTGTTCCGTTGTAAAGCACTTAGAAAGCGGTAGAGCAAAACAGAGCCCAGTCGAGGCTTAATTTCTATATTTGGTTTACAGGTTGGAATTTTAGAATGTGGCCGTTGGACTTATTAACGGGGTGGCCGCATTAAAGGCCACTAAGACTAACTTAGGCAGCGTCCACAACACGCCGGAAAAATTTGAAAACGCAGTTTTATTTCGACGGTTAGGCTTACCGTCAACACCATTCCGTCACGGTCTTCAAACCGGAGGAATTTAAAAACGCCTTCTTTTCGTTTTTATGTGGACGGATAATATTTTGAAAACGGAGGTTTTCGAAAACAATGGCGTCACGATCATCATGTGATCTCCCTGACCAATTGTTGCGTTTTTCAATTCCTCTGGCGTAGTGTGAACGGAACTCATTTGATGCGTTTTCAGAGTGAAATCTCCGTTTTCAAATTCCTTCTGCCTAGTGCGGACGGGGCCTTAGTGTAAACCAGGAAGCTATAAAGACTGAACTGCTAGTGTGAACACTTTACCGCAAAGGTTGCAGGTTGCACGACAGTTTTTCTCCAGGTAGTCCTTATAATTAGGGTCGCTGCAGTAATCTTTATATGAAGAACAGAATGAAGACTGGTCGGCACAAGCTGAAGTGGACAAAATGAAGGAAAATGAATCAGTGGTCTTCTTCAATTGATGATAAAAAAAAAAAAACAAACAGCATGACGCAAATGGCCAATCATTGGTGGCAAGTTGTTGTCACTTTTCGTGACGTAAACGGTTACTGTAGCAACAGCATAAACCCTTAAAACAACCTTAATTTTAGCTTAAGTTCTTACAACTCACAAAACCAATCTGGCCACACCCATTTATTTTATCGATAAGCAGTGACAATAACAAAATGAGAGGGCTCAGAGCTTCTTTAATTTTTTTTAAAATTTAAGCCTTGCATACAGTGGCTGACAAAACCTTCTCTAGACATCTAAGCAAGCCTTCATAACAAAATCCTTGAACAACCTTTTCAGAGTGATAAAGTAAAAACCCACGTATATAAGAACCTGCTGGTCTGGAAAAATAGGTTCTTGTATTTTGGGGTAGTTTTTGGCAAGTTACTAAGCTAAGTAGATTGTTAATTAGGTTCTTAATTTCTATGAAGGAGATATTATAGCTGATGATTACCAGAAAAATAAATAAACATGGGTTTGGTCCTTAAACATACACTATTTATTCACAACTGAGGGTAGCACAACTGGTTACAGAATGTTTACGTATACGCAGTGTTGCCTCTATAACAAGAGTTCATAATCCAACTGTATCACACATATAAGAACCTGCTTGATCTTGCTTGGCTAAACACGTTCTTATATTTTTGGGTATTAAAACGGGAAATTTCTGCCAGCAGGTTCTTAATCAGCTAAGTTCTTACATGGTGGTTTTCATTGTAGTGGCACATGCCAAAATAACTGTCACGGTGAACCAAAGGCTCTTCTCCTTTATTTACAATTTTGCCACGATCACCAAGGTGGAATAGACCAAAAATGAATGTAAAGAAAACCGTATTTAACAAAGACTGAGGTCATGGCTAATTCGTAACAGCTTTCTACTGAAATTATATAAAAAATTTTCTGCGAAAATAAATATTGCCTTGGCCATTATAAGAAGCAACGTTACAGTTTTAGAACTAGCCAATTCTAATGTTACAACATGTCCAAGAATGTGACGACATATTCCAACGCATAGCTCCGGAAAATATCTGATTGTTTTCGAAATAATTTTCATAATTTACTATAACATAATTTTCAATGGTCTTTTGAGAAGTGGCTTGGCTCCCAAGCTCAGGAACAACGAAGGAAATAGCAAGGGGTTGTTTCCAAAGCAACAACTTGCATTAACCAATCACAACGCTGATATAGTGGGCTCTTTGTTTTTTTCAACCAATCAGAGATAAAGAAGAAGCAATGGCATTTGACTAACACGGATTTCGCGCGCTTGTAACGTGTTGCATGCTTTATTTGACCACAAATTCTGATCGGCTTATCATTGCGTTATTTGCATTTAATGTGGTTGGTCGGAGTGATTTTAAATGTGTCTGTCAATTACATGGCAACAAATTTTACTTGTCTGCATATTATCGCAATACAAGCCGGGAGTAAATGGCAGAACTAAAATGTAGGAATTCATAACAAACCTACCAGCTCTCTTTTCTCTCAGTTTGAATTCCTTCAACAACGTCAAGTCATTCTTCAAGATGTCTAAATGAAGTATAAGATGAGGGAGCTTAGCCTATCATACTGTATGCACGAAGCATTTAGTCACACGCGGGTGTACGTATTCCACGCGGGGATCGCGCGTGTCTTGCTGGAGACACGCAGGGCTAAAGCTGATTGTCAGATAAAGATCCTCTCGTACTGCTGCAATTAAACTTTTCCAAACTAATGACAAATAGTGATTTATATATTCTGAATTTCTTTGATGCAGAGGTGAAATCAATTTTCCGTCTGCAAATAGGGATTTCTATACTATACTAGAAAGAAATATAATCATTTCAATTCAAGGAATCTTTATACAAAGAGGGACAAAAAAAACATTATCGAGGTTTAAGTTATGTGGAAAATTGTTGGGCGCAAAATATTTGGCAACTACAAAGTTGAAATCAAAACTACGGAAAACTTAAACTGCTGAAATTCCCCTTTATTTCCTCGTAAAAGTTGGACTCTATCGATCAGATTAAACTGCTTAATTTGAAATATTTAGATTTCGATTCCATAAAATGAATTCTTCTCTATCAAAGACTCCCATTGAAAGCCATTTACAGAAACTACTCAAATTTCAATTTCTCATATCTCTTATATTTGACATTAATCAGTTCAACAATACTAACTGCCTTTAAGATATTTGGTTATTACGACGAAGTAAAATAAGGAGCCATAATCGGGGACGGAGACCGTAAGTCTCGGGATTCGCGCGCACCTATGATATGGGACAATTTTTCTATTTTTAGAACAAATTGCGCCATCCTGACGTCATATATCCGCGCTGATTCACGCACATGTCGGGGCTCTCGCGTGGATGTTGTCACGTTGCGTGATCAAATTGTGAGAGATTCTCTTGCGTATTTTTCACAGCGATGGCAGGGAATAAGGCAGGGAATACGAACCAGGGCGCTTATATGTAGTTTTATGCCCTGAGCTAACGGAAAAGGTGGGTTTTTCAGGTCGAAAACAAGACTTCAATCTCGCGCTGGGAATGAATAATAAGATCTGCTCGCGCAAGTTGTAAGCTTACGCGTATGTTTCGTTTGTTCTGACTTAAGAATATAGCAAGAAAACTCTCTACTCTGGTATCGAGTTAATTTGTGAATTTCTCAGACAATGGTTCATCATAACAAAAACCTGTTTTGATGGTTTCTTATTGTTTCTGCTTGTTTGGTGAGTTTGCAAAAGTTTTTGAAAGGAAAGACTAACGCGTACAATTAGCTCATTTGCATAGTGCAGCTCGTGCACTTTCAAGTCCGACTCGGTGTTTTCAATTGTCAACAAATCTTGACAAAGATTTCTTTCGTTATCTTTTGTGCTGGGATGCTGTAACAAATTTCACGAACGCAAAAAAGGCTACTAACATCATGTGTGTATCTTCAACATAAGCATAGTGAAGTTTTACACTGCGAAAATGAAAATGGACAAGGAGTTTTGAAAACTCGATCAATAAAACCGAAATCGTCATTCCAAGTTGATTAAAAGAAAGCGTCATCGTAACTTTGCTGATTATTTCTGCTTTATTCACATATTTTCAGCTTAGCTTTTAATATGTTCTCAAACATTTATCAATCTTAAACATATTTAAAAACTATAGAGTTAATGTTCGAGTTCGATGTACGCTTTCACGGAAAGTGCCGTGGAAGTACAATTTGTCATGTTTACTGACTGTAAAAAACACGCGTCGGCGGGCGCTCTCATTCATCGACAACAGAGAATTTACTGGACTTTTTACACGAATAAAACTGAGCAGTATCTACGGACGTAAAGTTATTGGGCCTTGATGAAACATCAAGCGTTGCTTACAATTCAAGCGAAACTCAAACTAGCAATTATTTTGTTTTACTTTTCGGTCGCGATAGACTGACAAATTCCTCGCAAGCGTGTGGCAAGAGGAGTTAGGAAACTATGAAGTCCTGAAGCTCTGCTATATCTAATATCCAGCTAGTTTTTTGCTGTGTAATGGAAAAGCTGTTAACCTTCAACATATGTGAAATTTAAAGTGGAGTTGTGCACAGCTCATGTAAAAGAAGCATCCGTCGGAACACAACTTGGTCAGCGATATATATAAGCTTACAGCAGAACATACCTAAATTCGACACGGTCTTACTTCGCTCAAACTGGAGCAGCTTACGACGAAAATACCAACAGACGTAAACGCGTTGAGTTGTGGGCCAAAAACATGAAAAAGTTCGGGAATTTCGGACGCCATTTCCCCCGCGCGACATCGGCAAAAAGTCTCTCAGCATGTACGCGCGTGTGTCGCAGGCGATGGCGCAATTTGTTCTAAAAATAGAATTATTGTCCCATATCTCGGGGACAACCCCAATACTTGAAATGGCGCGCGCTTACGGTCTCCGTCCCCGATTATGGCTCCTGGTAAAATATAATTGGGTCCATGTAAAACCATTTTAAAAAATCGACCTTTAATTGTATTTAATCTTTTCTTCTCATAAATGCTTACCTGGAAGTTCATCTTTGTCAATTCCTTGAGCAAAAGGGATGTAAATGGCCAAAACACAAAACAGAGTCAAAGATACCATCTTTGAATACAATCAACCGAGGGCGAATTTAAATGGAAACCTAACAGCAAGGCTCGTTTTATCTAACATAACTCGCTACAGAGACAGCTAAGTCAGCAATGGCTAAATATATTGCGGTTGTCCATACTGCAATCTCACGAGAGGGTATTGTTATGGAAATTTAAAGCTAATATCTAGTGAAAGACGATTTAGAGTTGGCTAAACAGCTGCCAGATGCAGTGAAAAACACAATTCTTTTTCGGAATTAGCTTATTTTGCTCTTAAAAGTATTTGTTTATAATATCTGCAAAGCAAATAACCTAAACTGTTGCAGAAGATTTTAAATGCACGAGAGTGTTTTCAGGTCCTAATTGCGTTGAAAACTGTCAAGAGTATTGCCATGCGAAATGAAAAAATATTTTCGTCTAAGTTCGAGTAACCCATGACCCAGTGTTTTTTTGTTTACATTTGTAAATCTTTTAAATTAGCTTGAGTCGGCTGTTTAACTTAAACTGGCAAATTAGGCTTGTTGCGCAAAAACAGTTTCCAGTTAAAAAACACGACCAAGTAGATTTGAATTTGACTGTCTGGGGGCGTTGTGTCAGTTGAAAAATTTCACTGGATTCAGGCGCTGAAATGTTAAGAACCACCAGAAACGTATTTCTTTTCGTTATGTTAGGACTCCGTGCACGACAAAGAAAAACAAAACACTAGTATATACATTCTACTAAATAGACAGATAAGTACATAACAGGTCTTGACCGACAGGTCCGTAAAAATAAATATTGTTCAAGGTTAATTGCACCTCGGCAAACTACACAGGCCGAGCACCTATTAGGGGCGGGAGGTGGGGGAGTGTCCGAGTATCACCCATCCCGTACATTCGTGCCTAAATAACCCGTATCCAGTTACAAAAGTTGATAATTTTCCCAGTCAATATCCCGTTTTACCTAATCTTAATACCCCATATCCATAACTTTCTTCCCCAAAATATTCTGTTTACTGTATCTTGAAAAACCCGTAATGGGCACTCCAGGCTATTTTGCAAAAATAGCAGATGTTTAAATACGAATTAAAAAAAAAAAAAGATGTTTAAATACGCAATGAGGGCAAAGTAACTTTGGTACACTTGTTCCTGAGGCGACATGCACCTCTCTGAAGAAAGCTGCACGGAATGGTCCAGAAAGGGTAGCCAAATTTAGCTGTTTGGGTGTTGTATTGGGCGAAACACTCTCTTAAGAAGATCACTTTGAGTATGTGAGTAGCAAAATCAGCAGTCGGCTAGGGATTCTGACTCCTATGCCATCGTGTCTCACGCTGGAAGCATGTAAACAGGTAATTACTTCACTCGTGCAGCCGGTATTTGACTATGCTGATGTTGCCTGGGGTGAAAACTCCGTAGGGTGTTGCAAAAAGCTCCAGCGCTTACGAAACCGTTCAGCTCGAATTATTCTTCAAGGGTAAAATTCAAAAGACACTCTCCGTGCGCCTAACTGTTTAAGCTTAGCCCTGATAGGGCTTTTCATGATCATGTGACTAGAAGAAGTATCGCCCTTCACCCACCAAAAAAGCCCAAACACAATATGGGGAAGAGAACTTTTAAATATGTAGGAATAATCCGTTTCAATTCATTACCCGTTTTAAAAGTGCCCCGTCCTTGAGTAATTTTAAAAGTTTGATAATTAAGCATTTTTATTTGTAATTTTTATTCCATAGAAATTTATAATTTTTTTATCATATTTGAACATTTTAGCCTTTTAAATGGTCTAAGATTTTGTAAATTGTACATATCTTTATTTCCCAGCGCCCCTTTGAAAACCAGCTTAATTCGTTGCTGAATGGCTACCCTGGTAAAATACATAGTCACTTACTTACTTACTACAAGGATTGGCTGAGAAAACAGTGGAACAAGCAACAGCTAGAAACACTGTAACTAGCCCTTCACACAACATAGGTGCATGAAACACGCAGCAAATAAAATTACAGGTTCTTGTGCGTGGCTTCTGTTAGTCTGCATCAGTGATCAGGCTCCTAAGTACGGTACTTTCTCGATTAAACGCCCCCAGCGTTTATCTTAAACTTGAGTCACGGATCAGGCGTTTTTTGACTTTTGCAGTTTATTCGAGCCTGGAGTTTATTAGAGTTTGTAATCGTTATTTTTAGAGCTGTAAAACATCTGATAATTAAACCAATTTTTTTTTTTTTTTACCTAAAGGTTACTATAACTCGAATATAAATTCCTTGAGGGTCTTATTTACGAATCTGCGTGGGAGACCCGGAGTTTGTTCGAGACCCGGCGTTTAATCGAGAAAATACGGTATGTAGGATATTTAGTGAGGTTATAGGGCAATCAAACCTGATGTGCAAGATAGTGTAATGTGCATGCGATTACTGCTCCGATTTTCCCAGGTTTGCCCTTTACTGGCTGGAAGAGATTATTCTGATCTCCATCTCTTGACCGGTTTACTTGGACTAGCGCCGCACTTGATAAGAGTCGAACGCTAGAGCGAAAATATTCTTAAGTATCACCCTGCTATCAGCGCTGCAGCCCTGAACCGGGCGTTTATTCGAAAGATTTGAATGCGTGCTTATTCAAAGAGGCTTATGCCTCTTAACCGATTTTCAATTAATATTGAGTTATACAAAACCAAAACCCAAAGTAATCACTCTGGCCAATCTTTACTTATTTTTGAAAACAAGACCACATCCACATCTACATAAGGCGGGTCCTGTAAAGAATGCACTCATCACTGCAAGACTAAAATTAAAGGCGAAAAAGGGAGGGAGACGGGAGGAGATAAATTGAAATCCTGCTGGGACTTGAGAATTGGTGTTCTTTAAGTCGATGAACAAGGATGAAAAACAACGAAGGGAAACCACTGCCTAGTACCCGGAACTCCTCTGAGTACACCGAGCATGCGTAAATCACTTGACGGGACGTCAAACTGTTTACGTTTTCATGCTGTTCACATAAATATACTTACTGTAATAAAAACTGGATTGAAAAATGCAATTTGAGATTTTTCATTGGCTTAGCCATTATAGGTTGTGTGCCATTATACCATGCTCTACAAATATGTTAAGCGTATGGGTGATTTTGTTGGGGCGTTTTTATGTTTATTTTAGTTTAGTTTTCTATATTTTGGGGGCGCTTTTAATAAAACAGTTATTCCACTCGCGCTTATTGGATATGATATGACTATAGCCATCTCATATCCAACGCGCGCTCGTGGAACAATTGTTAAATATCGGGAGATAATTCTCCCTTTAAGAGTTTATCCACTTTGAGGGCGAGTGTTTACGTCGTTTATGCCTCTCGTGTGTGGATGACAGGCTGAAGCCCATAAAACTGACTATATGTGGGACCTTAGTTACTTTAACCATTTTGTCACATACAAAACGCGGTTTGGTCTAATGGTCACAACACTTGGTCAATTCAGAAATTTCTTGACTATCGGGCATTCACTTGACGTATTTCTTTTGTAAAAGTAATACGTCAAAAAAAGTTTTTACCGGTCTTTAAAACGGGAAATGGCTAATTAATCTGGGTGCGCTTCAACTTCCTTTCCAGCATTATTAAATTGTAAAGAGGAACCTTTCTAGCTCTTTCCGCTTTCTAATAGTCCCTCAGGAAGGCTTTGTGCAAACAGAGAGTGAAGTTTAAGACAAACTGAACGGTAGACGGAAAGATGAATCTGGACTAAATCAGTCCAACGCAAAAATAGAAAAAATCTCCTTTCCGCAGCAAATGCAAATTTTACCACAATTGCCACTCATCTCGCAATCTGATTGGCTAATTGCCGTTGTCGATAAGAGTCCAGACAACGCTGCTCGCGTCAATGTGTCACGCAATGCCTTTTTCAGCTCGCACTCTGAAAAAAACCTTTTCTTTGACGTTGATATTGTGGTAAAAAACAAATTGAATGTGGTTTAGCGTTGTCTGTACTCTTATCGACAACCATATGCAACATCACAGTGGTCAAAATTTGTTGTTTTGACCACTGTGATGACGCATATCGTTGTCGATAAGAGTACAGACAAAGCTAAACCACATTCGATTTGTTAACTTTCTCACTTGTGTATAAATGGCTAAAGAAACCGAGGGCTAGGGATTAATTTTTGCCGTTTGCCTTAAGCCGTAAACATTATTCTTAATCTCACTGACAACTAAAAGCCCTAGTAACTATATGTACGTCACGCGGATCTATTTTCCTCTTAGCATGACAGGAAGTCGAACCTTAGCTAGCGTCTAAGTCACGTTTCTGATGTTAATGTATTGTTATCATAGTGCCAATGATGCAGAACACGTTTGTGATAATAGCTTCGGTCAAACTACTTGACACTGAGCTTCGCTTACGACACGCTTTTTTTTTTTTTTTTTTTTGAAGCCACTAAAAATAACTTTGATTTGTTTTATAAGACGTAAGGCAAATAGATCATGATAAGCGTCGAAAGCTATATCCTGTATGTTCGACGCATGGTCTCCAACCTTTAACCGCTAAAAATATACTGTATATGGCGCGCAAGTCGTAAGCCGCCTTATTCGCCCGAGGGGGGAATGGGCCAGTAAGTATTAGTTAACATGACTGATAAACACAACACAACGATAATCAGATTTGTGTCTATGCTAATGCTGATAGGGAGTTAAATTTGACGTGTTCTCGAATTTTCTACTAAAACGCCAGCATGAAAGTGTGCTATAAACAAGAACTTTCAGCTTTCAGTTGCCGTCCGTGAAACCTTTGGTCCCTTCGTAGCCGTCGTTTGGGGTTGTTACAAAGCTCCCTCCCCCACCATAACGTGACGACAATTCCAACGTCCGCTGATGCAAGGGGTGTGTCCGAGCTTAACCCTAATTTATTCCTTCAATGAGCTTTGACGTATTCAATTGACGGAAGTCCCGTTATATTTATCTTCAGCGTTACTTTACAACGGTGAATTTTACTGCCCAGTGAAGTTATCCCGCAGCTAACGACAGACACTGTGACAAATTTACTACCAACTCACGCAAAACACATGAAAACAAGGTAAGAGATGTGAATTATACAACACTTATTGATGCATAAGCCCCAATGTGATTCCAACATCCGAACACTTCTCGCACTCTAGGGAAAATATCTCTCCCTAGTAGCTCATTTTCAGATACTTGTAGGGGCAAGTTAACGTTAAAGTCAAGGCTATATATATGTATATACATAACGTCCCTGAAAACACAGAGCATGGTAAAAAACATAACGCCTGTCTTTAAAGCCTCCTGGTCCATAAGCCCCGGGACTTAGCACCGGCCGGCCAGATTGAAGCTGCTGCGTATTGCTACTAGGCCTGGATGGCGCTGCATGTTGTTCCATTACAGGTACCCCCCAGCATTCGATCGAGTTTCTGTTTAGGTTACAATCCGGTGGTACTCATTTATACACCTGGATAGAGAAAGGCATTGTGAGAGTAACGTATCTTGCCCAAGAACACAACACGATGTCCCCGGCCAGGGTTTGATCGCCAACCCAGAGACCTCCCGATATGAGCACAGGAGACTAACCACGCATTGGGCACCGTGGCTTACTATTTCCTGATCTTGCGGAATCCAATTTACAACAATTTAAGAAACTGAAGATAGTTTTCAAAAGTCGCTTTTCAGGAAGTCCCACGAGGTCTAAAAATACCGGCTCCTGTGTACATTCAGAATCAGTACCCTGAAGAAAAAAAAAACATATTTTATAATGGTCTCTATTCGATATATGCCAAACGAAAGTGCCAGAAATGAACCTTCTTTACTCTTTTGTCACTGTGGGTTTTATAAAATTATTTTGATTTTCAAGCTTTTGCTTTCTTTTTCTTCATTTTTGCCAGCAGAGTCATCTGTAGATTAAAGATGCGTCGAGAAAGACGAGATTGCTTGAACGGCATTGCGACTTTACGAAAAGAATCTACCCTTTTTCGATTCTTGACCTGAAAAAAATGGATCAGTTAAAACCCGCGTGTAAGAACCTGCTGGAAGACTAGAAATTTGCCATTTTAAAACCCAAACAATATAAGCAGGTTCTTATATGTGGGTTACAGTTGAGTTATGACAAACATTTTAACCAGAAGATACATAATCCATGCAGTTGTGAACAAATACTTTATATTAAAGGACCAAACCCAAGTTTATTTGTTTTCTTGGTACTCAACAACTTTATCTCTTTCATAGAAATTGGCAACTTAATTAAGAACCAACTTAGGCCAAATTACCAATAACTACCCCAAAGTAAAAGAAACGGGGTTTTTACTGTAACTTTCGTTATAGTCGATGAGCAAAACAAGGATTAAAAACCGCTTCGTGCTCAAAACTCGGGCTCAAACCAGCTGCTTCGGGCTTATCAGTAATAGGATCAATCTTTTACATTCGAAGCACGCGAACATCACGTCTACGGGTCTTTACGCATGAATTATCACATAGGAAGACTTCCGTTCAATCTACTTCCCGAATTTCCAGTTAAAGCAAAACGGAATTTGCTGATTCTGGGAATTATTTTCCCTTCTTCCAAGAACCATAAAATGCACTGAGGCTGTATTAAAAATTAGAGAAAGGGATTTAATTCCTCCTGCATGCTGAGTGTAAAAACTCATTCCATACATACAAAAACTTCAAATTCCAGTCTCGAAACTCGAATAAGAGATGCTCTTCGCTTTGTTTCATGATCATACGAATAAGCTGATTTATTTTTTTTCCTTCCTGCAAGTACTCTGCGCAATATTTACTTCAAGTACTTATATTATTTAAAAACTGAAATGACTAATAACGCGTTTACGATCCGCGTTGCACGTGCGTTATTGACGTCAAAGTCATGTTTACAAGCTTAAAACGTCATTTATGCGAGATGTTCTGGTCAAATGCGCGTAGTAATTCTGATAGTCAGTTTGCGGACGTCTGCAACCAGTACTTTTAAAACTTCAGCCGTATCTTTCTACAGCACCGTAAAATTCTTAAGGTATCGCCCGCACGTGCATCAACCGAAACCAAACAAAAGGAAGTAACACTTGATAGCATATGATCAGAAGGTAAGAGCAGACACAAGTCTATAACTCATGATATCTATATCAATTACTAAAAAAAACCGAGTTCCAGATTATGTCCTGTTGGGAAACGAGACCTCAGTTAAAGAGGTTTTCTTGGAACAGCTCTTGATGGCTCAAATCGTACAGAAGTTTTTGTAATAGCTGTCTTGAAAATTACACATTTTCCTCTGTAGTAAACCCATTCAGTTATTTATTCCTTATCGTATTTCACTACTTTCAAAAGTTCTGTTTATCTTCACAATATGTAATTTCGATTGTTTCAAGAAAGACATGACGAAGAAATTAAAATAAAATCGCAGGCACACATTCGCAGCCAGCGTAGTTTCAGTGTAACGCAATGAAAATTTAACTTGTGGTAAGAATATAACGTAAACAAAGGTGATAAACATTGCCTATGGTAATTTCTTCAAAGTAAAGGGTATACGGGATCCCCCGGCCCCAGCATGTGAGATAGGCCGGGCCCCACCACCAGATATCGGAAAGATTCTTGCATTCTCAAAATTTTCAGGGTCGTGTATTCCGAATCTCCTCAACTGAGCGTGAGGTATGCAAATAACAGTCATTGCACTAAACTGGAAGTAGAAAAATGGATATTTCTAGTCCTGGAGGATATTATTGCTAAGATTCTTTACATGTTTTTGTACTAAGGCACGTTTCTTCGTAAATATATTTTTTTTCAGTTTATCAACTAACCAACAATATTCTATGGCATTTTAAAATTGACATTTAAACTCGTTACCAGTTTTGTCCCCTTGACAAACTATGTCGCATGAAAGGAAAACTTAAAAAGTGATTTGAAACATTTGAAATACTTTGAAAACATTCGAGAGTTCGTCTATCGTTGGACAAGATTTAATTGACTGCAGAAATAATCACTTAAACTCTGGCAAGCGAACAGAAAATTAAGTTATAAATTTCCATTACACTGGATGGTGTAATTGAGATGGTAACTCGAGAATAGCGTCACATTCCACGTTAGCGTGACTAACCCAGCCCAATTAATTCAGACAAAACATGATCTTCAACTATGTGATGCTTTGATGCACAAAAAGTTCCGATCTGTAAATCACCGAAGAGCTATCGTTGGGTTACAATCATTAGAGCGTGTTTTCACGAGAAGCAGTCTTTATAACGTTTTGCCCTTTATGCTGCATGTCCCTGGTTGAAAGACGAATTTAGATGAACTAACTTACAGGTACAGCCTTTCTTTTATATCTCTCTCAGTTAAGCGGAAATGACAACTATTATTTTAAACACGATTTCGAGAAATCACGGAAACCAAGCTATAGTATACAAAACACAACTGGGTTTAACGGTTTTATTACGAAAACACTACTCAAGAGTAACAGACATCCATTACGCCGGAGAAAGGACGGCAAACGACCGCGAGGACAGAGGCAATACATACTTCATTCTGACGTTCTCATGTTTTGCTTGAATTCTCTCGAAATTTTGGCCGCACACAACTTCTAAATTCTTTGTGAAACTATGGGAACTGAACTCATGAACATATTAGAGCTTTGGATGCATTTCCCTTCAAAGGAATTAGTGATTACGCAAAAACAAACTGAGGAAGCTCATTTAAACAGATATCAAACATTGTGTTTTCTTTACGCCAAATAAAAACATGCTTCGTCCTTTTCTCGAATTAAATTCGAAACTAAAATCATGCCATCACGCACAACTTTCTTTAAAGCAATATTTTGTTAAGTTCTCCTATATCAGAATTTATGTGAAAGTAATTTAAATATTGTTCATTACAATTTAACGTTTCAGGGTTGAAGTGTACATTTATGTTGTGCATAAATACATCCTCTAACGGACATAAAAAAATTTTATTCGCGCAGAATAGAACAAATCAGGTCAACAATTTGACCCTTACGAATTTGCACAATCTTTATTGGAATGCTGAAAGCCACTCCAGTGGCAGATAATTTTTTAAACAGGTCACCCAAAGCGAGAAAGACAAATTTCTAGGTACGCTGGGAGAGTCGCCTCGTAAACTATCACAACAATGGTATTATAAAAATCTGGGCCGATTTTATAGAGATTTCAGTCATGTGTCACTTGCGGCAACTTAATTTCCGTGCCGTGCCGTAACCGATAGAATGTTGTCTCAACTTTTCGTCAATCAGCCAAATCCACTTTTCTGTCAATTAAATTAGAAGCCTGCCAATTTGAACTCCAATGACATTGCCAAACCCTGTAATCTTACGATTCCACACATTCTAGCTGACTGTAAGTTCTTTAAAAGACTCGAGACTAAACGTCTTGAGAGCTTTGAGAATATTTACCTCTTTTGGGCAAAGTAGGATCAGGCAACTCCTCGAAGCTTTCTCTGCGCGATGAAATCCGCCATCTTGAAAAGTTAGTAAGTTTCGGAAACTTGGAAGGAAAAGACCGGAAAACGATGTAATTTTTTTTAATCGGATTTCTAACAAGCACAAGACTTCTCGCAAGTGTAATTGTGTGAATCAAAACTTGTAATTCGACTGCCGACGTTTTCGAAAGTAGAGAAGTGATTCGTGCGTCTTGGAGAGTGTTACAGACAAAAGTAAGAACAACTTACAAAACGTGACTGCGTGCACTCCAAACCGCGCTATTAAATTTTACCAATAAATCTTTTTAGAGCTATCTTGAAGTTTAAAACTGCGGATGATTTAGAGATCAGCTTTACTGAAATAATTCGGCACCGGTTCCGGTTTTCGGCAAACGATAATATTTTTGGCGTCGATTATTTTTTAACGGAAATCGTCGACGAGAAACACAAGAAAACGTTGTTTCGGTAGACATCTCGGTCGCCGAAACGCAAAGGAACTCAAAATGCAGTCGGTCAAAGCAGGGAACTTAACCGGTTCGTAGTGTTTGTTGAGGGTCTCAATGGGGTGGTGTCTTTTACGGGCTAACGGTTCATATTTTGGCTTTTGACGGCTAACAGTTAATTTATTTTCCGTACGGTTTAATAACGGACGTCTTAGAAATTGCCTACCAATGTTTTCGAAACTCAAAAATTAATTTCCATTGACTGCTGTAAAACATATTTATGGTTATTGAACCATTCCAGGATGGAAAAAAGGTATTATTACTATGGTAAGATTTGGTGACGAATAGAAAGTCACCGGGAGATAATGTGATGTTTGAGAACTGGTATCTCTTGCTAGTAAAAGACATTTCAAGCCGCACCAACAAATCAGGATCATGGTACCTCTTAGGGGTTATTTTCAAAATTTCCAAAGAGCACCCCCGTCCTTTTTAGACAAGAGTCTCTCCCCCCGGGTCTTCTCACGCGTATCTTGTTTCGTGGCAGACCTCGTTGTTTTTGCTGTTTTGTTATGGATAATCTAATTATTGATCTAATCATCAGTTTGTCAACAGAAACAAATGGAGAAGGTTTACAGATTGCATATTTCAGCTTGGTTATTCAGCCTCATGGCAGCTGTAGTCACAGGTAATCTTGGTTAAAATGATTGGTCAGATTTTTCAGCTTTCGACAACGTTTATCAGAGGCACAACACATCATTCCTGTTCGCTTTTGACTGGAAACAAAAGCGATTTTTTGGGGGGTGGGGGGGGGATGGATTGGCTGACTAGCCACCCCCTCCCATCCCCCCACCCCCATGGCAAAAATAACGGCAAATGGCTTTGACAGGCGTTGCTTGTATTTCTGGTGAAACAGTGTTCAATCAGGTTCCAATTCTTAAATTACAACGTTTTTCGATTCTGCAACCCCAAGGTACCAGCTACCCCCCCCCCCCCCTCGCCCACCCGAGAAAGTACTGGATCCGCCCATGAGATAGCTCGAGTCCGAAACAAAGTTTGATTGGATATTCCTAGTCATGACGTCATCGAAGAACAACAGGAAATTGTTAAATGAATGTTGAGTGATTGTTGTGCCATACACTAGACCTTTTTAACTTGCTTGTCTGAAATGGGGCAACAAACCGTTCAAACTAAGAAGGTCTATTGGGCGCAACGTTGCAAATTGAAGAAGCAATTATGTCTGGAAGGGTACAGTTCAATTTAGACATTGTGGGCCATGTTGCAGTGTGTCCAAGATTTAATTATTTTAACCTTCAAACTCAGTGGTGTCGTGCCGATTGCAGCGACCAGAACAGAGGCACAAATCCAAGAGAATGAAAATTTGAATAGTAGTTATTATTTGTTTGCATTTCTTTTAGCTACAAGCAAACAACCTCCAATGATCACAAAGTTTGCACAAAGGGATTTGGTCAAACCAGATGATGTGACTACAATGACTGGCTTTAAGCTTCCCTGCGAGGCATCCGGGACAAACTTAACTTGGACCTGGAAACATAATGACAAAGAGATCGTCTACTTTTATGGTATACCTTATTCCCTCAGTGAAGACGGCACTTTGATTGGACAATTTTTATCATCAAAACATGGAGGAACTTATCAATGTTTCGTGAAGGACGAAGAAACTGGTGTTGAAGTTTTCAGTAGAAAGCTTCAAGTTGCCGTAACAGGTAAATTATCAATAAATACAATCGCTTTAATTGCGTAATACGGGCAAGATTTTTTTTCCAACTTGCCATGCAACAATGTAGCATTACAAGTTTTGTAAGAACGTGCGTAAATGAGGCCAATTTAGCTTTAAATCTTTATATTGATGTCGTTTACTTTTACTGTCAGACCCGGCCTCGAAGTAAATAGAAACGGTTAGAACACTGGGCTGAAGTCCCTGAAACGGTCACGTGGCAAAAAATCTCAACGCAAGCTTAAGGGGGCCCAATTGACTTTTGACGGGGTGTTAGTGGTCTGGTACAATCGTGATTTTTTCACCGTTTCATACACTAGGAAATGTTTTTCTCAGGACGTGTGTACGCATTTTTTCCTTCTCCGTGTAACATGCTTTTTTTCGGCAGTGGTCTTGAGCATGAAATTTTTTTCTCAAAAGTCAAGTGGTCCACCACTTAGCAAACATATTTGAGTTTACATTTTTTTTTTTTTCCACCTAGCAGATTGTTCACCTTTAATAATACAAATTTATTATAACAACCTCTGTTCTTTGTCAGTTGTTGGAAATTTTATCAACAAAAAAGATGTGGTGGAAAAGGTCGATCTTGGACAGTCTTTCCAATTTCGATGCCCTCAGCATACAGCAGGGTTCGGTGCATTTTACAACTGGTTACAAAATAAATGGGACACCCATTTTTCACGAAATGAACGCCGAGGGATTTCACCAGATGGTACACTCTTTATCACATATGTTACCCAGGAGGATATTGATGATATCGACGAGTCTGAAGGAATCAAGTGTCGAATGACTGCTGGGAATTCTTATCAGAATTCTGGAACATTGAAACTTGAGAAGAACAATCCAGAACAGTCAGGTAAAGTTAGGCCAAAAAAGGACAGGAAATAGTCCGTCAATTCCCTGGGATAAAAGGGACAGACACATACCCAGGGGGTAGATTTAGTGGCCCCCATCCCCCGTTGTCCCGCTCGTATTGCTGGAAAATCTACCACACGAAGGTTAAATCTGCCTTTCAAGAAAAATAGTTAGTCGATTCCGTAGGATAGAAGGGGCAGATACATGCCTAAAAATAGATCTAGGAGCCCCCATCCCCCATGTTCCCGCTCGTATTGCTTGGAAAATCTACCACACAAAGGCTCATTCTGCCCTTCCAGAAAATAGGTTATTCTCACTCATTATCGCCATATCCTATAACATTAGTGACCTTTAGACTGAATCAAGGAACTGAAACACGAGTACGATTTGCGAATTTAAAAGCACTGACATTTCCAGAGCTCTCGCTCTTCATGTTGGTTTAAGGTAAAGTGGGTAGCTTATGGGATGAGATGGGTATGTGACGCCTGATAATGTGAAGCCTGCAAACTAGGATTGGAAAGTCGTACTCGTGCTCGATCTCGCACCCGTGCTTAAAGCGAAATTCCTCAAATGAAAGGGGGTGTTGTAAATTGAAGGGTTTTGCTAAAGAACTAGTCCCAACCAGATCAAAGCCAGACTCATAATGTGAAGCTGTAAACTAGAATGTACCTTTTTAGCTTGGGTGGTTTGTTTTCCCATTTCAGACCACGTAATATTATCCAGAGAATTGTTCTTTTATCCATCTGAACATTATTCAGTCATATTGACGCAACTATATGAAACTTTCAAAGCAAGACTTCTCAAGAGTATCATCACATGGTCTGAAATGGGACAACAAACCGCCCAAACTAAAAAGGTCTATTGAAAAGTCCTAATCTTACTAGATGTCCTACTCGTGCTCAAATCTGAAGTCCCCTAACTTGTTAATTTATTCTTTCGACTTTTAGTTAGTGAACTGAGAAGTAAAAAACTTATTAATCTTTCCCCAGACCCCAACGCTAACATTCTGCCTAGCTGGGCAGAGGTTCCCGAAAAAGAACAAATGGCCATAGAAGGAAAAAGTAAAACCCTCTATTGTATGGCTTATGGAAAGTAAGTATGCCTTGTCTAGTGAAATATAACAAGAGTAATTACATAAATCGTGGATAAGCTGTCCAATTCAAGGAGAGCATAATGTCACATACACTGCATACGTAATTAATGAACTATTAGATTATTCACTCTTGATTTCTATCGCGTGATAGTTGGCAAGGGTGCAGCTTTCTCACACAGGCACTTTAGAAAACTCAAGGAAGCGGCCGCCATTTTGTTTACAACCGCCCACTACTAGGGTACTCACTATCTACAACAGAATAGATAGTGAGTAGCGTAACCTATAAGAGAACGGAATTCGTGATAGAACGGTAATACGTAATAACATCGGAGAAAAAGTACTTTTTCACTCTTGATATTTGATGGTTGTTTGGGTGCAACTGCGACGGTTGAAAATCACAGCATTGAATTTTGTGTGGTGACTTGTCATTTAGTTATTAACCAACAAATTAACTCGAATCTAAAGTAGTTTGAGTACGAACGTTTTATAAAAGCTTGAGATTACTTTGTTCATGATAATTAATGATTTATAGAACACATTACTTGCAGACCGCCACCCACCATAACTTGGAAGAAAAATGGACAACAGATTGTCTCTGGGCAGAATTCCTTTGAGATCCCAAGCCACTACCATGGAAGACTTCTGACCATCACTAATGTGAGCAAGACAATTCATCAAGATGTGTACACTTGTGAGGCTACAAATTCTCTGAGTAATGATCAGCCGTTAATTCGCACCATCAACTTGGTAGTGAAAGGTAACTAGCTTTTGTTATGCATGTACTTGGGGCTCCTCTAATACTTGAACGTTTACTTGACTTTCAACGTGAAGTATTCGAATGATTTGCACTCGCAAAAAACGAGGCATAATAAACAGTACCTGTTTAAGTGCGGTCGATAGCTTTTATTGGAATGGTCGTACTCGAAGGATTCATGCACAAACGAACAATCTTGCACTACTCGGTAGCTTTTATAATTACGAATGGTCACTTACTACGGCTTCATCCACAGACGTAAAAGTTAGAACCAACTTGTACAGCATAATAAACAATACCACATGAGAGTACTGCTCAATAGCTTCCATTTGAATGGTCACACACTAGGGTTTCATCCACAGACGTAAAAGTTAGAACCACCTTGTATAGCATAATAAACAGTATCACATGAAGGTATTGCTCGATAGATTTCATTTGAATGGTCACACACTAGGGTTTCACCCACAGTCTTAAAAGTTAGAACCACCTTGTACAGCATAATAAACAATAACACAAGAAAGTGCTGCTCAATAGCTTTCGTTTAAATGGTCACAAACCAGAGTTTTGCCATCAGACTTGCAAGTTTATAGAGCCACCTTAAACAGCGTATAATTTATAATGATTGTAATTCAACTCTAGCGTCATCCGACATCCGACAATATATGAAAAGGAGACACACAAAATGCGAGAGCGTATTGAGTATCTCAGTTTTGGCGGCGTTACACGTCCAGCTCCTATACATTTATTTGTGTATTAGTTGTACTCGCGCATGAACACTCAAACTTAATTCGGCAAGATTAAAAAAGCAAGTTACAGACTCAACGATTTTACGTTTTTCTTCAGTTCCTCCAAGATGGACTAAGGGCCTTCCACCAAGGAAGAGTGATGTTATCATCGAACGAAATGAAACTATAGACTGTACAGTGACGGCAGATCCTGAAGCAGCAATCACGTGGTATAAAAATGGAAAACCATTGCAATCATCAAGGTAACTTGACTTTGGAGATTGAATGCTTTGTTTCCTTGTAAATTTAGTTGAGCAGTTCCCGGATACCTCAGTGGGGCGCGGGCGGGGGTTGGAATGGGGGCGGATCTCATGTTAAAATGTCGGGGATGTTCGTCGTCTCTTTAGCGGTGTAAACCACGGATTTTGGCCTCACTTAAGGTGTTGACGACGAAACGCCACTATTCTTAGCCGTCAAGGTATCTTCTAGGATTGCACTTTCACAAATGACAATATAAAAAAACCCCTATCTGTTCGTTTTAAAGTGGTATCTTTTAGGGTCATTTAAGCCTCAAGCTATTAGGGCTTTAATTTAAATCTATCGACGAGCTTCCGCCCTTTTTACATCGGGGTCCCTCCTCCCCTCCCCCCTCCGGCAGGATACATGTAGTTCACATCGTTGTCACCCACAAAGAAAGCAAGTGTTTACTGACTTTTCCCGCCCTTTTACTCGACAGTCTACTCTGATCATGAGGGAAAAGTACCCAATTTGAAGGTATTAAATTTCCAGCCATTCTCGGACCTTCTAGACATAGGAATTTCGTCCTCTTGCTAATCCTTGGCAAATGATGGTTTGCAATGCAAAATGATCATAGCCATGGAAATAGAGGCGGTTTTCAAAAAAAAGGTTATAAGTATGCTGTTTTAAGGGATCAGATTGTTTTGTCCAAACTATATTTTAGTTGCATGACACACTGAAAAGTGTTTGAAACTTACGAGAGTCTCTGTTAACTGCGCGGAACAGCAGTCCCAATCTCTTCTGATGTAATATCAATTGCAAGTTTGCAAACGTGAGCTTTGAAAGACCGGACTCGATTTACAGTGCCAGCAAAAGCTAAATCAAAATTGTGTTGTGCTCAGCAGTTTATGGATGTATTTTTGACTTTACAGTGATCACTTGATAGTGGCTGGAAGCAAATTACATCTCAGAGATGTAAATCTCACCGATGATGGTGTTTACCAGTGCGCTGTAGAAAATAAATACGGAATGCTTGTGTCCGCGACTTGGGTTAACGTCAAAGGTAATGGAACATGCATGTAATACGGCTTTTCTTTTCTAAAAGATAATCATGCACTCGTCTAACACTGGGGAAACTGATCTATCATTTTCAACAAGGGTGTTCAACGGATAATATAAATGGCATTTAAGAGTTTACGGGAGATAAAGCAAGTACAAGGAAGGAAAAAACGAGTGAGTAGGCAGCCCAGCCCCTGCGTGGGAGCATTAATCAGTGCCGAGCATCCTAGTACTTACGAGAAAAGCTGTGAAAAAGTAAGAGATCTTTAGGGTAGAGATTGAATAACGAGGGCGCAATGGCTGATAATTGTACCACAGTTTGCACGTAATCTCCAAGATACGGAAGCGCAAATTGTTGTGCGCAATATCGCAGAATTTGGAATGCAATGTCAATTTCAGGGTTGCAACATTATCTATCATTTTCCGCAAAGTTTATTCGTGTCCAGACCCTAAGAACTTTTCAAGTTTGCTGATTTTAGATTTTCTCTCACCATACAGCTTGGAAACCGTCCTTCGCCAATGGGCAGTTTGGACCTTTTTCCCTGTTGCATGGTAATGAAGGTAAACTGCAGTGCAAACCGAGTGCGGAGCCTCGACCAACGTTCCAGTGGTTTAGGAATGGTGTCCTCATCTCTTATGGAGAGAACAGTCGCTATACGTTACAAAAGGACGGTACACTGGTGATTAAGAAAGTAGAGAAGGCCAAGGATTCTGTGAATTACACTTGCAAGGCTCAGAACATGATGGGCCAAGATTCAGCAATAACAGTTCCAGTTGTGCTTGGTAAGATATCAAGTTGTTATACACTAAGGTAAAGGTAAAGTCTGTCTACGAGCCAAGTGACCCATTAGGCCGGAGCTTATCTCCGGTTTCAGTAACATGACGCGAATAGGAGTATTTCTACCCCCCCCCCCCTGGATGGGATGCTAGTCCATCGCGGAGTTACCCCCCGGCGTTAAATTCGCTGGTACCCATTTATAAACCTGGGTGGAGAGAGGCACTGTGAGAGTTAAGTGTCTTGTCCAAGAACACAACACAATGTTCCCGGCCAAGGCTCGATCCGACCGCTCAATCTGGAGGCGAGCGCAGTAACCATGAGGCCACCGCGCTTCCAAGTTGTTATACACTATCGGGTACTTAAATTTAGGAGGGGAAATAATGGATCGCGATAGAGTTCTTTTTGGTTACATTGTGTAGTACATACCTAACATGGAATAGAATAACACCACCTAAAAATGGGTTAAAACTTTCAGAAAAAGAATAATAGAAATACTAGATCTGCTACTGCTATTCTTCATAGCAATAAATAATAACATTACACCAATCGCCACTATTTGTTCATATAAAACCCGAGATCTTAGTTTCCTTACCGATTATTTCTTCTTAGGCTGAGTGCAATGGGTTCTAAAGCAATCAATTTGCAACTGATTACTGTTGCGCTTAATTAAGGACCCCAAATTAGGCACAATCCCCAAGTTACTCAACTCAGTTTCAGTTTTTCCTATAGTCCCGAATTTTATCATGTCATACATGAATGCTTTTTCGTTCATAATAGGCCCTTTGCAGCTGGGGTCACGTGACCAAATTTTTCCTAAAAAATTTTTGTACTATGGGCTATAACTTAAAGAATGCCAGAAATGGAAAGAGCGCATCGAAAATACCAAAGAGGCCAAGTTTGAGGCCCCAGGAAAAAACGAGTAAGTTTATATCATAGTTTGAATTTTCGGAAAATTTAGAGGATTCGTATGGAAAATGTTGCTGGAGAGCAAGGTCTTGCTCTCCAGCAACATTTTCCCATACAAATCTTCTTATTCTTTCAAAAATTCAGACCATCATAAAATCTCATTCTGTGATGATGGGGGCCTCAAACTTGGCCATTTTGATATTTTCGACATGCTTTTTCCATTTCTGGCATTCGTTAAGTTGTAGCCCATAATTTTATGAAAAGTAGGTCACGTGATGGCTTAGCTGCAAAGGGCCTATTGTATCTCAGGTGCGTTTCTGAGATCTTTTAATTCTTTATCCCTGTATAGTACTACCAAGTTTCGTAACGAAACCTAGGAACCAAACAGCGAATGAAAACGAAAGGGTGACATTCTATTGCAACGCCAGTGGTAACCCAACACCAACCATAACCTGGCTAAAAGACGGAACAACTGTGGGTACAGGGAACACACTAAGATTCGATAGTACTCGGCGTTATCAATCTGGAAGATACTGGTGTGAGGCACAGAATGGACTAAATGTCACTATCAGAACCAGCGCTGATCTTAATGTGCAATGTGAGTATAAACATGTGCGAGAATTAAAGGAAAAGTCCACAAGATTTTGTTTAAAAAAGCATACCTCTTGATGCGCGTTCGCACTGATGCTCCGTCTATGCCAACTTGTTTTCGCTCAGATGTATTTTCGTCAATGCCATTTTACCTATTGTCTCAATCGATACGATCGAAAACGCGAAGATTTTAACACGCTGGCAAGCGTGGTGGAGACATTTGAAAATGTAACCCCCATCGTATCAGTGTTGACGACGAAACCGCATTGGCGACAGTTAACGTATTGGTGTGGGCGGGGCATAAAATTTTGAAAGCCCTCGTCATCTTTATAAATGGACAGAATAAAAACGGACACTTGAGAAAACTCTTCACGAACTGAAAACTGTTGAAAACGATACTCAGTGGAATTAGCAAAGACAGGTCAAAACGGAGCCCCGTTGCTTCCGCCTAACAATGAACAGAGCAGTGTGGAGGCGAAAATAATATTAGTGCAGATGGATGAAGGGACACTAAACTGGCTTAGCTAGCTTAGCTTCCGTCATGGCATTTCGAGTTATTTGGAAACGTACAAAATTGCCTTTAAATTGGAGAAAACCTTAAAATATTAGTTAACTAAGATAGAAAAATAGTAGTTTACTAAGAAAGAAAAACGCCAAAGAGATAATAATAAACCATAAAGGAACAAGGATGGTTAAGGATGGAGAAGACTGACAAGGGTTACAAACGACGAACTTGAAAAATTTAGGCTAAACTTTTCAAGATGCGCAAACCGTGACGTAGCTCCTTTAAGCAGCAGTCTATAAAACCTGAATAAGCTGTTATGTTGACATTGTTTTATTAAATGTCCCAGTTCTGCCATATTTCACAAGACGACCAACTGACCACTCCGTCATGGAAGGCCATGAAGCTTTATTCTACTGCACTGCTTCTGGGAATCCAAGCCCGATGATAACGTGGCATAAAGATGGCAAGATTGTGGGCACAGGGGAGGTACTGAAATTTCTTACATTCAAGAATAATTCTGGAAAATATTGGTGCTCAGCGGACAATGGTTTGGGTTTACCAATCAACACTAGTGCTGACCTTAATGTGCAATGTAAGTATGAACCCTCTATAGCTTCTAATGTATACCACCTTATTGAAGAAGTGAACATTTGATTAACGATGAACATAACTTAATGTATTTCCTTCATTAATCCCAGCGGGTGCTTAGTTTTAGATCTGACAAAAAGGGGTGGAGCTTATTAGAACTTTGTTTGGCCAAGCAAATGAGCTTCTGACCTATTTCCGATTGAAGTCGTAATGTTATGCATATATTACAACAAATGTCATGATTGGTGCACCTGATATTCTTGATTAAGACACAGTTTAAAATAAAACTGGAGTGGGAGAACGTGCCCCACAGGAAGGGGATAAATTGGGGTAATTAAGGAACTAACTTGAATTGCTCAAGTTCGAGCTATTGACAGAAAACTTAAGTTCTGGAACTATTTTTGCGTTTTTTTTTTTTTTTTCTACACGGGGAACAGATTCATGTAAATTAAAGATGACACGGGGTTTGATCAAATTGAATTTCTGTTTACTCTCATAGATTCTTGTTCTTTTTTGATCTCCATATACCATTAAATACAATTTGTCGACTCAATTCTTAAGAGTCTCTTTCCGCTGTTTACAATTAGCCTTACGTCCGAAGTGGGACGGCCCTTTTTCAGCAGACTAGTGTATTGTCTTCCATGTACCCATAGACTTTCTCTATATATTCACAGTTCAGCCACGTTTAATCGCCACACCACGAGACCAGAGAGTGGTTGAGAACACCACAGTGACATTTCACTGCAGTGCCACTGGAAACCCAACCCCAAAGATAACATGGATTAAGGATGGGCGGAATGTGGGGACAGGACGCAAACTGACCTTTGTCGCCTTGAGGAGTCATGCTGGACGATATTGGTGTTCAGCGGACAACGGTTTAAGTGCAGGCGTCAAAGCAAATGCGTATCTTCATGTGTTCTGTAAGTAGTATGACGTGACAGTATTGAAATCACTTGTAAATATTTGAAATCACCTTTTCATATGGTTATGTCCGCCTTGCATACGGCGACTGCGCCCGCAACACTAGCGGCAGTCTAAACCGAACTGTCCTTCGGACAAGACACGGTAATGGTCTTTCTCTTCGCAGCTAAAAAATTAGAGGCGCTTAAGTCTCTTTGGCCTCTTCTAATATTTTTTTCGAGAATTCTCGGCTTAATTTGATGAGGAATAACATATTTTGTTCACAATAACACAACTTTTTTTCCCACCCGGCGACACTTGACGAACTACGAGTGAGTTAAAGGACGCGGGCGACCCATTTTTGGCGCCAAATTAACACTTGGATCCACAAAATATTTCATGTTTTTTACTTTTTACAATAAGGTATGGTTTTGGAAATTACAAATTTTAGCCGCGCCAGCCGTATGCAAGGTGCAATGTAGTGGTCAAGATTTTTTTGGCTTATGATTTTCTCTGTGACCAAGTCAACTGTCCCAATATAGAGGTTCTTTGAGAGAAGAGGTTCGATGACGTAAGGGAAATCCTCGAAAACTATAAATCGAAAGAAAAAGTCTTTTGAACAACTTGAACCCACACGCTATTCTCTGAATATTGCAGAATTTACTGATTATCGTACGTCATATTTACGTTCTTCTTTTTATTTGCTTAATATTTTCAGCTGTTCCTTTGCCTCCGACAAACGTTAAACTATCAGACTGCAAAGATTGGACTGCGAAACTATCCTGGGTCCCAGATCCCTCAGACAATGCCTCCATCACTCACTACCTGATTGAGCAAGAATCGAGTGGCAACCCTGGGGTGTTCTTATCACTGCTTACTGTTACTAACCCCAATACAAGCGTCTTCTTAAAACTGAGTAAGGGGTCTGTGCCACGTTTCCGCATGAAAGCAGTCAACAGCGTTGGAGCTAGTCGCCCTAGTTTAACAGTGGAGACCTCTTGCAAGAGCAATGAAACTAAAGTTGGTACGTACGTGTATTTTACAAAACTCTAAGTGGAATGGTTATTTAAGACTGCGCTTGTCCAAAACTAAAACAACAGGATCTCGTTAATGGCAGGGCCAGTCAAAACCGTTATTAAACGCGGGAAAATATACAACGGGCGCCAAGCGCGAGAAAACGCGTGAAACACGTAAAAAACATACAACCGGCTCTAAGTGCGGGAAAAACGCACATAACCGGTTCCAAGCGCGGGGAAAACTAATGTTAAAGGCGAAAAGCGCGCGGAAACTAATGTTAACGGTAAAAAGCGCAGGAAAACATGCAACGGGTGCCAATAACAGCCTGTGTATCTTCTCCCGCATTAGCCAACCGGTGACTAGCGTCTGTTTTCGTTCCGACTGGCTCGGGTTTTGCATTCCTACTTTTGATTGGTTCCATATAATGCCTATTGAAAGAAAGTGTCATTCAATATTACTTCTTGTTTTGTTGTTGTTTTTTTGTTTTTGTAAGAAACTATTCGTTCGAAGTTTTCTTCTATCTCAATAAATATTAATTTTTCTTTTTTTTCCCCCTTCAGGTGCGCGGCAAAATCAAGAAACTCCTATCTACCGCACGGCTTGGTTTCTCACTGTGCTTGCTCTCGTCGCTTATGCGATCTTGTTCGCGTCGCTTCTTGTTCTCTACCGTAAATACAAAGGAAAAGGCGTTAAATACAATGGTAATGCAGTGAATTATTACGTAAAGTAACGTAACGTATCGTAACGGAACGTAAAGTCCCAAAAGTGATGACTCCCGCCCGTCCCCCAAAGAAGCGACCCTTAGAAAGTAAGAATGAATTTTTTAAATTTGCTCTGTTTTGATGTAATATGCATCATATTAAACAGCATTTACCCTTTTCAAATCTCTACAGAGAGAACACATTCCTACTTTAGTAAAATGAATCGGTCAAAATTTGGTAATCGTTTTAGCGACCCTTCGAAAGTACAGGTAGTGAAAAGACACTGTCAGACCAACAACGACGGTCGTTACTTTCGGAACAATAAAAAAAAAAATCAGAGAAACGTAACATAACGTTACACATCAAAGAGTAACGCAAAGAAACGATACATCAGACCTACGTGAACCTGGAGGAGTAACTGAAATACCATAATGAAATATAGGTTATTTTGCAATTCCCCTGTATTGTAATATATTGTACTATCATCGAAAGCCTTAGTTATGCTTAAATGATAGCTGAATCACAAGTACTCCAGATGGCTGTATAGTTAATATATCAAACACGAAAGACCGTGTTTGACCACATTTCCAAACACCGAGAAGAGAACACGACGCGAGGCGGAGCATTTTTGGCGAACTTCATTCAAGGTGTTTGGAAATGTGGTCAAACACTATCTTGAGTGTTTGATATATCTTGTCAATCGAAACTAAAGCGAAGGAGAAAACGAAGGTATGAAATCGTAAAAATCTATTATAATTAAGATCAGATATCCAAACACTGTCACGGTCGTGATTTCCTCTGTTTAATGAGTTTGAGTAGATAATTTCTTACACGAAATGATCTGAATGCTTAGCTATTAATTATACTTTCTTCTGTTTATTTTTTAGTTGCAAAACGCGAGAAAAAACGAGGCTGTAGAGACGAAGTACCACAATCCGAAGAAAAAAGCGACGAAGAAGAAACGAATAGCTTAGTTGTGGACTCTGAAAACACACCACCGTAAGTTAACAAAGCAAAACATAACATCCATCTATAGATTTATATCCAGCTACTTGTTAGAGCCTGTGCACACGCCAGTTGAAGAACCATGTCAAAATATATCTAGCCGTTTATTATTCTGTACAAGCTCATGTGAAAATGGGAAAAAAATGCTGTATAAAAACCCAAACGAGGAATGAGGTTGGTGAAGATTCCAAAAGGCAGATTATGAACCACGAATTTGAATCGTTTTAAAAAAATCTTTTTTACGTCTACATCTGTGTCAACATGGCCAGAAACTTCGAACATGTCAGTTTATTTTGAGGTGTTACTCTAAGCGAGCTTGAATTAAAAGGCTGAATCTGTAACTCAGTTTGTGTAGAATTCGGTAACTGTTGGTCTTACGAGTGAAACTGGGTCAACCATGATATAAAGAATCTTTTTTTGCCCTCCTTGTCCTGCATCAAAATTATACGTCAGGGCTAACAAAGAGCCTAAAAAGAGATAAGGTCATTGAAATGTCTTCGCCGTTTTTATCTTTCAGCGATGAAAAACCACAACAGTTAAATCGCCGCCCAAGACCGACCTCAAATTACAGTCTTTTTGAGGTGCAATTCGGTGAAGATGCCTCTTTTACAGAGGAATATGGCGACCAAGATGAAATGTTTCAACATATCCAAGGCACGTTTGTTTGAACTGAGGAGTATTTAACCTTGAACCCAGATTTCCCACGGCTAAGTGTCAAATAGAGTGTGGTCTGGGAACGAGATCAAGGAGTATAACGAGCTTAAAATGTCATGCTACAAGAAGTACACCTTGAGAAACAATTGCGATGACAAATGTCCACGACTACTGATCCTATAAGGAACAGCAAAAGAGTAACTGTTACAATTTCACACTACAAGAGTTGCATTTCGGGTGATGAGGATTATACCGTGGCAATCCTAAATGAAAAGTACTGTATAAAATGACAGGCTACATAAAGCATTGTGTTACACATGACAAATAGTGCATCTCTTTGGGTCGATCTGGATCAGGATCAATGAATGAAGACCTGATTCAGATCATAGTGTGTCACAGGAACTGCTGAATCCACTCTCGACCAGGATTCATCAGTTGCTTTGATGTGCCAAGTGATCTTTGATCACTGATCTCAATCCGGATGATCCAAGAGGAATTTTCCCAAAGATTAATGTTGTAAATAGATGTGTAAATTTAGTTAAGTTTTACTTTTGGTATCAAAAAAGCGTTGAAAATTTAAATGAAGGTATTGGTCCACTATAAAGCCAGGAAATACCATCTTCCGGAAAAGAGAAAAGCCACTTGTAAAGTAAGGTTTGAACTTATTTAAATATTCATTTAAATTAAAGCCATGTTCAGTTTGTTTCAGTTAAAGAAAAAAATTGAAAGATATATCATTTTGTATATTACATATTTAAAATGTTTGAATAAATGGATGACATTATTGATAAACTACATTTCATCAAGCCAGCCGAGGAAAGTAATCTGTGGTTGGACTAGCCTCCTTATGCAGACTTTCTTTCATCACTGATCACTCACGCCAGTCAAGATGTGTCAAAAAGATGACTTTGCAGGAAGATATGGCATAGTGAGTTATAAGCACAATCGCTCTATAAATTGCAATTTAGCCTGCATTTATATCATGTGCTATATTATTGAACTTGTGCACTTGAGTCAAGAAATAATAAAAGAGATCCAGAAGGCTTTAGTTGCCTTGAATCATCTTGAATGGTTTTGAGTGAAAGAGGGCCGTCGTTCTATGTGAGTTCACACTTGTTGACTGAAAAAGAAAATGGCAAAACATCAAGCAATTCTATAAGCAGTTAAGCCTGGGGGGGGGGGGGGGGGGAGTACTCCCTATAATGGCCTATAACCCTTAGGCTTCAGATATATAAAAGAGTTAAGGGAGCTAAAAAAATTGAGGTATATGGAATGGTAGGGATTAATCTGTCATTGAGTTATTTTTAAAGGTCCTTTTAAAAGATTTTGAACAGACCCACTTTATGGCTGGATCATTTACTTTCATGCACAACATGAAAATAACAAGAAGACTTTTTTTTGGTGTTAAAACAATCCGAAAGGGGTACCCCTTCTGTCAAAATGGTATACCTTGGGGTGGAGCCCCTCCGTATTAAACTTTGTAGAGTACTCCCCCAACCCCCCTGCCCCAGGGGTTAATGATTCTATCAGTCCCAGCACTAACAATGATCTCCCAACAGACATGAACAGACATTTCTCGCAAAATGCTTTGTCAAAATAATAGTAAGCTTATGTAGGTATGGAAGTTCACATACCACACTGTCGTCTGCCGTCTTGATTTTTTCTCAGCTGTGTTTCGTGACTGTCTTCCAGCCTTCAAATTTTAGATCACATCACGTTTTCCTCTTTCAACTGTACCTCACAAAACCAGTCTTTGAACAGTAATAGAAGACCCGCAGCAGAACGCCAAACCCTAGTAATAATCGGCCTCACATGGAGAAAGAAGCGTGATTTCATTTCATAAACCGGCAAAAACATTACAGAACTTCGACAGGAGACGTGAATCTTGGCGCTGTCACGCTACTGCTGTGTAGCCAAGCCCATCAGGTCCATTCTCCCCCGTCCGGGTGAGGTCTAACCAAAGTATCTCCCAGTTTTTGAAAGAAAAAAAGTCTCGTAACTGAACTGGTGACCAACTTCTGTGAGTGGTTGTTAAAAATCCTTTCTAGAGACCAAATTAGTGAACGCACGCCAACAAAAAAAGTTATTTTATTTATTTTTATTTCTTTCGAGTTAACACTCCACCCTCCCCTGTCCGTGTTTTGGTTTGGCTAGTACCCAGACTTCTCTCTGCTGCAATTAGCATATTCTCGTTGCTCCTGGAGCTTGTTATGTTTTCGTGGGAACAAAGACCGCCAATCGAGAACGCAGTTATTGACTCATGATAAAGTCGTTTAAGGTCGTTTTTGTAACTACTTCCTATTCACCTTAACAGTAGGGATACGATAGTTTTTATTAGAAGTAATTTTTTCGCGATCGATGCCGAAACTGCGAGACGGATCGAGTTTGCCCACGGCGAGAAGTGAGGCAGCGCGAAGACAGATAATTCGTCCTTTCGTGTGTTCCACGTTCAGAGATTTCCACACCGAGCGAGACTTCTTGCAAGAGAGAATATTCCCTCAGCTGAACAGAATATGCAAAGAGCGAGGAACTTCTTTCATACCCGTAGATTTACGTTGGAACAAGAGTCAATCTCAACAAAATAACGAACACGTCCTCCGCATGTGTTTGGATAGTATCGGTAGGTGTGCTCCGTTTTTCATTTGCTTGCTAGGGGACACTTACGGGGTCCATCGGGCTGCTGAGTCGGAAGAGAAGGACCCCGCTACAGAGGAATGGTTGGACAGGAACTTCGAGACGGCTGCAGCATGTGGGTACGACTGGGTGCTTGAAGAGGAAAACAGGTAGGTGCTTCATGCACATATCCCGTATATCACCGGCTCTCCCCATAGGATTGATCCCTGGGTTAACCGTAGGGATATGTTGGAAAGTACTGTACACAGGTACACAAACATGGTCAAACATAGTCTGCGAGCAAGCATTCTTAGGTTCTTGAAGAGGAGAACATGAAGGGCTTTTTATACCATTAGACATTACCACCACTTTTCCCCCAGGGAACCATCCACGGGGTAACCGTGGGGATATGTTGGGAAATACACAAACATAGCTTGCTATCAAGCTCTCTTAAGTTCTTGAAGACAAGAACAGGTATGGTTTTATGCACATAGATCACCAGCATTCCCTGGAATCGATCCCTTGGTTAACTGTAAGGATAAAGTTGGAAAGTACTGTACACAAACATATATACTCTGTTAGCAAGCATTCTTGGGTTCTTGAAGAGGAGAACATGTGGTGATTTTAATTCACATATCACATGATGAACACAAGGTTATTATCTCTCCCTCAAAGAGGCCATGAAATTGTCTCTAGTAATTGCTATCTGATTGGCCACAGCGCAGTGGCTGTCTAGAAATTGACAGACAGCTTAAGGTTAGGTGAACTTACCCTATTTCAGACCCAAAGTGTGGTTTCAGAGTATATTTATACCCACCCTGGGGATCTCAAAGCCAAAGTTTTTTAAGATAGTATCAACCAAAACTGGAATTTCCAGAGGGATAGGGGTGCAGTTCATGGGCAGGGTGTAGATGTTTTCTGGAACAACACAATACATTGTGTATGTCTGTTAACATAGCCTATTTGAGACCTGGCCCAAAAATCATTACACTATTTCAGACCAGGCATATTAAAGTTCAAGACATGAATGACAACAGTGATAAACTGAGATAGTTTACATAATTAATGACCAGACTAAACCAGTCACAACTTATTTCATACCTAAATGGTCAAAATGTTCATGTATACTCTTGACTACCTATTTATTTCAGACCAAATTGGCTCAAAAACCAGAACTCCTGTAATGCCAAAGTTCTCATCTCAACTACATAACAGTAGGATATTTTACCAAATCATACGTTTTATTGGCACTGTACAACATACAATATGATATATAGATTTAGCCAAGCCTAAAAGTGGAGCTATGGGACCGGGTTTTTCAAAGCCTGAAAAGTCTCATTTGAGTTTTGTAACTTTGCGGAGAGATTTTCTGTTTTTTGTTTGGCTTTCTATAATCTCAAAGTACACAAAACAAAAGACCCCAGGTTAAGAGAAGTTCACTGTTGGTTGTGCTTTGGAGTCTCTCCACAAATTGTAAGTGTTCACTGTTCACTGAACAATCCAGCCTTGATTACAACAAGTTAACCAAACATGAGCTCGCGATCCAATCCAAAAACCAGCACTTGGTGAGCGGTCAACTTAAAAAAAAACCTGTGGTCTCGATGAGCTCTAAACTTGAGCCAGTGATATGGTCACGTGATACTGGTCAGTGGATACCCTATTTTGACAGGTGTCAATTAACCATAACATGGATGTCCAATATGCATGCTGTAAACCAAGGCTGCATGACTTGGTATTAGCTGTAGTATGGCCGCCATGTAGTGCGATGTCGTCATCGTTGTTGGGCGCACCGCCCACGATCCATGCTGTTGGCCATGTTGACCATGAGAAAAGAGTTGCATGGGTTTCTATTTCTATGCACGCATCTGATTCTGTTCCTATAGTTATGGTGCTCCGCTAATAAGTTATTTTTGTATAACTGATTAATAAAATGTTGATCACGGTTCTTATCTTGGGTCATTTTGCATTCTAGATATAACAGCATCACTGAGTTGGAAATTGTGCAGGCTTCCTTCCGTAAGAAATATGACTATGGTTACTTCTATTTCCGCAACTCCGCCCATGTGGAAGAAAAGCTTCAGGATGTTGAGCCCTGCCAGCAAGACAGTATTTTGTCTATTTATAAACCTGAGAGTGAATATGCTGCAAGGAAACTAAGAGAACTTAAACAGCAGACCATCGACACAGGTTTGTAACCCAGTCTTGAATAACTGATGTGTTGATTGTAAGGCCATTGGTTGGATGTGGGAGAATTATTCTGGGCCATAATTAATGTTTCTGGTTTTGGGAGGGGGTGAATTTCTTGGGGGCTGAGTGTTTAGACAAAACTTGTTTCAAGGTGTAAAAGTCATCAGAAGGGTTTCAGAGCCACCTTAAATTTCTAAACTAAAATGGGCTCAAAAGGACTGGAAACCATTTCATATAACTGACGTGGCACTGTGGGCACCAGACAAATTGACAGGCTGAGAGGATGGTTTTGCTCACCTGGTTTGACCATCTGGAGGAAAGTTTTTCTTATAAAGAAGTTCAGTTCAAAAAGTTTTGCCCACCTGTGAAAACCAGTTGCCCTCCTGTTGAAAACGTTAATGAAAATCTTGCTTGGTCTGTCTTTTTGCCACTTCTACTATTTCTATGGAAATTTCCTCAAAGAAATGCAAGTCAGCAAGACAAACTGGTATATATTTCTCTATTTCATATCAGAGTTGCCTGTGCGTTATTTTACCACCCTGGAAGAGCTTGGAGACCTGTTGATTAAAGACTGGGCAGCAGTCATTGACTTGCTGTACCCTCCAATCAATCCACTCGTATTCTCCAGCACAGAGTCAGAAGTCTTCCGTCAGTGGTCCGCTCATGAGGCATTTGCAATGGCGCGACGCCAAGTCTTCGTCAAGACACCAAGGATAAGAGAGATGCTTGAGGTGCTAAGCGTTCATGCTGAAGTGGACCAGGGAATTAGAAGAAAGACAAGCATGGTGGTACCAGCTGCGGTGTTAGGCACTTTTATGACCAGTCTTCCTGGCAGTGACAAGGAAACATTGCCCCCTGTGTTGGTGATAGCTGGTATGTGTGTGCAGAAGATCTACCATTGAACCCCCGGGGGAAGGACTCACAGATAAAAAGGACTGAGGTGTTCTTCATCCCTTTTAAAAAGCGGTTTTGTTGCCTCTTTAGTCTTAGGGTGTTCAGCCTCAAAAGGTCCACGGCTGGAGCTTTTCCGGTATCATTTAGGGTATTCATATACAGGCAAAAACTAACGATAGATAAATCCGACGTTTCGGCGACATCTTGGCGCCATTGTCAAGGGAAACTAATTAAATATGCGATTTCAAGAGTAACTAAGAGTTCAGAGTTTCTAATTTGCATAAGTTAGACAAAGACTTTAGCGCGAACTGAGTCTGATTGTACATTTAAACACGGTCGTAATTGTTTAATGAGTAACATCTCATTAATGAGACAATCAAACTTGTTGTGGCATTTTTTCAACACGCTAAAACAATTGCGAAGGTCATCCGGAATCCTGCCTGCGTGTCTATTATCATAGTGATTGCGTACTGACGAGGTCTTGCTTCTATGTCCATCAACGCGTACGAACAGATGGCCACGGGTGTAACCGACATAACCAGCATCGCACTGGTCACACTTGAAGTTATACACAACGCATTGTTGATCAATGAGCTGAGGCTTAGGTTCGCTTGTCGGTAACTCCTGGGCAATCTTGCGGCTCGTAAACACCGGTTGAACACTGGTCTGCAGCTTCACACTGAGATCTTTCAACTGTGTCTTCACAATATTAGCAGACTCCTGGTCTTTAAAGGGTATGACAACCCGAGTAGTGTTTTCTGTCGTAGATCTGGACCGTAATGAGGGCTGGTCAGCGACCTTTAAATTTAGGAAGGTTTTGACAGTGGAGTCAACAAGGTGCTTGGGATATTTCAGTTTAGAGAAAACAGACTTCAGTCGTTCGCACTCCTCAGTGAAGTAGGACCATGACGAAGACAGGCGATGTGCGCGATCGAGCATAGTTGTCAATAGTCCGCGCTTGTACCTATTATCGACATGACTGTGGTAATGGAGAAGCAGACCACTGTTTGTTGGCTTCACAAACACTTTAGTTTCAATACGAGGCGCTCTGTTTAGGAGTTGAGTACCGAGAAAGGGAAGCATTCCATCATTTTCGACCTCCATAGTGAAGTTGATGGCGGGGTGAGCGTGGTTGAGGGTGTTAAGAAAGTCCCTAGCTGTAGACAAATCGGGCATCACAGTGAATGTGTCGTCAACATATCGACGATAGTAAGGTGGCAGCTTGCCCTCAACATCTAGTTTCTCTTCAATAGACGACATGAATACGTTGGCTAGCAAGGGCCCAAGGGGTGACCCCATCGCTACTCCGTCGCCTTTGAGAAGGCCTACTGGGACTTGGAACGGCATCTAAACAGTGAGAACTCTAAGGAACTGGCTGCCGCAACATTAAAATCTATAGCTCTCAATTACATCAACCATAAAGGTTCGAGTCCTCCTAAACAGCTTTTGACAGCCATTAAACAACTAAAGCGCCGTGATGATATCGTCATAACAAAACCGGACAAAGGCTCAGGTGTCGTTGTAATGGATAAGTCGGAATATATACATCTACTATCTGAAGCTTCTGTCAATGACACCAGCAAATTTCGTCCCATTCCTTCTGAACGACCAAAAACCCGAGGCAGACCACCCAAGCACTATCATCCGCTTTTAGCAAAGGAGGCTCTTGTACAATCTATCATCACAAGGATCCTCCCTCACGCTGTGGCCCAGTCTCTTCGTCCGACCGGTTCTAGACTGGCACACCTGTACGGGTTGCCGAAAACACACAAGGAGAAATTAGCCATGCGACCAATCCTATCAGCGACTAATACGTATAATTATGCTCTGGCGAAATGGTTGGACAACAAGCTCAAACCGTTGTCGTTAAATCAGTACACAGTCACGGACATTTTCGATTTTGTGAACGAACTACCGCGAGACCTCAACATAACACCTGGTGACTTGCTGGTGTCCTATGATGTGTCCTCCTTGTTCACGAATGTACCTTTGGATGAAACCATTACGATTCTCGCAGACAGAGCCTTTAGAAACAACTGGTTTAATTCCGAGTATGATTTGAACATTTCAAAGCAAGACCTTATTGATCTTTTGGGTGTGGCCACCAAGGGGCAGCTTTTCCAATTTAATGGATCCCTGTATGAACAGATCGACGGAGTAGCGATGGGGTCACCCCTTGGGCCCTTGCTAGCCAACGTATTCATGTCGTCTATTGAAGAGAAACTAGATGTTGAGGGCAAGCTGCCACCTTACTATCGTCGATATGTTGACGACACATTCACTGTGATGCCCGATTTGTCTACAGCTAGGGACTTTCTTAACACCCTCAACCACGCTCACCCCGCCATCAACTTCACTATGGAGGTCGAAAATGATGGAATGCTTCCCTTTCTCGGTACTCAACTCCTAAACAGAGCGCCTCGTATTGAAACTAAAGTGTTTGTGAAGCCAACAAACAGTGGTCTGCTTCTCCATTAC
The DNA here is from genome assembly GCF_964199315.1 of Orbicella franksi. Lineage (NCBI taxonomy): Eukaryota > Metazoa > Cnidaria > Anthozoa > Scleractinia > Merulinidae > Orbicella > Orbicella franksi. The sequence goes on along the minus strand of NC_138155.1, from coordinate 22,486,166 downwards.
CACAGTCATGTCGATAATAGGTACAAGCGCGGACTATTGACAACTATGCTCGATCGCGCACATCGCCTGTCTTCGTCATGGTCCTACTTCACTGAGGAGTGCGAACGACTGAAGTCTGTTTTCTCTAAACTGAAATATCCCAAGCACCTTGTTGACTCCACTGTCAAAACCTTCCTAAATTTAAAGGTCGCTGACCAGCCCTCATTACGATCCAGATCTACGACAGAAAACACTACTCGGGTTGTCATACCCTTTAAAGACCAGGAGTCTGCTAATATTGTGAAGACACAGTTGAAAGATCTCAGTGTGAAGCTGCAGACCAGTGTTCAACCGGTGTTTACGAGCCGCAAGATTGCCCAGGAGTTACCGACAAGCGAACCTAAGCCTCAGCTCATTGATCAACAATGCGTTGTGTATAACTTCAAGTGTGACCAGTGCGATGCTGGTTATGTCGGTTACACCCGTGGCCATCTGTTCGTACGCGTTGATGGACATAGAAGCAAGACCTCGTCAGTACGCAATCACTATGATAATAGACACGCAGGCAGGATTCCGGATGACCTTCGCAATTGTTTTAGCGTGTTGAAAAAATGCCACAACAAGTTTGATTGTCTCATTAATGAGATGTTACTCATTAAACAATTACGACCGTGTTTAAATGTACAATCAGACTCAGTTCGCGCTAAAGTCTTTGTCTAACTTATGCAAATTAGAAACTCTGAACTCTTAGTTACTCTTGAAATCGCATATTTAATTAGTTTCCCTTGACAATGGCGCCAAGATGTCGCCGAAACGTCGGATTTATCTATCGTTAGTTTTTGCCTGTATATGTTTATCTAAATCATTGTTGATTTAGGGTATTATGTCGGAAAAAAACATAACAGGGGATTATGTGTTGTTTTAGAATCAGCACCTGTTAGGGATGATAAAAATTTCTAGCCACGCCCACAGAACAGGATCTTAGTACCTCTTATGGGTTCTTTTCAAAACTTCCGACGGGCACCCCCGTCCTTTTTATATGGGAGTCCCTGTCCCCGGGGCGTTGAAACCCCTGGGAGACTCCTACGTGAAAAGGTTGAGGATGCGCGGCGGAAAATTTGAATTAAACCCCAAAATGAGACCAATTTGGGCGTGACGCGAGCTTTATTTGACCCCTAAAAGATACCACTTTAAAACGAACATAACAGCAGTTTTTATTACTTCTAATCGCAAGCAACCCTAAAAGATCCTAAAAGATACCTTGACGGCTACAAATAGTGGCGTTTCGTCCACGTTTGAGTTGCCAGTCTTCCTGGAAAGGCCTGTGGAAGGGAGTCACATGATCAATTGTATAGTGATTTGAAGACTCGAAGAAAATAGGCCTGGCTCGACTGAACTCTGAATGTTTCAATGTTGTTCAAATTACAATAAATACTACCTGTAAAATTCTGAAATTAAAGATCCTCGTTGCTTTTAGACCTTTCAGACATTTCATAGCGCTACTTCCGGTTGTTCTTTCCATAAGGTAGCAAAACAAGCGGTACATAAATTGAATCTTTTATGTGCATCATTAGAAGTTGTTTGGCGGCTTCTGGTAACTTTTTCAAGCCTTCTGTTTTTCAGCTGTGAGCATACAAGTTCTTTATTTTCTCGTTTTCTTTATAGAAACTTTCTTTAATTTACAGTCGAAAGGATGTACTCGTAGCTTGTTTAATTTGTGTCATTTCCCACATGTATTTCAAACTACTGCTTGCTTCTTTCTGTGTCTCAGGTGAGAGCGGCTGTGGTAAATCTACCCTCGTAGCTCATTGGCTGAAACAGTTGACCTCAAGCTATCCCCAGGTCGTCACCATTTCCCACTTTGTCGGCTGCGACTCGGGCAGTAGTGACATTGCTAACTTCATGCGCCGCTGTACAAGCGAACTACGGCTTCAGTATCTTGATTCTGACGTCGATGACCTCGCGGACAACCAGGACCTGAGCGACTTCACTCGAGTGGTGGAAGCGTTCAGAGCGGCCATCTCCTTAGGTCCTTCTGTAATCGTCTTGGACGGGGCCGATCATTTGGGACACGCTTTAGATGTTGCCGCGTTTAAAGTCAAGGAGATGCAATGGCTGCCGTCCTCAGTCCCAGTCTCCTGCAGAATCATCGTCACCACGACCAGAGCGGACATCACTTACCGCGCACTGTCGCAAAGGAGGGATGCCTATTGTATTGACATGCCCCGGCTGTTTGATGTTAGAGGCAAGAATGATCTTCTGAAAGAGTATGTTGGCTCCAACTACAAGTTCTTGGACGCGACCCGGTTGTCAAGGATAACTTCTTCCAATCTGGCACACCTTCCCTTGTTTTACGTCGCCCTTTCCTGTGAGTTGCGTGTTTTGGGCGCGCACAAGAACGCGGACAGGTTGCTAGAGTCGTACGTTCATGCGCCGACTCTCTTCGATCTGTGGAGCTTGATATTTCGTCGTTGGACTCATGAATACGGCTGGTTGCGCCCAGCGGTTTCGCGCAGCCCTGTTCCCGCCATTAAGGCGCAGGTATCACGTGATCGTATGAACAGTGGCTGGGTGGCTGATGTGCTGAGGCTCTTTGCTCTGTCACGTGAGGGATTATCTGAAAGCGAGGCTCTAGGCGCTCTCCAAGTCATGGGCTACATAAAGAACTACGAGGTGACCAAGGCGCATTGGGAAATGCTTCGTTTGATCGCGGAGCATGCGCTCATCGAAATGCCGTCTGGGTTGTTTACCTTTCCGCACCAGTCTGTCCGCGGTACCGTGGAAATTGCGTTGCTGGGTAACCTCACCTCTCCGTCCCAAGAACGCGCGGTTTCACCCGCATTTCAAGAGAACTGGGAACGACAGAAGCAACAGGGTCACACTGTGCTCTCAAGTTTCTTTTCCAAACAACCTTCATCCGGGCGCATGGTGGACGAGTTACCATGGCAACTGGAGATGAGTGGAAACATGGACGCACTGAGCAAAACAATTTGTGAACCGAGAGTGTTTATAAAGCTCGTGAGTTTGAAAAGCGAGCAACGACGAAGGATCGATCTGTTGTCATACTGGAGTGTTTTGAAGCAGGCAAACCGTAAACCTGAAGAGATTCTCTATCAAATGGCCATTAAGGCCGAAGAGAGATTACAAAGCGAATCAAAGGAAACAACAGAACGAGACGTCAGATCTGCTTCTTCAAAAACCAGAGAATTCTCGGCCGTTGACGAGTTGTGCCGTAAGAGCAGCGACGAGGAATTTTCTCAACTTGAAGTAGCGCTTGTTCACTACTTTTCAGGAAACTTTCTGGCGGAAAATGGGCATGATGTTATGGCCCAGAACCTCCTCTGGAACGCTTACAAAATGGCATATCCTGTAGTTTCAGTAAAGGACATTTACTTGCTCTGTGATATACAGGAGTCATTGGGGAATTTGTATCTCAAACTATCTGAGCCGAATAGAGCGGTGTATTGGTTTAATGGTGCCTTGAAATCTGTAGCAGAAATGACGCGTGTTTCTGACACGGTAAGTCGTGTTTCTGACACGATAAGGCGTCTTTTGACACGGTAAGACGTGTTTCTGACACGTTAAGGCGCTTTAGTGATATTAAACCCACTAACTTTATTACTTCCGTTTTGAAACACTGGTGGTCCTTGCAATCGGATTGGTTCTCAGCAGTGCGATTAATTCACGAATCGCACTATTTTTTTCGCTTAATCGCATCTTTTTCTGTTCTGCGTACAAAATGACATGTAAAAGCGTTTCCGGTTCTGCTTTTTCAACAAACCGGCTCTGGATCAATAAAATATTGGTAATGACCAAAATCCTGTATTTGAGGGATTAAATTGTGCGATTTCAAAATGGAGGTAATAAAGTGACAATTGAACTTCGTGTCGTACAATTTTCGGTCTGAAATCATGCTTCTGATTTCAGCATGATTTCAGACAGAAACAATTGTAAATACAATTACCATTGTAAATACAAATTTCGATTTGAGAAACCGAGAAAATAAAATACCACCACATGAAAGTACTATTAATAAGGTCAATAAGAGCTTCCATTTGAATTGTCACATGCTGTGGGGCTTCCTCCACAGACCTACTGGCTGCATGTAAAATTGGAATCCTTTGTACATGAAAGTTCCAGTCACATCGGTCACACACTAAGGTTTTGTTCACAGACGTGAACGTTAAAACCACCTTGTAGAGCATAATAAATAGTACCACACGAAAGTACTGCTCAACAGTTTTCATTTGAATGGTCACAAACTAGGGTTCTGTTCAGAGACTTAACGGATAAAAACAACGTCTTTGATGAGTCCACTTTAGGCCAAATCGATGATTGCCCAATGTGGAACCTTCGAATCCGCCAAAAAATCGAGATCCCTGTTGCTTTAGGACAATGCGTTCCGAACGGTGAAACGATCCTTAAAGTCTCGTTTTCTAGATTTTGTTTATTGCTATCTTATGTGATCCTTTCTAAGTTGCATTCTGTTGGGTTCCAGGTTGAACACGCGGCTATGATTGGCCGCCTCTTGAATCACATCGCTCTATGTCAACTGCCAAGTCACGTGTCACTTCCACCGGAAGTAGTGAGTCGATCACGTGCTTCTGCAAGGAGCGGAAGAGTGAAAACGCCAACCTCGGTTAAAGATAAAACAGAGGAGACAGGCTCGGATAACGTCGGCGCTATTTTGGATGACGCAATGAAGCACATGAAACTTGCCCAACAGTTTCCTGGTAAGTACCTGACATAAACTCCTGGCTGTTATCAATTCCAAGCAAATAAGCCATGTTACACTCGTATTCTGTAAAGCAGCTACGTCACGGTTAGCGCATCTTGAAAAGTTTAGCCTCAATTTTTCAAATTCGTCGTTTGTAATCCGTGTTAATCTTCTCCATCCTGAACCATCCTTGTTCCTTTATCGTTTATTTTTTATCTCTTGGTGTTTTTCTATCTTAGAAAACTATTACCTTAGGGTTTCCTTTAATTTAAAGGTAATTTTGCACTTGGCTAACTAAGAATGCTGTGACTGAGCTCCTTTTGTCAAGATGGCCAACACTGCTTTCTCGAAAATTTATAATAGAAAATCTTTCCCTTCTTCGCAGCGCTACCGTTATGTTAGAGAATTGCTTCCCTGGTCCAATTTGTGTAACTTTGAAAAAGAAAGAACCTGTAGCCCTGTTCATTGCCAGCTTTTAGTGACAGAAGGTTGAAAACAAATAATTCGAACTCAAAGAAGTTACAACTTGTCTTCAAAACACTACGAGCTCTTTACATCGGGAAGTTTAACTGATCCCCTTGGCATACTGTTGAAAAGGCCGTGTTATCCTATATTTCGTCTTTCTCTTTTTCTCTTCTTTTAGGCCAGAGCAGCGTTTATTTTCGCATGGGTTTGTTAGCGGCAAAACAAAAACGCTGCGAAGACGCCGAGTCTTTGTTTCGCAAATCGTTGGAGATGACAGAGGAATGGTACGGGTCTTCTCATCCTCTGGTGGCGGAGATTTATGACGCGCTGACCTCGCTCTCGTGTTCAGACGCTACAGAGTCCCCGGATGTCACAGTGGCGGAGGAAATGTTTCGCCGTGCATTGAGCATGCGTGAAGATCTCTTGGGTCCGTCTCATTTGCTTGTTGCAAATACGTTGTTCAAGTTAGGTCAGTATAGAGAGTGTTTTGATATAGCTTGTATAATTGAGGGCATATTCCTTAATTTTGATTGGTTTACACATGGGGCAGTTTTCATAGAATACACTGAAGCAGTTCCCGAACGTTGCCCGAGGGCTTACGAAGCATAGAAGTTGGCTCGGAAATGATCCGACAACAAATATTCGCGAGTCTCCCACTTCCCCCCGATGTATTATGGCGCTAATTTTGCTAGCCTTGTCATGAACAAGCATACTAACTATGGAACAAGTAAACGCAGGTTCCGTTCTAGATTCTGAGCACACAAGTAGTTTGCCTTCTTTAGATCTAGGTCGAGCTCGGAGCGGGAGAAATATTTACGACGTTAACAACCCGATTGCGGAGAGCGTAAAGTGCAGGAGCGAAAGCTGAGAATACCTACAACAGCGAAAAACCTGGAAGTCTATTGCGGAACTTGTGCAGATGAATTATTTCCCCGTGAAAATGCTTTTTTTTTCTGACTCGTCTCTTCAATTACCAGGTAAACTACTTCAATCCAAGGGCACCAAAGATGCCACGAGAGAAGCCAAGCTGCTTTTCCAGCGTGCACTGGACATAAACACAGCAAAACAGGGCGTCTATCACACAGACACCAAGACAATCAGGCGTGCCCTGATGTCATTGGAAACAGTCGATGTGGGCGCAAAATTTAGTGGCAAAGGAACTGCGAAAGACCAAGAGTTACTTGCATTGGACGGCCTTAGAAGTCGCCCTTTAACGAAGACATCTTCTCGAAATCTTGATTTCCGCCAAGCAAGTACATCGTAGAACGGTTGTCCCAGATCAGTTATTGTCTAGGCGCAGTTTTTGTCAGCGAAGCGAGAAGTGCGAAAGTATCCTTGCCTCGTCGCTAAGAATCCGCAATTCAGAGGCGACGATTCCGCCCCGAAGTTTACTTAATTAAAGGAGTATTCCAAACTTGTTGCGACAAAATAGTTTGAAGGCCTATAGTTGGACATAATTAGTCCCTCTCCATATAAGGAAGATATCAGTGACGTCACAAGCACTCTAAAGAGATTTCCTGGTCGGCAAAAGTTTCAAACCACTGTATCGCGGACTGTTTCTATTACGGCAGGTTACGATCGAAAATCTGTTTTTTCAGAGCGGTCTCTGTGAAGCGCCTCAGCGAATTTTGATGTTCTCAATTAAAATACGAGATGCTTCACTGTAAACGCTTGAAGGAAATTCGAACGCTGACACCTACCGAAAATCGTGTTAGACATTCGACACCAAGCGAGGGTTTCACTTGCTTGAAAGATCTTTCTGCCAACCGCACGCTTGGGTGATGTTAGCGTACGTGATCGTAAATGACGTTAATGTTTGTAAACTGATATACAGTTTTTTTTAATCATTTAGCAAAAGTTATTATATTTATTAATGAGAACAAAAAGTACATTGTACTATAAATGATATTTTTATTAACCTCGCCTAAAACGTTTCTTTGTAAGAATGCAATTTATTGGACAGCCATGTTCCGGAGGCCCTGGTTAAGTTTTCAGAATAAAATTCAAGCGAAAGTTTCCAAGATCCACTGAGAAATGCCTCTTCTAAAGCTGCTTATATTTCAATATTGGCTTTTTTAAATGGGAAGGGCATTACATTAAGTTCTAGGTGACTAGTGCAGGTTTGAAACAGAAGAAACAGCTTCCAGAGGGCACTTCCAGCATATTTTATCCTGCGAATTGGGCGTCTTTCTTATAAATACTTCTCGATCCAGGAAGTTCTTTGGCCGTCTTATTTTTGTACAACCGTGGAAGACAAACATCGCAACGTGAACGCACCAGAATATAAAGTCTATCAAAATTCTAAAGTGTTCTTGGGTTGTTAAAGCTCGTCTTTCGGTTCTGCTGGGGCCTCTTTCGATTCACCCTGAAGAGAAACAGAAATTAACCTGGCAGTTAATTCTCTGCGGCAAATAAACCCTTGTCAAACCCAAAATGAAAATGATTCAATGAGAGTTACAGGCTAAAACCCCTCACTTGACTATTTTCTATATTCTTGTCACTTGTCTGCTGGACAGTGACTTCGTATTGTAGGGAGAAAATTGTCTCAGATCACCTGGAATTTTAAGGCTCGAAGAGGGCATTGTTCTTTGTAGGCTATCAACCCAAGGAAGTGGTAATGGAACTATTGGTTGTCACCTTACAGAACTGAGGGAGGACGAATCTCTCAAAGAAAAGAGGGGTCAATGTTTAACTTTGCTGTGCCAGCTTCCTGAAGGGCAAGGAGTCAATATCGAGTGTTTACCTCCACTTCATCTTCTTTCTCATCCGGTTTAGTCTCTCCTTCCGTCACTGCCTCCTCCGCAGTAGTAGATTCCTCTTCCGTCTTCTCATCTTCTTTGTCTCCCTCTGCATCTACCTCTTCTCCATCTTTGTCTTCCTCCTCCTCCTTCTCCTCAGCTTCTTCCTCCTCTGGTTCCACCATGGCTTCCAGGTCTACTCCCATGCTAAGACGGAGCATGCGCTCGATACGTCCAGCGAAGTCTTGGGAGTCCTGAAAACGTAAAAAGGTTGATCGTGTGAAGCTCGCTACAAAGACACGCTGATCGCTCACTGTACATTAGTCAACACAAATGTATAGAGACGTCTGAAGCTCTCTGTAGAGTGCACTACAAAGAAGACTCGATTTACAAAATGAAGGTAACCTTTGGACAAGACCTGCATGCATACCTAGTCCTGGTTATAACCATTCCGAGCCGAAAAATTCAGTCCACCCTAATCACAAGCCCTGAGGTTAACACTGAGTTACAGGTGTATAGTACAGGCATGGCTTTTCTTTTAATAACATCCGGAAAATGAATTTTATCGGCATCAGTGGACCGAACAAACTTGCACAATTGAAAATCATTTGCTAGCTAACAAACGAAGCCTGCAAGTTATGTAATTATTGCCCATTAAAGCTGCAGTCCAGGCGACAAACCCTAAGAGAATTTGCAAAGAGCAACATTCATAAAGTCAAACTCACTTTGATTAAGTACCCTGATCTCAAAGTAGCAGTTTCAAAGAGCACACGAGCAAGATCTTTAGCAGTTTTGTCTTCTTTGTCTGTCTCCACTCTTTTGAGCAGCTCTTTGACCAATGGATGTCTGGGGTTCACTTCAAGGGTCTTCTTCTGGTTGGCATAGTATCTAGTAAAGAAAACCAAACAGACAGTTAGGATAACTAGTAAAGCACTTTTAAAAAAATCAAGTTTATAACCCCAAATGTAAACACATTTCTTCATTTAGCACCATTCTTTGTAAAGTGGAATCTATTTTCAAGAAGTTCATTCCATGTTTTGGGGTACACTTTGTGTAGGATGTGATTGGAAGTTTGGAAAATGAGAAATGCAATGCAAAATAACCCATAGCCAAGTTTTGCCCACCTTAAATTTATAAAAACTGGATTGATAGATACACTTTGGAAACCATTAATTTTAAAATAAATTATCTTGGCTGGACTTCTTTGAGAGACTAAGTACAATGTTGGCATTGACAATAAGACCAACTCAATCAATAACTCTAAAGTTGTTCTTTATGATCAGCACCAGTTCTATCTTGCTACTTTTTACTAACATGTGCTAAGTGGGATCCTCAGCGCATGGGAAAGGGAAGTAGCGAGAAACTAACAGTTGACTCTTTGTCGTATACTGATGCTAAAAAAAAACTGGTCATCCTCCATTAACCCTAAAGTTTGACTTCGTGACTTAACAAATGCCCTGACTGCATATACTGTAATGCAAGTAGTACAGGGCTCAAAAAAAGTGCCATCTGATTGACTGGGACAAGTAGATTTCCCAGGTGGGCAAGTAACTTTTCACTCCCACTTGCCTGATGGGCAAGGGCTTGAGCAAGTCTTCTCCAACTAAATTACAAAAAGAGCAAACTAAGACTTGCCTAGGGCAAGCAAAAGCTGAGAGCTGCTTGTCCAAAGGGCAATTCAAGTTTTTTTTGAGGCCTGAGTACTCCTGATAGATCGTGTTGCACTTACTCATTACTGGGGTCACCGCTCTTGGCATAGGCCTGAGATCTCATTATCCTCTCCATGTTACCAGACCAGCCATATGAGCTGGCTACGAGGGCACAGGGTGACTCATCCAAACGCTGAGAGACAGCTGCCTTTTCAATCAGATCCTTGAGGGCATCTTCCTTCAGCCATTTCAGCAGAGGCTCATATGTGCTCTCCAGAGCTGCCTGCTTCTTTTTCTGTTTCTCAGAATCTTCTCCAATCTTCAGCCCTTCTTTGGCAACATTTTGGAATTTCTTTCCTTCAAACTCTGGCAAGCTCTGGATGCAGTATTCATCAACTGGCTCTATCAAGTACAACACCTCATAACCCTTCTTCAGGAGTTTTTCCACAAATGGCGAGGTCTCAACCTACATTTGTAAAAAAGTGAAGGTATAAGTTATACTGGTGAAACAAATAAAGGTGGCATATGATATCTAAGGGGAACAGGAAACTACTGTTATACTAAGCACAGAAATTGTCTTCCTATGGGATGTACTTTCTATTTTTTAGCTGAGTCTCACCTCCTTACGGCTAGTTCCTGCCATGAAGTAAATAGCCTCTTGCTTCTCCTTCATCCTCTCAATATAATCAGCCAAGCTTGTCATTTCTTTCTCAGAGTTGGAGGAATAGAATCGCAGTAGTTTGGCCAATCGAGTTCTGTTGGAGTGGTCCTCCATTACACCCAACTTGATGCTATACAAGAAACAGACATTAGCTTTTTTATAAAATAATACCATTACTAGATGAAAGTGTTAGCTGATTTAATCATTTGCCAGAGAAGAAAGCCCCTTGACCCTGGACAATACTACACTGTACTTGACAAACGTTTGTCTGACAATGTGCTCTACAGCAAAACCCTTACCAAACTTCCTAAGCATCTCCATTCCTTGCCCAACCCTATAAAAAGATGGATAAAAGTCATCTGATGCAAAAATACCTTGTACTGAATTCTTTCCAGAATTTATCCATGTAGTCTTCCTTGGGGATTTTCTTGATCATGTCTAGAGCCTTTCGCACAAGCTTCTTCTTGATAACCTTCAACAATTTGTGCTGTTGAAGAGTTTCACGACTGACATTCAGTGGCAGATCATCAGAGTCTACAACACCACGGATGAAGGAAAGGTACTTGGGCATCATGTCCTCAAAGTTGTCAGTGATAAAGACACGTCGCACATACAGCTTGATCTGGTCCATTTTCTTGCCGTACTCAGAGAAGAGGTTGTGAGGGGCTGATTTTGGTACATAAAGGATAGAACGGAAGGTCACCTCACCCTCAGCAACAAAGTGAGTCTTGGCAAGAGGGTCATCATGATCCTGAAACAAATCAATCATAATATTATTGATTGATATCTTGAAGCAATCTTATAAAACGGCATGCCAAAACTAGTGTACTTCATTTTCAACATTTCCGCCATTCCAAATTATTCCAGAAAAGGGAAAGAGGTTTATAAATTTATGAGTTTCTTGTTAGATTACATTCTGCGTACATTTAGGTACAATAATGAACACATGACAAAAGCAAGAGAACCCTTCATTTACATGATAAACATGATTTTCAAGAGTAAATATGCTTAGAGAAGATAAGGTAATTGCCACACTAAGTCATCTATAAGCAGGACTACTACTCAAAATGCTTTCTCTTGCCTGAAAGCAAACTTTATGACACATCAATCTTGTTGAACTTACAGATTTTTTCTCTTTATCTTTCTTATCAAAGTAAAATGACTGTTCATTTTTCATGGTTAGGAAAAGAAACAACCCAGAAACAAAGTTAGAAGGTACAGAGCATACCATTACACTCAAAGAAAATACTATAACAAAATTAAAAATTACACATACATGCAGGCAATAATTGTATGTACAGTGGAACCTCAATTTAACAAACCTCTATTTAACGAAGTCCCCAATATAACGAACGATATTCTATATCCTGGCCAAAGTTACAATGAATTCTTCGATATAACGAACATAATCCGGAAGCCCAAACATAAAATCTACCTCGATATAACGAATTACAATGGTTCCTTGTTTACATAGACAATTTTCTGTATAACCTCTGTGTTGCAACATTTTCAAATTGCTACTCTGAAAGTGTTGTTCTTTTGTAAACAAAAGGTGTGCGTCTGCTCAAAAGTGAAAATAATTGATACTGAAAGCCACCATGCTTAATGAATTGCATCTCAAAACGTGACACTTCTGGGTGACGGAAATTGCATTGAATTGCATGACAGAAGTCACCTGTGTTACAAATCAATCATTAACTATGACCTCGATATAACGAACATTTCGGTCGTTTTCCTTCAAATTCGTTATGTCAAGGTTTTCAATAGAACGAACCCTTGATTTAATGCACGAATTTGGCCGCTCCCCAGTGACTTCGTTAAATCGAGGTTCCACTGTACATGTAAATGTATGTGCAGCAGGTCATATTGTTTTCTGATTAACAAGTTTCAAACCAGACCCCAGTTGTACAAAAGTTGGACAATGCTATCCACTTGATAAATAACTATCCTGTGCATAGCATCGAGCAAGGTTCACTTGTAGCAAGATTTACCTTGGTGAATGATTTGTAGAATTCATTATATTCCTCGTCCTTGACATCTTTGGGTTTTCGGCTCCAGATTGGTTTGTTGGTGTTGATAAGTTCCCAGTCCCAGGTAGTTTTCTCCACCTGCAGGTAAGAACATCAAAGAAGAATCAGCAAACCAAACAAGATTACTGTTTCCAATAAGCCAACTTACATGTATTGCCAAGAGTGATCAGTTGCTTAATTCTCTCAACCTCTTGAAACAAGTTGTAAGAATGATAAAATTGATTATATCGGCAAAACTACCACTAGCACAATAATTCTCCCAAGAGCAAGGATTTTCCAGGTTGGTACATGTATCCACAAGTCTACGGACTTTTTGAAGAGTTGCTTACTTTTTTCTTTACAGATTGTGTTTTAAATTGTTGGCTTGATCATGAGCCAGTCTAATTGCAAATTTCAGACAACTGCTTTTCAAACCCAATAAGCCTGCCTGAGACATCTTATAGAAAATGCTTGGAAGTACTTAGGAGTATTGCCATCATCTAAGGGCCAAATGGGTTCATTTTCAAGATGCACACCTTTTTAGTCTTGGGTTTCTTCTCCTTCTCTTCTGATTCTTCCTCAACCTCCACATCATCATCCTTGTCTTCCTTCTCCTTCTCTTCATCCTTCTTCTCTTCCTCTTTCTCTTCATCTTTCTCCTCTTTCTTATCTTCAGCAGATTCATCAGCCTTCTTATCGTCAGTGCTGGCTTCCTCCTCGACTGGCTCCTCAACTTCCTCTGTCTTGCTTGTCCACAGGTAGATGTTGAAATTTATGAACTGACTATACTTTTTCACAAGGTCTTTAATGGTCTCGGGCTCCAGGAAGTCACGAGCTTCTTCCTTCAGATGTACACTGCAGAAAAATATTTACATCTGTCAGTTAAAAACTAACACAAACAAACCAAAAGTATGTATCTTAAGTTACTGCAGTATATATTGCTATCTTGCTTAAATCATCATCATCTCTTATAATTGTGCCAGTAGGCGCATAAGGCCATATCTTGCTCAAATCTGTGTCATTATTTGCAAAGACAACACCTGCCTCATGGCCTTGTTAGTCAAAAGAAACTAGGAATTGTGCAAAACTAGTGACGAATGATAGCTGTCAATTACCTGACGGTCGTTCCTCTCTGGAGGGTATTGCCCCTGGGGTCCTCTGTGATGCTGAAAGAAGCAGCATCAGATTCCCAGATGTACTGCTTGTCATCATTGTGTTTGGATGTGACAATCACACGGTCGGCAACGAGGAACGAAGAGTAAAAACCAACACCAAATTGGCCAATGAGGTCACTCGCCTGATCGCTTGACTGAGCATCCTGAATATTGAACAATGAAGCTTGAGGTAAGAAAACCACACAATGCAAGGCCAAGATAACACTGAAAATAATAAATTCTACTACAATGCAATAAGTTTTTAGGCTAAGTTCTTACCGCCATCTTCTGGAAAAACTCGCTTGTTCCTGACTTGGCAATGGTACCCAAGTTTTTGACCAAATCGTCCTTTGTCATACCAATACCAGTATCAGTAACATGAAGAATGTTGTTCTCTTTGTCCGCTTTGATCTTAATGGAGAGTTCTTCTGTAGCAGCAAGGGCTGATTTATCAGTAAGACTCAAGAATCTAATCTTGTCCAAGGCATCAGACGAATTGGAAATAAGTTCTCTCAAGAAAATCTGGAAAAAAGAGAAGCAGATTTTGTAAAAGCCACCACTTGTAGTACATACATAAAATTCATGTTACTCTTTGTTACTCTTTCTCACTATTTATTACCCGGCTCTGCATCAAAGTTGAGTTTTGATGTTTCAGGGAAATGTTACATGTACTACAGTTCAACCCCTATTAAACGGCCACCCTCAGGAACACATGTACAGATATACTGTATGATATTTTTCCAGCAAACTTTCAACTGTTCAAAATCTGTAGGCTATACCATTGTCTTACCTCTTTATTTCTGTACAGGGAGTTGATAATAAGCTTCATCATTCGACTAACTTCAGCTTGGAAAGCAAATTTCTCTGCTTTTTCCCTAAGTTCCTTCATCTGTGCTACATTCAAACCATCAAGTTTAATGGCTTCCTCCTCCCTCTGAACAGCCTCGTCATCAGTCTTTGATCCGTCTCTACTTTTGCCGACATCTTCATCTACAGTAGGTGGTTCTGTCTCTGTTTTCTCATCTGTCTTATCCTCTTCGGCTAAACACAGAGCTGAAAAATAGAAAGAAAAATTAGTATTTATAAACACATGTCAAGTATGACCATAAATTTAACTCTGTTTCCCTGATTGGGTTTTTGTCCTGTTAATTAATACAAAACAAGAAATTGATGAAACAAAAGTTGATTGTTTCGTTTGTTACTTGCTGTTGAAAATGGAGAAATTTTAGGTAATCAAGCTACATGTACATGTACAAGTCACTGACTCTTATGACAAAGACCTACATGTCAAAGACCCTGATGGAATTGTATTTTCAAGTTTAATATTATTATAGGTGCATTGAAGCAGCAAACAATGAATATCTAGCAAAAAAGACTACATTCAGTGTATTGAAGCAACAAAAATTGAAAATCTAGCAAAAAGAACCTAGATGACTTTAAAATGATGGAATTGTATTCACAAGTTTCATAATAATATAGGTGCACTAAAGCAATAAAATTGAAAATCTAAGCATTCTTATATGCTATTTACTAAAACTTGTACATCTGCAAAAAACTTTGGAAGCTGAGTAAAGAAACAAACAAAACACCACCCGCAAAAGAGAACTGTATTATTCATCACAAAAAGTTAAAAAAGGTACTACAATGTTGAAATTATTTCAATCCAAAAGAAGCATGGAAAATGAAAAGTCATTTAACTGTTGAGAAAACAATTAAGCAAACTGGTAGATGAATTAAATTTTAAATTCTTTCTCAAGTGGCTAAATAGCCTCTAAGCACTCTGTTCTTGGATATGGAAGACATATCTGGCCTAATCTAATTGGCTGACAACAAGCAGCCAATCAGAACTTGCCATATAACCAGGACAGATTTTTAAAATCTTGAAGTGTCAGTTTTTGCAATACCTCATGGAATGTACTACATTTAGACTTTCCCCTAAAATTTTACTTTACGAATTGTTTGAAAGCCGAAAACTGTATTCAGAGGCAGTTCCAATGGAAAAGGTTTAAACTTATTCTTTCTAAAATGGTGAGAGAAAAATTTGGTTGGAAAAATCGTGAAGCATGAAGCGATAGAAAACGTTTTCTGCTAGAGTTTTCGAAACTGATTAAAATAATTTAAATGCAGATTGTCATTCTTAATATAGATTTTTATGGATATTTCATTGCGAACAAAGAAATCTGATTGAAGTGAATAGTACCTTATTCAATCGATAAAAATCAATTGTATGAACTTTTCAATCGAGATAAAAGTAACAACACTTGTAGGCCAACCGACAGTCTTTAAAATCTAAACTGATCTGCAGCTTCATGACATAGTTCGTAAATTCTAGAGCTCATATTCTAACAGTAGGCATATAAGAGAAGACAATTGCTCAAAAGGAAATTCAACTCTCACTAATTGATAACTACAAGTGGAATGAAGATCGAAACTGGTTACGTTACGCCATAAGATTTTTTCAAATGACCCAAACAAATATTGGATGTTCTTGCATTCAAGCAAAACCGACGGAGATCTGTGCTGAACATCTGAATCGAAGTATCGTTTAAATTTTCTTGAAATTTAAAGCTTTGAACCCAGTTTAAATTCTCCATCAGGACCATCAGTCACGACAAGGAAGCTTGCAAAACTTTAAACTTACTTGCGCAAAAGAAAAAGCAAAAAGAAAGTTAAAAATACACTTACAAGAAATTAGAAGGAGCCCCAAGAGGCTTAGAAGGTACGTTTTTCTCCCCATTCCTTGAAAACCAGTCGCAACAGCTGGAACTGACAGCGAAAGGATAAAACCTGTGCAAAACTTTCTAGCGAAACTGCAGCTTTCAAGCGATACAAACCAACCAGGACTTACCACGGCCAAAGCTCGTGTCTCGTGCTCATTGGTTAATTTTAGTCACGTGCTTAACGTGGAGCGCTTCCATTGGTTAATTTTTGGCTGCAAACTCATTGATTCCCGCGGGTGAGCCTTCGCTTTGCGCCAAAAATTTCCCAATAGTTGTGAGAATTTATAAATATTTCTGTAAACTAGCAAAAAATATTCCGTTATTTCTAGTATGAGGTAGTTTGAGAGAAATTGCAAGTTTTGGTTGACTACCATCTATACACAAAGTTAAATTTTCAACTTTTTATATTTATTACAGTAAAAAAAACTTGGAATAAAAGTTCTGATTGAATTATATTCTCTCTTCTACTCGCCATGGTTTTCCCTGGCTCCCCAGCGGTTTTGTACTGCAAAGAAACACGATAATTGAGCCGGTGAATTTCCACGACCGTTTTGTGGTACAAGAAACTTTCAGTGCTGTGGGAAATCGTATACTCTTTTTTCAAATTATCATACGATGTGCTAGATGTTTACTTCTGTAGTTTTTCTGTGCTAAATTTGAAGTTGCAGAAATTTTGTCGCGCTTGCAGTACCGCAATTCACGTGGACGATTTTATGGAAATTTCATTGAAGATGTCAAAAAACTGGATTGTACAAATCGTTTTGGTTGCAAACATTTTATTCTGTAGTGGTCTTAGATCAGCTGCCAGGGAAAAGAAAGCGAAATGTCCAACGTGTACTGACATTGTAGACGCTTTTAAAAAGGTAAATAGTTTTAGCTTATCTGACCTGTCTAATTATAACATCAGGAAAATAGGTTAATGTTTAATCTGTGCACGTTTTGAAATTTGATGTTATGGATATCGTTTTATGCTTTGGCACCTTGCTATTGTGAATAGAACCAATTCATCACTTTGTTGCAAGCTTTAAATTTTAGAAATTTTTCATTGCAAATATCAAAAGTTGTTTGCCACTTCTTAATCAGATGACAAGCTGAGTTCTGAAATTTTCAGTGTTAAAACAATAACTATTTATTTGGGTTGAAAATATGCCTGGATGTTAGTCTGTGGACATTACCGGTTTGTGTCCCAAGAAGTGAAAACTGTGAGTTTTAGAGTGCACTTCTTTGGGATGATCATGGTCAGGGTCAGTGGTCTAAGATGACTTGGATCATAGTGCATCAAATTAAAGGAGCCATTGAATCCATGACCAGAGTGGATTCATCAGTTCCTGGGATGCACCATGACCTGAGTGATCTTAGATCACTGATCCAGACCCGGGTCATCTCAAAGGAACGCATCCTTAGTTCAGGGTCAGTGATCAGAGATAACTTGGATCATAGTGCATCAAATTAAAGGAGCCATTGAATCTGTGACCAGAGTGGATTCATCTGTTCCTGGAACACACCATGATCTGAGTGATCTTTGATCACTGATCTTAACCTGGGTCATCAAAAAAAAAAGTGCATTCTTATTTGAAGTGTTGACAACATGATGCACACATGCAGACTTGTATGCATGCATACATGCCTGCCATCCAGTACTCTGACAGTCAAACAATCAAAACTAGGATCAACTTTTGCAGTTTTAATCCCAATAAAAGTGAATACAAGTTGCAGCGAGTCAACACTATCTTATTTGAATAAATCAGTGAAAGCTGGGAGTCATATTAAGTATTTATATTCATTGCATGGTGTTCTGTTTCTCATTTTACACCATAGGGTAAAGATAAAACAGAGAAAGCTAACTTTGGTGGGGGAAACACAGACTGGGAGGAAAGAAAACTAGGAAGTTATGCAAATAGGTATGGTCTGTAAAGGCTCTAACCTGCGATACGGAGTTCTTATTCTATTAATAAAACAACATCCCTATGTGTTCTAGTCACTGGTCTCAAAACCCTAGTGGCAAGACAGTCAGGGAAGCAGATTGTAGATGCTGAATTCCAACCAGTCTCTGAGACCAAACTGATTCCACTGTTTTCTTCTTAAAGTTTTTTTTTTCTTCTTTTGTTTCTTTCCTCTTCCTCTTCTTGAATTTGTTAATTCAACTGGTTGAGTCATGATGGTCTGACAACTTTCAAAGCTCTCTTGAGTGCTTGTGTTGTACTTGATTGGGTAGTGTTGACTTTGCTTTTATTCTTATATTAAAAAAAAGTATTTTTTTTTTCCTTTACCAGTGAAACAAGATTAGTTGAAATTATGGAAGGGCTTTGTGATGAAAGTGCTTCTGAGGTATGTTTCTGAAGAAAAATTTATTTTTTCATGTCATTGTTTGGCTTATATTTTCAATGATTTTTATTAATAATTGATTGACACTACCTCTTAAGCAGTTAGCCATAATTAGTGGTGCAAATTGTCATTTTTATTTTTAATTATTTAGTGCCATGCTATGGTTGAAGAACAAGAAGAAACGTTAGAGGAATGGTGGTTTGATCAGTAAGTACCATAATTATTAGTATTTTTATAAGCCCCAGGGAAATGAAATTTTTTGTAGGGGGGGGGGGGGGGTATGCCAGCCATTCCTCCTTATCCTGCTCTATTTCAGACCCAATAATGATTTTTCAGATACCCATCCCAGCCTTGACCTTCAACATCCAAAGTATTAGATATTGTCAGACCTGATACATGTACACATGTGTGTATTAAAATTATGTCTATTGAGTTAAATAGTGTCCCATATCCTACAGGGGTCGGAAAGTACATGCAGAC
Organism: Orbicella franksi; assembly: GCF_964199315.1. NCBI lineage: Eukaryota > Metazoa > Cnidaria > Anthozoa > Scleractinia > Merulinidae > Orbicella > Orbicella franksi. Next base: position 22,467,269 of record NC_138155.1, on the reverse strand, counting down.
ATGGTTTTCTTAACTTTTCGATGAGGCATTGATCAGCTTACATGCATCACAATTTTGGGACAATGGGAAAAAAATCCACTGTACCTCAAGTCCCCAATAGGATTCACACCTTTTACGTCATTAAATTCTCCCACTCCTGCAGTATTTAATAACACATGTCTTTAAATATCTTTTTCTGCCGTAAGGAACTTGACTTCAATTAATGTCCACAATTTTTGCCTGTGACCCAGTATTCACTAGCTTGTTTCGAGCGAGACTACAGTACGTAAACATTTAACACACTAAAGAAAAAGCCATCAGCTCTTAATTTTCTGTTCATTAATTTCCTATTTACAGCCAGTTCAAAAATAATGACATGAAGACGTGGCTTTGTATTGACAAATTGAAAGGTAAGCCTGCGTCAGTTAGTTTGATCCTTATTTTGAAAATACAGACTGTCAAATTTCTGCCCATTTCTAATTTATGACTCACCCGCTAGACAAACACCAGTTTATTTAATTTGTGATTTTCCTTTTGATTTGTTTATTTTGTAATACTGGAAGGAAGGAAGATACTAGGTCAACACAAAGGAAGTCTGTCATAGTCATGAACCATAAAGGATATCGAGGAATCCATTTTTCCCAGACCAGACAAATTACTGGGTTTTTTTGGTTGTTGTTGTTTTGTTTTGTTTTGTTTTTTTTCCATATTTGTTTTCTTTGGCCTGTTTTTTAATTACTAAACCTGTCATGGGAAATGAACTTCAGGGATTGAAATAAAATGACTCATGAAATTTTGTTCAGAGAATTTACATATGACTGAGCGAACCACCCATCTTTGTAACTTTGAAAATGACAGGGAAAATGCATTTTTTTTTTCCTATAAATTATGTTCAGTAGATCTACTGCAGTGTTATGAACTTAAATTAGTGTTTTTCATTATAACTAGTTTGCTGCCCAGATGGAACTTTTGGTCCAGATTGTAAAGGTAATAATATTAAATTATCATGACATGATAAGAAGCAAACCTTTCATTCAAAATTTACCTAAAGTTCAGGGTGCAAGAATACTACAGTGTGTAAGCTAAAATATTTACTGTGTTTTACTAGCCCAATTAATGCCACTCCCATTAGCCCGCCCCCCCCCCCCAAAAAAAAATTGATCTGATTCTGTAATTGCAGTACTTCTGTTAATTGAATTGCCTACATGTATCATGCAAGTGAAGGACAGAATCTATTAGCCTGGCCGGAAAATCCACAAGCAGTACAGTGGCTCCATGATATCCAATTTGATGTTCTTTGCACACTGAAGTTCAATAATTGAAATCATCTTTTACTGCAATAATAGCAGTAAATTCCCAACAAATATTAATTTACTTTGCTCTCTGGTTACTCTATGAAAATACGTACCAGTAGTACATTTTAATTTCTATATTTTTCTCAGAGGTTAATGACCATCATACCTATTGAGGAATCTATTTTTTTCAGTTTTCTGAATGAATTTATTTACAGAATGTTCAGGAGGCAAAGAAAGTCCTTGTAACGGTCGGGGCAAATGTGAGGTATGCAAGAAATTCTGACTGTCTCAATATTTTATAATTATATCAAATAAGCACAACTTACATAAAACACTTTGTGGATGGCATAAAATTGAGGGTCCACAGGCCTTTCTACAGAATGTCAATCAGACAAAGGCATATGGTGCACGTTATGGGTACAGTTTTTCAATTTTTTTCCTTAGAGTATTCTAGTCACCCTTAGTACGTTAGTACACCTAGTATGGCAGTGTTTGTTTTATCTTAGTATTCTGGCCACCCTTAGTAGGTTAGTATGCCTAGTACAGCAGTGTTTGTTACACTGTAGTATTCTGGTGACCCTTAGTACTTTAGTATGCCTAGTACCGCAGTGTTTGTTGTAGCTTAATATTCTGGTCACCCTTAGTATGTTAGTATGCCTAGTATGGCAGTGTTTGTTGTAGCTTAGTATTCTAGTCACCCTTAGTATGTTAGTACATTAGTACACCTAGTACAGCATAGCCTGCGAATGCAGACGTATTTCCGGCTGTCACTTGGTTCCGCCGAAAAATAACGTCTGCGAACCCGAGCCAGAAAACGATTTCTGTGGCGTAGAAATTCTAAGCCAATCACATTTTAGCTCAAACAACCCCAGAACTACTGTGCGAGGTATTCGCAGTCATGTCATAGTATTCTAGTCACCCTTAGTACGTAAGTACGCCTGGTACCGCAGTGTTTGTTGTAGCTTAATATTCTGGTCACCCTTAGTATGTTAGTATGCCTAGTATGGCAGTGTTTGTTGTAGCTTAGTATTCTGGTCACCCTTAGTATGTTAGTACGTTAGTACGCCTAGTACAGCATAGCCTGCGAATGCAGACATATTTCTGGCTGTCACTTGGTTCCGCCGAAAAATAACGTCTGCGAACCCGAGCCAGAAAACGATTTCTGTGGCGTAGAAATTCTAAGCCAATCACAGTTTAGCTCAAACAACCCCAGAACTACTGTGAGGTATTCGCAGTCATGTCATAGTATTCTAGTCACCCTTAGTATGTAAGTACGCGTGGTACCGCAGTGTTTGTTGTAGCTTAATATTCTGGTCACCCTTAGTATGTTAGTATGCCTAGTATGGCACTGTTTGTTGTAGCTTAGTATTCTGGTCACCCTTAGTATGTTAGTACGTTAGTATGCCTACCACAGCATAGCCTGCAAAGGCAGATGTATTTCCGGCTGTCACTTGGTTCTGCCGAAAAATAACGTCTGCGAACCTGAGCCAGAAAACGATTTCTGTGACATAGAAATTCTAAGCCAATCACAGTTTAGCTCAAATAACCCCAGAACTACTGCGCGAGGTATTTGCTGCAAGGAGCACTCAAGTTTCATTCTATCCTGGAATCTGATTGGCCAAGGAGAAACAAAAGTCAGTACGTCACAGAAATCGTTTCGTGGCTCAGGTTCACAGACGTTATATTTCGGCAGAACCAAGTGACAGCTGGAAATACGTCTGCGTTCGCAGGCTAAGTACAGCAGTGTTTGTTGTGTCGTAGTATTCTAGTTAACAATTAGACCCATAGCCCACAAGTGCTACGGGTCAATAGCCCATTCGGCTTGGCCTCATATTTGGGCCCGTGGCCCTTGAGGGCGAAGGGTCTAATTGTTTTAGTATCACCCTACTAGTCGGACAGAAAAGGCAGTAATAAAGTTAGCAAATGCAAGTTGAAGAAATATTTATTTGGGAATAGAACGAGAGGAAGCGTCACGCTCGATTGCGCCAATTTCGCTACTCGAGGACTATTACTAATAGTCCTCTAGTAGCGTAGCCAATTAAAATGCAGGATTTGCATTAGTCCACAAGTTGGGTGATACTAATCACACTTAGTACATTAGTACGCCTAGTACGGCAGTGTCTGTTGTAGCTTAGTATTCTAGTCACCCTTTGTACGCCTAGCACAGCAGTGTTTATCAACTGAATCTAAACATTCTGATATGCTAGTATTCTAGTATCTAGCACTAGCATATCCTTATAGCAGTGTACTGTCGAAGACTAAAGTTTTAGACTATCAGTTATACACATGACTGAGATAAACAACGTGTTTATTCTCTTAGTAAGCTAGTCAGCCTTATAACTAAGCTAAAAGCAAGAAATATGATTCCCGTCTTATGCGAGGTATAGACAAAGGAGCCAGTCCATTCAGGAGGCAAAAAATTAATCCAGTCTCTGATCATAGGCTTTGAGAGCCTCAGTGCCAGAGTTTGAGTACATGGGCTATGTCACTGGTGAACTCTGAAGACAGGGTCAAATAAGAGTTCAAGGGTAGTAACTGGACTCAAGAGCTTTGTCCGATAATTCTAATGAGGATTAAGCATGACTGACAAAATGTACCCCACCCAGGGCTTGAGACCAGATTGCTTGATTTGAAGTCCGAGGCCCTAAGCATAAGGCCATTTTGGTTTTCACTACTACTGATGTACCAGCATGTTGATTATTAATGTTTTTGTAGGGTGATGGCACTAGGGAGGGGACAGGAAAATGTTCGTGTGACAGTGGATATGAAGGAGACTTGTGCGACGAGTGTGCTGAGTTGTACTTTGAAGAGCAAGATGAAAATTCTAAAACCAAATGTACAGGTTAGTCTTTTACATGGTCTTTCAAGTTTGCAAGTTATTTTGGTGTTATTTGAGTGGTTGTTTGAAAATATGGAAGGGGTTTGTAACTGAAAAAAAATTGGTAGGTGATGGGTACATGTGTCTACTGCAGGACAATAAGTGCAGGATTCTTGTGTGTGGAACTTTGTTCAAAACAGGGAAGAAATCCAACTGAAAACCAATTGAAAGTTTTCTTTCTTTGATAATGTATGATTCCATCTAAGACAAAGAAACGCTTTGTCATCTAATTAGCAGTTAACAGCGGTTGGTACATGCACTGTTGAAGAACATTAACCAGATATGGTAATTACATGCTGGTATACACTGATTGCAAACTGTTGTTTCTAAACAGCGTGTCACAAGTCTTGTGCTGATGGCTGCAGTGGCGGCTCTCAGAAAGATTGCGAAAAGTGCAAAGCAGGCTGGGAAATGACAGATGAGGATGGCTGTAAAGGTATATGTTGAAACTAAATCAGTTTTAAAGTGGTTTATTGAGTTAAATTAGTTACTAAATGATGGAAAAGTCATGTACACAGATCATGGCTGGTTTCGGATTTGTTGTTTGTCTGATGGGCCACTTGGTTTGTTCATAGACTACCACATTCAGTTGAAAACTGTCTCCTTTTTCAGACAAGAATGAATGTGATGAAGAAGACACATGTGAAGCTGGACAATATTGTGTAAATAACCCAGGGTCTTACGTTTGTGAAGGTAAATCTCCTATCACCTGATAATGAAGGTGGTTATTAAAATTAATTTTATGCCCCAGTTCAAGTGGCTGTAACAAGAAACAAGGAAATGATGTACAAATTAATAATGTGTAAAGTTGTGTATGTTCACAGTACAAGTAGAATAATCTGACAACATGAATGCATGAATGTTGACTTACGGGTGTACTGTATCTTCAAGCCTAAGTTAGCAAATCTGTTGTTGCCTAACCCAAATGTCAAATTGGTGTGAAAAACAGACAGCAAAACAGTTGCTGGCAACAAGAAGTGAAACTAGACACAACAATGCATGTTATTCAGAGTACTTTAGTCCAAAATTGTTACTTAAACAGTAGAGTTGGGATATTGAACTGAACTTTCTTTTAAATCATTCCAACCCAGACTGCGACGATTCATGTGCAGGCAACTGCACTGGTAATGGACCCAAGGGATGTATTGAATGTGCCAAAGGTTATGACAAGAGTGATGAAGAAGGATGTAAAGGTACTTTCAAGCTTAATGTTCTCCTTTATACAGAAGCAGTGTAGAGCTACCTAGGAGTATATACCAGCCATTCCATTTCCTAAAATATAGTATGGCAAGAGTGCACTTCCCGCCAAAACTGCCAGGGCTTGTGCTGCTCCTGGCAAAACTGCCAGGACATGTCCGGTCCCCATCATAACTACCAGGTCATTTGCTGTTCCCACCAAAACTGCCTGGGTGTGTGTTGTTCACACCAAAACTACCAGGGCATGTGCTGTTTCCACCAAAACTGATCGTGCTTTCAAAGTTCTAAGTGAAATGCTCTGTGCTGTTTTACTGAGAAGTTACATATTAGAAACAAGGTCACAGTCTGGAAGGTGGAGAAGACCCAACAAATTACACAATGACACTTTGCCCTTTGCTTTGATTAGATGAGAAATTTGATGAGCCAACAGGGAGTAAATGTCACAAAGAAATCAATCATGCGATGTGTTTCTCTGAAAACTTTAATATCTTGAAATAAAAGCAACTGGTAAATTTGTTTCAGATGTAGACGAATGTGCTGAGAATGCGACCCTCTGTGAAAACGGCAAGTTTTGTGACAATACGCCTGGATCACACATTTGTCGAGGTAAATACCTGATTTTCTTTTTCGGGGGGGGGGGGGGGGGAGAGGCGAGGATTTGGTCTCGATTATAATTTGCTCAAGTGGTTTATTTGCCTGTTAACAAAAGTTGTAAGGTATATTTTGTGCATTTTAGTGGGCTCTAAACCTGAGCTGTGTTGTTATTTTAGTCTGTCACTCAGCCTGTGAGACTTGTATTGGAGAGGGTTCCCAAGGATGCACGAAATGCAACACAGGGTACAAAATGGCAGACAATGAATGTAAAGGTAAGACAAGAACAAAAATTCTCCCGCTACTGATATTAGGGTTTAAGGTTATTCCCCAGTATTGCATTGCGCATCCCTACTGCACATAATTTCACGCGTGATTAGCGCGCGTGCAATTAAAATGGCGGCTTTTTCTTTACAGCTGAACCTCGCCATAGAGGTAAATCGTCATTTTCTCGCAAATGAGTATGGTGACGTCCTATCATTTTTTCTGTTGTTTTGAATTGAGTAATAAATTTCTCTGTGTAAAATAAATATGGACCAATTCTCAGTGTAGAACAAAAAGCAATCGTCGGAAACGTGAGTTTAGCAAGCAATCTTGACTACAATCATAGTGCTATTATAAGGATTTATATGGGTATAAACAAGGTGCTGTTGCTACTAAACGAACATGGGGACCCTTAAATTTTTATTTCAAAATTTAAGTTCCTATAATATAAACAATCAATAGGCAAAGTTTCACAAAAATCTCAGTGCAGGTTCTATTTCAGTGGAATAACCTTAAAGGGTTGATACATCATGAAATACTCCCAACTAGTTGGTTGGAGGCGCGGTGGCCTCATGGTTAGTTCGCTCGTCTCCGGATCGAGCGGTCTGGGTTCGAGCCCTGGCCAGGGACATTGTGTTGTGTCCTTGGGCGGGACGCTTTACTCTCACAGTGCCTCTCTCCACCCAGGTGTATGAATGGGTACTGGCAAATTTAATGCTAGGGGTAAGCCTGCGATTGACTAGCATCCCATCCAGGGGGCAGTAGAAATACTGTCTACCAGTTGCTTTATGCTATAGAAACCGGAGATAAGCGCGAGCCTCATGGGCCACTTGTCTTGTATGCAGACTTAGTAGTTTAAGAAATGTATGGAAGCCAGTGTCGAGTGCTTTTATGTTTACATTAGAGCTATATTGTTTCTCTCCAGATGTGGACGAATGTACTTCAGGTGAACATCACTGTGATGAAAAATCAGAGTCGTGTAGGAACATGCCTGGTAGCTTCACTTGTGACTGTCGGAAGGGCTTCAGACGAGATGGGGACAAATGTGTGAAAAAGAAAGGTAAAAAGAAGACACAAAAAGACTCAAAGACCAAAGAACAAGAATTAGAAGAAGACCTAGAGAAGGGCAATTACTACTCCGCAGTGCATATGAAACTTGGTTCTGTCCTATATGCAGTATTTTTCGCTTGTGTGGTTGCCGCTGTGATGAAGCGCAGCAGACTCGCTATTGTTCTTTTAACACTTGTGTATGGCTGCATCTTATGGTTCTTAAGAAGGTGACATGCGGCAGGAACCACATACTGAAACTATAGGTGTTTCTGGCTTCTGATACTACTAGCCCTGTGTTTTACAGAGTTTCTCAGGTTGAAGCAGTTTTGTTGGCAGCAATTCCTAGCATTGCACGCTTTTGAATGCTTTAGTCATTGATTAGTTCCCCAAGGGTTTTTTAATTGATCACAAGAAAGCCCCCTAACCCCCCCCCCCCCCGCCCCCTCTCTACCTGATGCATTCTTTTCTCAACACATTTGACTGGACAAGGAGAAACAAGAACTTCACTTTCCAACCCCTCCCCACCTAAGCAGTTTGACATCAATGCATTTTTTTTTTTCTTTTACAATTCTTTGGAGGAAACAGAAACTAAAAATAATAACTCAGCATAACTCTAATTTAACCATTTCATTACTAAAATAATGTAAATATCATAACATTTTCTGAATTTCACGAGTTATTAAAGTTTCTTCAAAGATCTCTTTGTTTGATAATAAAACACGCTGACGTTGATCCTCGAAGAAACAAAAACAGGTAAAAGAGTTATTAGGGCATTCAAGATTGTAACTCCATTAACCCTAATCTTTTACTAACAGTTAATACTGTAACCTATAGTTTCAAGCTGTCTCGTTCTGAAGCTCTCTCAACTTTCCCGTCAAAGTTGTATAATAACAAGGGATTTGTATTAAAGGGCATGGATACAGAAAGGTGACACAGATTAGGTTCAGTTCATTACATTGTTGCAGTTCAACATTGTAAAGAGAAGGGAGAATTTCCTACTTGAATGAAATAATGAACATGAAAACTGAATTAAAGTATTGCTAACAATACATGTAGAACTGTGTATAATATGGCTTGCAATACAACATAACAACAACACAGATGAAAAAACATCAAACTTTTTTAAAGCTCTCTCGATGAGTTGAGCACCTTTGATTACACAAATTATAAGTGGGTGTAACTGTAGAGGTTTTTTTTTTTTTTACATTTGTTCCCTGCGAAGCCAGGCTTGTAATTAGTAAATTTGAAAGACTGTTCCATAGGGTGACAATAGTGTACAACGTGGGTCACTGTAATTTTTCATTATTTTTTAGAGTACTTTGTTGGACTAATATAGTTGGCTTATGGTAACTACCATGTCTTCACATGTGTAGGGAGGACAATTGTTTTTGAAAAAGTTTCTCAATTTATGGTAAAGATTGTTTAAAATAATACAAAGAAATTTAGAAGGAAATTGAGTCATAGGAGGTTAGCTGGATCCTGACTTAACTTGATATATAAACACAGATAAACCTAGATTTATCAGAAAATTAAAAATCTTCTAATAATTTGTAAAACATAGGGTGGGAAAAAATTACTTGAAACTGCGAAACTACTAAACTACTAGATTTCGTCTCTCGATTTTTTGTGTTCTCTCTCTTGCGGGATGCACATGAGCTCACAGCATGTGTCACGCAATGCGAACCACACCTCACGGTCATCACGAGCGTGACTTCGCAATTTCTCTTGTCTGTGGTGTCACTTTTGCTGTTGTTACCACTCTTTCTCACGTTGCAATCTTCTGAAACTATGAGTGAGTCGATGTCCAAGAAAGACGCTTCTTGCTGGGTTTTAAACTTTCTGAGTTTGTTTATTTTGTTTTATTTTATTTTGTTTTTGTTGTGACTGTAGAAGTTGTGAAAGAGGAGGAGGATGATGTCGATGACGACGAAGAAGATGATGAAAATGATAAGGAAGAGAAAGACCAGGATAATAGCAAAAGTGACTCCAGCGAACGAGAGGAATTATGACACCAAACTTTTGTACAATTGTAAGGGAATTTAGAAATAAATTATTTGTTCAGTTCGTAATTGTATTTTTAGTTTGTTCAGGATGTTAGTCGGGTTACTGGAAGATACAGTTGCCAATCTAAGACCGCATTTTGTTGGGATCGGCCGTAACATGTATCAGGAATATCTTTGCGCACAGTGTGGTAGAGACAGAAGTGCTCTTACATTCTATGTCGCATCGTGAACTACTGCAACATTGTGCGTAACAATTTACTCTTAGGGCAGGGTGTTTTCGCCTAGCTTGAAACGTATCGGCATGTTTGAAATAGATTACAAGCAGCCAGAGCTCGAGAACGCGCTTTAATTTTTTTTCCCGCGATTTCGTGCCTTTGTCCTCGCGCGCTGTCGCGCCACGCTCAACAGAGTAAGAAAAACCAGTGGCTGCTCATAGTCCGTTCTTTAATAGTTAACTTCCTTGTTCGCTAACTTTTGTTCATACAATAGTGAGTTAGTATTTGTGAAAAACAGGTACCTTTCCGTTTTCCGCATAGTGCAAACCTCCCTCCCTCCCTCCCTCCCTCCTTCCCTCCCTCCCTCCCTCCCTCCTTCCCTCCCTCCCTCCCTCCCTCCCTCCCTCCCTCCCTCCCTCCCTCCCTCCCTCCCTCCCTCCCCGACCCACCCAAATACACCACAAGCTTGAAAAGTCTTGCAATCATGCCACAATTAGGTATCAAATAAGATTTATTTGCTTGAGACATTTGTCGGCCTGAAACACTTACTTTCAGTATTAGAGTTTGGTTTGTTTGACGATTTTTCAGTGAGACGGTATGAAATGTCATTTGTTTTCCCGTAGACGTTTTCCCTAGAGTTCTTTTTTACTATGGTACCGCATGATAAGCAAGAACACCACCGACAGTCGCATGAAAATTTGTGATCACGATACGTTGTGTATCAGTATGTTAGCGATATTGTGGGGATTTTTTTTTATCTCAAAGCTCGGAAAAAGTAATCTAGGATAAGGGATTTTGACCCATTATATTAGCGTTTTCCGACCCAATTTATCGTCGAGAAAGCTTTGCTTGGTGTTAGGTCAGTTAATCACCGTGCACTTTTTTTTTGTTTGAAAGACAGTAATGCCTTGTTACAAGTCATTGTGGTGATTGACGATGTAGATACACTGATTATAAGTTTGGTTGGAGTTTCATGTTTTTTTTCCTGCTGCCTTCAAGCTCTTATGAGGTTGATGAAGGAAGAGAGCATTGATACTGCGGCCCTTTATGCCTTTCCCAGTTCAATTTTCAGTACTCGTCATCACTATCGGGCTGAGCTGCCTCCACCTCCTCGTAATCCTTCTCCAGAGCAGCAAGGTCCTCCCGCGCTTCAATAAACTCCCCCTCCTCCATCCCCTCGCCGACATACCAATGAACGAACGCTCGCTTCGCAAACATCACGTCGAACTTGTAATCCAATCGAGCCCAGGCCTCGGCGATGGCAGTGCTGTTACTAAGCATGCATAACGCACGAAGTAGCTTGGCTTGATCCCCGCCGGGGACAACCGTGGGGGGCTGGTAGTTGATGCCAACCTTGAAACCCGTGGGGCACCATTCGACAAACTGGACAGTGCGTTTGGTTTTGATGGCACAAATCGCCGAGTTGACATCCTTGGGGACTACATCGCCTCTATAAAGCATACAACACGCCATGTATTGACCATGGCGAGGGTCGCATTTTACCATTTGATTGGCCGGCTCGAAGCACCTGTTTGTAATTTCCGGGACGGTCAGTTGCTCGTGGAAGGCCTTCTCGGCTGAGATGATGGGCGAGTACGATACAAGTGGGTAGTGAATTCTGGGATACGGTACAAGGTTAGTCTGAAATTCCGTCAGGTCGACATTCAACGCGCCATCGAAACGAAGAGACGCGGTAATCGAGGACACTACCTGACCAATTAGACGGTTGAGGTTCGTATAGGTGGGTCGTTCCACGTCCAAGTTTATGCGACAAAGATCATAAATGGCTTCATTGTCCAACATGAACGAACAGTCCGCGTGCTCCAAAGTGGAATGTGTGGTCAGGACTGCGTTGTAAGGTTCCACAACTGCGGTAGAGACTCTAGGTGCTGGGTAAACGCAGAATTCCAGCTTGGATTTCTTGCCGTAATCCACAGCCAGGCGCTCAATAAGCAGAGAGGAAAAGCCCGAGCCGGTTCCACCGCCGAACGAGTGGGACATAAGAAATCCTTGAAGACCGGTACATTGGTCGGCCTGCAAACACAGAGAGCGCTTGGGTAGACAAGAAAACTTCACTACCGGCCCAGCCATTCCAGCAGGAAGTTGTCTTGTCTACCCAAAGGCGTCATAAATAACCTTTCCGCAAAGTCTTCCATGATCTCAAACCACCAAAACACAGACTGAACTGAAGCAGAGGGAACACTAGTGCACCGCCAACAACAGAGCTTCATGTGACTTGCCCAAAGTCACGGCTGCAAATAACAACTAAAAAACTACTATTTGCAGCTTAAAACAAAACCGCCCCACCACAAACACGAACCTCTCTCTCGCAAGAGAGGTTAAAAATTATAATAATTCTGCCCACAACCGTGAATTTTGACAAACAACGAAACACCGTTCTTGACGGCTGATAAATCACCAATGGAGATTTCCACCCTTTCACAATGCACCAAGTTTTATATATTTTTTTGTTTTGTTTTACTTTGTTTTGTTTTCAAATCGAGCTTGACCGCAGGAAGGGTCGAATGAAACTGCTAACAGATGTACCTTTCGCCAGTGGTGAGGGAAGAGATAGAGCATTTGAATTGTTCTTTTAATTTCCTTTGTGGAGGTAGTGCTTGTTTCAATAGTTCATCTGCGTTTTCTTTTTATTAGTATTGGTAGAGTTTGCTTTTAATTTAATTACCTCTTTTTGTTTGTTGGGTTATTTCGCTTTTCCCTCAGTAAATCTGTTGGCGATTTCATTCGGGGTGGGGGCCGACCGGATCAAGCTTCGTTTGTTTTGTTTTGTTTTTTTGTTGTTTTTTTCTAACCACAATTCCTTTCTCACTTTCCTCTCCAGAGGTAATTTCACTACTATTCCTTCCCCACCCGCATCCACCTCAGAAGTCTGGCCACTACTAAGAGCTACATAACATCCACCCACACAGTAGTATGTCAAACTACTGACCAGTTTTCGAATCCTGTCCATCACCAGATCGAGGATTTCTTTACCGATGGTGTAGTGCCCGCGAGCATAATTGTTAGCGGCGTCCTCCTTACCAGAGATCATCTGCTCGGGGTGGTAGAGGTTGCGGTAAACTCCGGTCCGAGCCTCGTCTAGAGAAAAACATGGGTCAGTCATTACAAAATTGTCGTCAGATTTTTATAAAGTTATTTACTCTGGTGTGCAAATTATTTTGCTTTTAAATCAAACTCAACCTCTAATTTATAACTCATTCTGAGGCGGAAGAAAACCAAAGAGTTCATTAACAACCAAAATGGAACAAGCTTGGTTAAAATTTAATTAATGATCAATATTTAATTAGTATTTAATACATAATTAATGTTTATGAACTACTCAATAGCTATTGACTTCAGTTAGGTGTCCCCAATTAGCTTATCTATAGCTAAATGCACTGACACGTTTAAAAAGTTTTCATTCCTTCATTCATTCATTCATTCATTCATTCATTCATTCATTCATTCATTCATTCATTCATTCATTCATTCATTCATTTACTCATTCATTCTTTCATTCATTCTTTCATTCTTTCATTCATTCAATATTGGGAAAGACTGAGAACTAATTATGCGCGATGAACTAAAAACTTCAGGCTAATTTTTCAAGTTCTGCTATACGTGACAACTCTATTGTACACTGAAAACATTGCCAGATAGTCGAACTTATTGTCGCATACCGTAAATCTGAGGTTGATATAATTCTAAAAATATAATTTCAGCTAATAAAATAAACAGTCTTCATTGGCGGATCCAGACCTTGAGCTAAAGGGGGGGGGGGGGGGGGCAGCTTTTTTTGCTTGCCCTGCCGGCTGCGATTTTCCTTTTTTACCCAAAATAAGGTGGGGGGGGTGCGGGCTTCCCGGACCCCTCCCCTAGATCCGCGACTGGTCTTTATTTCATATTATTAGTTTGTGGAAGCCTCCTTTCTTACATTCCCCAGAACCTGCACAAAAATAACGCCCCTCCTCACACCCTCCTCTATTTTAAGCCCCGCCTGGCAATAAAAGTCTTCTTTCATGAGTTAGAAGACGGAAATGAGGCTTACTTGAAACATTTTCAAACCATCAAAGTTTATGCCATAGTCTCAGAAACTTACCCACGACAGTCGGCTCCAAATCGATGAAAATTGACCGAGGAACGAATTTTCCAGACACCGTCTCGTTGAAAAATGTGTTGAACGAATCATCTAGCACTTCAGCTGAAGTATCGTTCATCTGGCCATCTGCCAAAATGCCGTGTTCAAGGCAATACAGCTCCCAGCAAGCGTTGCCGATTTGAACGCCAGCTTGACCAATATGCAGAGATATGCACTCACGCTGAAAGAGAAACCAAACAGCAAATAAATCTAAGACAACTGCAATTTTTGAACTTGAAGGAAATCTTATAAAATTGTTGAAAACCTTTCGTAAACCATTTAAAAATGTCAGCCATGACTGATTCGTGGCAAAGCTGCGTCGCTGCGAACAAAAAACCGCTACAAAAAGCTATTTTATTACACTTAGCTTAAGTGTTATTTTCGATAAGATCTATTTACCAACAAGAGACCTTATTACCGAAGAATAAAAAGTATCCTGCCTACCATTTTCAATGAAAGACGGGTAAAATTCTCAAGTGCTGAAAAATTCGTTGGCTAGCTTTGTCAACTCTCAATCACTCGCTTTTTCGTGAGTAGGTTTCGTTGATAAGTCAATTAGAACAATAAAAGTAATTAGAAAATGGATATAATTGGAAGATTAATTAACAGAATCTGTGTATAAACTTATCTACTTACCAGTTCATTTTCTCGGTAGTTAGTTGCTCAGTAACCGACATCTTGACTGAAAGTTGACTACAGCAAAAATGATGGCGACTGGAGAAACGTTCGCTTTTCATACGCGTGCTGCCGTGCGTATACGTCATCCAGAAGCTAGCCAATCATGTATTTTGTTTTGTGTGACGTAAAATGAGTCACGCAATTAACAGAAACGTAACGGTTCAAGCGCGTAGGACAACCGGCCGTTCCGTTTCATTCTGCAAAGAAAATCTGCAAATGCATCCTGGGTGCGTGGATAGTTTACGATACAGACAGAGAAGGCCTATCCATACTTACAAGGCTTGAGTTTGGAGGCTTGCGGTATCAAACCTGCTTTCGCAGGATAATATCACATCGTGCAAGCGATTGCCCTGGCCGTCCGACCTGACATGATTTTGGTCCTATAGCTTCTGTTTCGTTTGGTCACGACATTTTCATATCGAGTAACATCATGGGAGGAAGTGAACGGCAGCAATGACGTCACTCCTGTTCTACTAACAAGCCAGTTCAAAGGTGGAGACTGAAGCTATGTTCACACTTGGTGCTAGACTGCATAGCAAGCGTTCCCGTTCGAAGAGCTTTTCCGCATTCTGGCCGCGCGTACACTGGAGCGTGAACAAAAACTCGACTAAGCAAGACTAAGCAGGGGTTTTTGCTCTGGCTCCAACTTACGCGCGGCCAGAATGCGAGAAAGCTCTTCACGCCGTAGGGGAATGCTTACTACGCAGGCTAACTTGGTGTCAGAGTACAGCTCTCACTGGGCATTAAAAGCACATTTTTCCAAGCACTCACACCAGAATTCGGGCACCGTGCCTGGGTACAAGGTCTCGGCCTTGTACTCGGGCGCTAAATGGTACTACACGCATTCGTACAAAGAGCACGCATTCACGTTAAGTAAATAACGGAAATTTATTCAGCAAATAACAAAAAGTTGTATTCAAAATAATACTTAAAAAATTATCTGCTTTTAAAACAAGTTTTTTATGCAAAAAAGCAGTAATAATGGTACGGGTATTTTCATGAGTCATGAATTATATCCTTTTTGTAATAAATGATTGATTATCTGTTTTACGAGTATCGAGTACTTAGTTTCCGTGAAAGGTGGCCGATTTGTTTTTACGTCCTGAAGATCGTGAACTGACAATGGCGGAATGAAACGTGAAATTGTCGTTTTATTTTCCGTGAAACGTTATCTGTGCCTCTCCCCACCCGTCCACCCACCTCACTATCGCCACCACTATCATTCCCCACCCTCCCATTTTTACCGCCCTACGGAAATTTATTCGCGAGCTCTGTAGTCTAGTTAGTGAAACAACCGAAGTTGCACAAAGTACAATGCATGATGAAGCCCCGATATAACAAATCGTCAAGGAACGGGGAAAATTTTTTTGTTAAAACGGCATCTCATTATGCTAGGTTTCATACAGTCTACTCAGTTTTTTTAAAATTTGGTCGAGCAGAAGAACATCTTTCATTTTGTGGGACATTCCTATAAAGGGTCTCATTAAGTCGGGGTTCCACGCTATGTCACGTGAAAGTCAACAAACAAGCCTCCGTGGATTTCCTATAGCTGCAGTAGTCGAGAGAAATTATGTTTCGAATATCAGGAGAACTTTTACGCTGATAAACCTTGAAAATAGACTACTAATAGTCCCTCTTTTGTTCAGTCCGTCGTGCGCGACGCGAAAGAAAACCGCGAAAAAAACGGCCCTGCGCGTTCCCTCCGCCCGCCCCAGGATTTCACACGGCCATTTTTTACCTCGCAGGTTATTTAAGGCCACGCTCGACGAACTAAGCAAAAGAAGGACTTCTCGTAGTCTAACTTGAAAAGTAGAGGGATTGTTGAGTCATTTTTCTCGTGAACGTTCTTATTACTAGATTTTTAGGTCAGGTTTTGCCATTTTGCCTCAGCTTTCTTTATTCGTTTCTTTCTCTGGAAAACGCTGCAGCGGCTCATAAATTGACGTTTTGTCCATGCCCCAGACATCATTTTCAAATCTGCTTTGTGATTGGGTTGGTTTAAATTTCGTTGTATCATCTGGTTGAGGCTGATAAATACTGTCTCCACAAGGCGCTGCATATTTAGAGGTGCTCAGCGGTTGTACGTATGACGTAACACAGACCAAGTCCCCCGCGGCCTGAGACGTCACTATGCCCAATCCAGCCAATGGTTCAGGTTTGTAACTCAGGTCATTTTTGCAAAGATCTATAAAAGGACTTGACAACGTGTCAAAATTCCTGGGACCTTTCTTCTTCCTTTTTCCTTGAAAAGCTTGGGATCCCATATCTACGGTGAGTATTTCTTTGGAACCTGGCAAAACATCCGTGGAAGATCTACAACCGTCATTGGCATATGAACCGGCACAGTCACGTGACGGTATAAAAGTTGCGTCCTTTGTGACGTCCATCGAGGGACTTGGGATGTCGCAATCAACAGCGTGTTCTTTGCTACTACTAAAGGCGAAGTCATTTCTTTTGTTTTCGGGTAGTCCAATCGATTCATTGCTACCAGCTTTTGCAGTGTCAAGCCTTGATTCTTGCCTGATTTCAGAATCAACAACCTTAGAGTTTTTCTTGGATTCGCAATAAGAAATATTGAAATGCCTCTCAAATACTCCCACTTCAGGCTCCGCCATTTTGGTCTTAGGTGGAATTTGAACAAATTGTGCATCGTAGTTGAAATTCGAAGGAAAGAAATGCACCACCTTAGGTTTTGCTTTTCCTCGCGTCGTTTTCATCTTTAAGCTGCTTTTTCGTGGCTTTGCAGTATTAAACAGATCTTCTGACTCGTCGTAATTCGCCAGTTTATCAGTAAGAGAAAACTTTCTTAAGTCTGAATCGGAGAAAGTCAATCGTTCGGAAACCCAAGACTTCTTTCTATTCTTTCTATGAAGCTGATCCCGGCTGGGATCAAACACAACCCCGGGGTCAGATTCCAAATCGACGTTCAGGTAACTCTTCGAATATCCCAGGGGAAACTCTTGCAGCTCTATCACCTGACGTCTCCGGGGACGGAGCCTCAGGGCGTATTCCACAACCTCGTCCCCGGCATCAAGCGAGTCACGTGATCGTCTACCGTAGCGGTCCACAAACTTCCCTTCTGAATCCTTTATGCTTCCGTAACTGCCAGATTTAGGGTTTTTGTTCAAGAAAGCACCAACGCTCGTCCATTCGGGCTCGTAACTCCACGATTTTCTTTCTTCTGGATTTTTCAGTGGCTTATAGCGGTATCTTACAGGCTCGCCCAAATGGCCTACTTGACTACCTGTAAACAAGTTTGATACTTTGCTCTTGGCTTGTTTTAGTTTCCCAGATTGTTGTGTGGCATTTGCCGACGTATACTAAAGGGAAAAAATGAAAAAGAAAATTATGAGCAAGCAGACAACTTTAACTGAGGGAATAATTAAACAAACGTACAATTAAGGGGTAAAGCGCCGTTTTCTTTAAAGCACTCAAGAAGGTTTTGATCTCTAGTTCAACTGAAAATCTAGTTCGAGCACACCGAGTCACATCAGAATGACACAGTTATGGTAGATGATGTTGCTTAGCAACTTCTGTAAAGAAGACTGCGGGCTCACTTTTATTACTTAAACCTTCCTAAACCTATTATTATTCCATGCCTTTGAAATCGAAGTGCTGGGGAACCCATCACCATGCTCGCTTGCAGTTTATCTGTCCGTCATTCGTTCGTTCGTTCGTTCAAGATCATTCGTTCATTCGGTTGGTCGGTTGGTCAGTTGGTCGGTCAGCCGGTCGGTCTCTCAGTCGTTCAGTCATTCGAACAGTCAGTCAGCCAGTCATTCGTTCGTTCGTTCGTGATCTTTCGTTCGTTCGTTCATTCATTCATTTAGTCAGTCATTCCGTCATTCATTCATTTAGCAGGTCAGTCAGTCGGTCGGTCGGTCGGTCAGTCAGTCAGTCAGTCAGTCATTCAATCAGTCACTCAGTTTGTATGTAACAAACGCGTATAATTGAATAACCTGGCTTCTCTCATTCCCAAAGAATACTCAACACCGAGTAATTTTCTTTACGATATCTGACAGGTTATCAGAACGAAAATGATAACAATGTTGTCTTGAGTTTCTAGCAAATTCACAGCACGTACATTAAAGGAATCAGTATAGCAATGACAATTCTAAGTGAAAATTACTATTGTCATCTGTAATGATCTTCACCTGCATAGAGGAATTTCCTAAACTCTGACGGTGGTAGTTGTCATTGGTAGCCATGGTAACACTCACGTGTTGTGGTCTTTCCTCAGATGTAATTTTGTTAGTGGCTGCAATGCTGCGCAGATAGCATACGCTGCACTTCCGTTTCTGTACAGCTGTGATGGGACAACTGACATCAGATTCGCTTCGGTGGCGCTTCCACAGGCAGCCACAAGGTGCGTAAACGCAAAGGGCTACGACAGATAGCAGTATCAGGACCGTGGCCGCTGTGGTGATGTACCAATTGGTTCCTTTGTGTTCTTTTGGAGCTGGTGCTACTGCTGTTTTAAAGAGAAACGTAGGAAGTTATCATAAACCGGCACAGAAATGTCTTCGGTCTTATCCCTCAAGAGTCTGAGAGTACGTGCCGAATATCAGAAGAGACAAAGTCCGCTCAGATTTCGTTTTCCCGAATATTGCAAACAGATGGCACGAGACGAAATACCCCTCAATAGCTTTCGTTTGAATGGTCACACACTAGTATTTCATGCACAGACTTAAAAGTAAGAACCACCTTGTACAGCATAATAAACAGTACCACATAAAAGTACTGCTCAGTAGCTTTCATTTGAATGGTCGCAAACTAAGGTTTCATCCACAGACTTATAAGTGAAAACCACCTTGATTAGCATTATAAACAGTACCACATGAAAGTACTGCTCAGTAGCTGTCATTTGAATGGTCACACACTAGGGTTTCACCCACAGACTTAAAAGTTAGAACCACCTTGTACAGCGTATTAAACAGTACCACATGAAAATACTGCTCAATAACTTTCATTTGAATGGGTCCAAAGAAGTAGAGTTTAATTTTATGCTCAGACCTTAAAGTTGGAATCGTGTTATATACATGCATCATCACTGAAGAGTACACAGTACAAAATGAAAGTATTTTTTACTGTCTGTTGCATGGCAGACGCTTATTAAACTCACTGACATCTTTCTAAAGAAGGTTGTTTCTCATTTCCTTCTTTTTTATTATGACCGAGAAAATTACTTCTTTGTGATTGGCTGAGAGCAGGCCAATTTATCGTTAACTTTTAATTTGCACTGCAGCGCAAATTAAGACAGGCGCGTTCATAATTTTCTCGGTCATATATTAAACGAGTAATCTTATGAAAGCTCGAGCAATTAAGGATTTATGAAATCTGAAAATTCTGTCAAATTACACTCGCCTTTGGGCTCGTGCAATTTTAAGAGAATTTTCAAATATCACTCGTAATGCAAATCCTTCATTGCATTCGCATTCATACTCTTACAAAATAATTTTGTTTTGACGTTGAAATGCTTTTGACAGTTAAAATTAAGGCCAACCCCCATGGAGATTTTCTTTTCATCCGGGTACCCTTGCGGCACTGCATACGTCAGTCCTGGATCAAACAAACCACGTGATGACGTAAACAGGGCCAGATGCTTTCATTATGTTCGTCCCCACACACTACATCAGCAATTCTACATCAGCAATTCTTATTTGATTTGCAGAACGACATGAAATTCAAATTATATTATGATCTAAGCTTTGCACGAAATTCCATCAATAATTTCTCATTACTAGATCGGTTCCCTTGCAAGACATCTCAGCTGGTTTTATCCAAAATGGCGCCCATGGGAAAGGAATAGATAACAGGCAAGATTGATAAAATGTATGAAAATTTAACTGAGCTAAGAAGGTATTTTGTTAAAATTTGTATGCCAGAATTTTTTAACCCTTAAGGGAGGATTGAAAACCAATGACAGCATTTCAGTTTGTAATCAATCTTTCCTTATTAGGACTAGCCATTTGTCTTTCTTTGAATAATGAACAAAAGGGAACTCGCGGAAATCTGGAAATAATTTCTTGCGTTTTGACTAAATTCTTATTAATTTTCTTTTCTGGTAAAGGTTCGAGAATCTAATACAGTTTTGACAAAACAAGTGTAAAATGATTTCCTTGTTTCACTCTCTGATTACCGATTCTTACGTCATGTAATCAATTACACTAGGAATTTCCTTCAAAAACAGATGTCTCCGTTGAAGTGATTTTGTTTCGTTGGCATTATTAGATTTACATTCCGTCTGCATACACAAATTATGAATCAAAGTAGAAAAACATAACACTCTTGTTTGCCCACGTCTGTCTTGAATTTGAAGATTGGCCAGCCTCACTTCTAGAATCGAGATGTCTACAGGCAACTAGATAACAATCTCGCAGAAAATTTGATAATTTTTTGATTTTTATCTTTTCGTGGAGCAAAGATTTGTAATTCACTCTCACTGATTTTTACGGAAATAATTGGTCGTTCACTTAACCTTTTTCTTAATAAAAAAAAAATTGCTTTTACTGAGAACATACTTCTCATCAGAATCAGATATAATTTCAGTTGATAGTAGAAATTAACACTTTTCGTTTTCAAATCATTCAACTAGGACGTAAGCTGATACATTCTTTTAAAAGCATAAGGCGTTCAATGGAAAGAAAGATAAATCTTTTCATCGCATTTTCAGCACAATGCATCAGTGAGATTTCTAATGTGTAGTTCAAGCGGGGGATGTGATATAAGAAAAGTACTATCAGAAAATCAATTAACTTGTGACGAAAGTCTACCTTTTTAGACTTGTGGTTCCAAAGTCACACTCGTCGAATTAATTTTATCGCAATCATCCGGTATATAAAAATCGCAAATATCTAATTCCGTGGAGAAGGTGATGGCGTTTTAAATTGCAAAATCTCTCGAGATTTCGGGAATTTTTGGTGATCAAATTGCAAATATGAACGATTTACTGAGAAGTTGACTGATCTTGCTCTTATTAATGAACAAGGCAAACTCGACGCGAAATGGGTACTTCTTATTTAAATGGTTCTTACTAGTCCATTATCGAAGATCTGGCTAGAAAGCTGGTCTAATGGCCATCAAAAACACCTTTTTTATTCAACTCTCTTTCCAAAAAGGATCTGCTATTAAAAATCATTTCATTGAAAGCGTTCCTGTCAACAGAATGACTGGAATATATTAAAACAGAAGATGAAAATCGTGCGTTCTGCTGTAAAAGCGTTAAAAAACAGAGACCGCACTGACGACAAAATTCCTACGCAATTTCTCCGCAGATTTTATTTATTGATTTGTATTTTTTCGACCATTTTGATGGCATACATTAAATCTTTGAACGTTTTAAAATAGTCATCTTTGTAGTACAAGAAACGTCAGTATCATGGAATGGTGAAATATTCCTTTTACAAAGCCAAACGTCTTCGAAATTGTTTCTATCAGAATGTTATTTCTCTTTAACACTCAACCACACTGGACTAAAAACAGTAAATAACTAGGAAAACTCTCAATTCTTCAGCGAGCATAAAATTCAAAAGATATGATAATCGTTTAGAAGGAAGATTAAAGCTGATGACAGAACGGAGTTTAGCACGTTACAACTATATTGGTGATTGAGCGAAAGCCAGTCAGCGTATCAGTAGGCACATTTTTTTGTTTTATTTTGTTATCGCTTTCCAAAATTTTTCCTTATCTCTTCTCACATAACATGACTTTTCCGCAAACACCATTAAACTTCAATGCGTTCAAACCTGCTAACAGCAGATTGCAACGTTTTATTTCTGAAACATGCAGCGAAAGGAATCTTATTCTGGTCTACAATAAATTTTCGCGATAGCTCTCTAAAATATTTCAGTTGATTCCGATTCGATTTTACTTACAGCTCGGCCAGTTTCTAAAAAAAATTCTGTCTTGATAGCATCCCCAAAAGCGACGAATTTATAATAAATTACGCGCATGAAAACATATGAATCGCCGCACTTTAATGTTACAATCTACCGACAAAAAAACTGCAAACAATTTGTGGAACCAACCATTTTTTTTCGGAGGGAAGGGGGGCAGATTTTAAAAACGCACACAGCGCGGCGGGTTACATAATAAAGAAAGAATCCATTCGCCTAGTTTTTCCCGGGTGGTGCACAAAACGCATGTCTTCGTTTTTGGTCGTGTTTTGAATAACCCTTTTGAAAGGCAGATCAGCTGCAGGAAACATTTGCTTTGCATACAAAAGAATACATCAGAAAAGCAGACAGGTAGATATTTATATCGCTAATAACAGCGTCCGGCTTTCTCTCTGAATCGCTTCAGGCAAGAATGCAATGAACCCACGTATTCTCCATTAAAATGTTCAAATGCAAATTAAATCCTCGATATCAGATTTTCGCGGGAAAATAACTTTGATATCGACTGGCAGGCTTACTATCCATAAAATAAGGCTTCTTGGCGAAAAATGAGAATTAGAATCGAATTTACACCACAGCTAAAATGTTCGTTGGTTAAAGTTAAAAATCAATCATATCCAATAAACTCGAATGGAGTTTACCTACCGTATGAGTTCAATCTGTCAGTGTGAACAATGTCTTGGAAAACATAGTCCTTGTTAAGTCTTTCGCTCGACTGAACAGCTGTTGAGGATGTCCGCACAGAATTCTTGTTTCTTGTCGTTTTGGACGTATGATAATGAACTCTCGGTAGAAGTTTGAAACTGTTCGTCGCATATTCAGCTTTTTTGTCGGGTTTAAGCTTGAATAATTCTGCCAGTCGATAAGATTTCTCATTCGTTTTACCCTGTGAAGAAAATCCAAGGGATTTTTCATGCGGGTCAACTGAATTCTTGCGTAGTGTCGCTTTTCTGCGATGAAGCTTTTCGTCGCTGATCTTAAAATGCTTCGGAAGCCGCCACGGAAGACCAAAATTTCGGTGGGAATCAACCTGAATCACAAAAGAGGATATTAAAACTAGATTTAAAAAGAATTCCCTCTACCAAAATATCAATATCTAAAAAGAATTGAATAGTAAAGTAAGAAGTTGTTTGGATCTAGTTGACTTACCCAGCACTGTAATAAACAAAGGACAAGAAATCCTTTTAATAAAGGCAAGGCCATCGGAGTGAGGTAGATTTACATTTTATCGGTGTGTTCTTGAATTCAACACGCTAAACTCAGTCTACACACAGACGATTCTACAGCCGTTTCAACATACTGTTGCGCCAGAGGGCGTCGCTAAAATTTGTCCATGTAAACACAAATGAAATAAATTTAGAATGAAACGCATTGTTCTCGACACTCTTGCTAGATCACCGGAAAAGCGTGTAGGCAGAATATATAAAACAACTTCATTGGCGGGTTTAAAACTGAGACTCCCCTTCAGAATTGAGCTGGAACAAATACTCTTATCCAGTAACGCGGAACTTTTAGATTTTTTCTCCCAGTGATTTCTTTTTCAAATGTCGCAATTTTCTTGATTCACACTCAGGTCGTTTTGAGTTAATTTTTCTTTCTTCTGAGCAGAGAAAAAACGTACAGAAACCGTTGTAAGTGGGAGGTAGAAATTTTAATAGACCCAAGCGATTATTCTTTGAGTATCCGAGCCGGATTATTGGCCAAAAGGGAAAAAAAAGTGTCAAATTAAACAATAAAGCCCAAACAGTACAAAGCTATTATCTTTGCCGTGACGCGCACTAAATTTTTAATGTATTTTCTTTCTTCGCCGACTAGAAAATGAATATCACTTTTTGCTTTTGAAATCGGCGGAATACGGTTGTCCGCGGCAGAATTTATAGACGCGCGTTCGAAAACGCAAAAATGGGCCAAGTATCGAATTAAACATAGGTTATCTCACGCAAATGAAGTAAAACGTTTTCCTCGCAGCTGGAGAATCGTCGATATTCGCTCGATCACCGCGCGCATGGAGCGACATTTTAAGGTGGTCTTGTTAATCGAAGGTCTGCGGTGTAAACACTGACAAAAATCGTATTAAGCTGGATATCTGCGGTTTGGCGCCTATTGTCAGTCGGTACGGGGTCAAACAGTTCGAATATACTCGCTTATCACCTAACTGTGATATATAATTGGCGTATTTTTGCGACTAATTCGAAATCCTGTGATAAGCGATCGGCAATGGTTAGGCATAATGCAAAATTTATGCGGTTGTGTGACCGCTGTGACGTCATAAAACTGAGGGGAAAGAGTTTGGGCACTGACATGCTAATTCACCCTCCGTTAAAATTTTTTTAGGGAGGGGTTGTGCTCGGGAGGCCCTGCTCTCAGGAGGGCTTTTTCACGCGCGGGCCTATTTCCGGGGGACCTTGTTTTCGGGAGGGCTTGTTTTGCGGGATGGGTTTTTCTCGGGAGGCCCTTTTCCAGGAGGGCGTTTTCTCGGGATTGCTTTTTCTCAGGTCCTATTTTCGAGAGGGCTTGTTTTCGGGTATAAACCTGATAACCACAGGGGCAAGAGCGCACATTAATCTTAGCGAACTTACCATCTGAAGGACTACTGCCTTTTTAGAATTATTCAGTTGCCAAATGAAGCTTGTCAATATAATGGTAGATAATTTAGAGCTTAATTTACTGGTTGAGTCTGGTGTTGGATTTTATCGGGTTCAGGATTAGTATGAGTAATCAATTGTGAGGGGTGAAATTAGGAAATAATTTCACGCGCGTTTTGTCAAAATTCTAACAATTTCCCGAGTATACTATTTGATTACCTTTCAATATCATGGCTGACAAATTACACTTACAACTGTGGGTTTTTGATTTGTTTACTGTATCGAAATATTTCTCGCCAAACCTTGCCGTGGCAATTTTGTAATTATAAATTAACGCTCAAATTTTGCTAAAGGAACTTTCGATAAGCACTTCAGACAGCACAAAATGGAGGATGTTCCAAAATACAAGACGTGAAAGGTGAATAAAGTACCATTTGATCACACACCCACAATTAGAAATCAACTGCGTCATATGTTCAACGTCAACTCTAGACCCTTAACCCCACAACTAAATTAGAACCCTAGTTTCAACCAGTTTTTCAACCGTTACAGTAGATTTCTCGCTATTGTCATTTTCTTTGTTGTAATGCCGCGACTCTTAATACACCAGACACACCTACCCATCTGGTAGATATTTTTCCGTCCGAGTTTGACGACTTATTTTGAGCAGGTTTTGAGACCAGGTAGTGTTATCACCGGCAGTTCAGTGCCTTGCCTACAAAAAAAGTTACGTAAGCCCACACTTTCATGCGGTTTAGAATTCTAAAAGTAGGAAATTGCAGAAATTTGAAATCAGCCTTCAATGTTGCTGCTTTTTAATATGATCAGAATAGAATGTTTGATATTTCACAATGAATTCCAATACAATTTTGAGCGAGTGAACGTTAGAACAAGGACACAAGGATAGTTTGTTCCAATAATTTGACCTTTTTTTTCGGTCTACAAAGCGTGTTTTTGAGATCATGTCAGATCATTTCTTGAATCAGTGGTCCCGCAACTTTGTTTCACTTTCCCACAGATTTTTATTTCTCAGTCCTGAAAACAAAACTGTTTCTTTCCTACTTTGAAATTAAACAAGGTTTGTTTCTCCACCTTTTACGTTTGTTTTGAAGTCACTATTGTTAAATAAGCCACTGGTAAGGTTAGCAGCTGTCTGTACCTTTGATTTTGTACTGTTTCATTAGTAATCCAACAACTTTTAAAATTTTAAGCTGGCAGAAAACAAAATTCTGCTGAACATTTCTGAACACTGGAGTCAAAGTGACTCCCTGTAGAAACTCTTTGGAGTCGGGAATAAACTTTTTTACGTATTTGTAACCCCCGAGTAAAAGTAATACTAGTAGACCTTAGGTAATAGCTGACCCTGATCTAGAGGTCCAACCCAAAATAAAAATAACCATGCGAAGTTATTTACATTTTTATTGCACAAATAACATTTTAGGATTCCATTTTCACAGCCTTTCCACCGTGACCCTTGTTGTGCTTCTTAGAAAACCGCAAGTTCCTGAGGAATTTTGGGTCAACCTGAAAAAAAAATCCCAACCAAACGGAGATAAGTAAACTATTCAGACGTTGATATATACAGTCATGTTTCAAGTCACATGTAATGAAGTATACATACTCTACCGCTACCTGTCACTAACACGTTTTCCATCTTCTTGGTTTTCTTGACTTCTCAGCCAATCAAAGATAATTACTTGTGATTTATCAACTTTCTAGTCCACCTTGGTTTCCAAATGGCACCACCACTGGTAACAAATGTCAGACTAAGATATTGCAAATAGATTACACTACATTTTCTAAGAGGCAGGGGTTTCATTAAAGGCTAGACACCGGACGGGTTGATTTTGCCCGCCTGGTTTGAGCATCTGGAGGAAAGTTTTTATATTAGAATTTCAGTTCACATAGTTTTGCCCACATGAGAAAACCAGTCACCCTCCTGCTGTAAACACTAACAAAACACCTGCAGAGGTGTAGGTTTCAATAACCTTCACCAATCCGATCTGAGCTGATACCAGTATATCTTTGTATGTTTTATTTTTGAAAATTTGGTTTTGCATATTTTTCTCAAAATTATTGTGATTATTTGATGTTCCGGGATGTCCTGGGATGTTTCAGAGTGTTCTTGGATGTTCTATGTTCCTGGTTTTATTGATGGCCTATACACACTTGTACAAAGCTAGAGAGACATATCACTTGTAATATTTATTATCGTAAACATTATCTACTATTTGTCATTAAGAATATTATCAGTTGTTACACCTCTCTTTATTTATTTATTTATTTATTTATTTTTTGCACTATGTTTGTATCAATAAAATAAATGATAAAAAAAAATTGATTGATATTTTCTGACTAAAATGAGCTCTATCCTCCATGGCAAGGAGAGTGCATAGTCAGCTCATGAAAAGAAGTTCCCCTGGAGCTTAAAATGTCCATATGTCTAAGCCCTATCACAAATACACAGAAAAATATGCACTTTTTTTTTGGCGATTTTTTTTTTTTTCTTTGCCATAGCTTCATTAAAGAAATTACTATGTCATTTGATTGTTAGATTCAAACAGCATTGTATTGTTCATGGTAAACATATGAATCAGTCAAGCTACTTGATACAGAAAACCAAGTTAACAGAACTCAAAGCTATAACCTTCTGCACATCAGTCTGGAATTACAGTACCACGTCTCAAAACATTTCTCCCTTACATAAGCTGCCTCTTTTTGTGTATCATTTGGTTTAAGCCAACAGAAACACATGATGTAAATAACAGACAGAAAATCAAATTTTAAGAGCCTATCAGGTTTGAAAACCCCATGTTCAGAGGTACAAAAATTTTTTTGGACTTTCTGCATAAACAAAATATTGCTTCAATGTGAGCAGCTTCTCAATGGTTAGAGTAATCAACAGTTGGCTTAAAAAAAAAACCCAGAAATTCTATCTAACATAAAGAAAGCACTCCTTGTGCTTTTTTGAAGTTCTATAATTTTCAGAGGACTGCAGTTATCATTTTTGTTTTTGACCATCTCAAAACAATTTGGTGGCCATTATACCATGAATTACTTTCAAGGTAAACTAAGGCAGTAATTCAAAGCTCCAATTTCCTAAAAACACATACAATACCATAATGATATTGTGAGTTTCAATCTTTGCAATCTTGTTCTTGATCTGCAGAAGTTCTTCCGAATGCTTTCCAGGATTTTATTTGTTACCATGTGTTTACTGAAACCGCAGCCATTTCATGATGAAATGCCACTAATTTTAGCTCTCAAAGTATCTTTTAGGGTGCACTTGGAGGAAAAAAAAGCTCTTATTTCTGTGTTTAAGCCCAATTTCTGCCAGCCTCTGGAATCCAGTCTACTAAAATGGGCTTCTTTCCTGAACAGAGGCTGGAAATCAAACCTGTTGAATCAGTTTCAAGTGGAATCTTTCAGGGGTCAAATAGAGCTTGAGACACCTCAGATTGGTCTCCTCGAGGGGTTTAAGATGGATTCCGCTCAGAGTTCGAGCAATAAGTGCAGAAATTATTTACCAAAATCTACTCATAGCACATTAACTTTTGGAAATTATACTACTTAAAACAACTCACTTTTAGTTCATTTCTCTAAGTGACCCTATGATTAAATTCTCGAGCATTCTCAAGAAAGTTAATGTCAAACCTCATAAGAATGCTTAAAGCGTGTGTTATTGTGTTTTCAACTGCGTGTGTTTTAATATTACTCAAATATGGATAACTTAGTTCAATATTCTCTGACAGGGTCAGCTTGAGAACTCAAGTCTCGATAAGTTCTCCTTAACTGTATTGAAAATATTACCATACCATGAGGATTTTTTGGTAACTTAATTTTTGCCATTATTGCTTGAATGTTCTGTGGAAGTCATCTTAATCCATATTTTCTGGTGGGCATCCCCAACCTTTTTCATATGGGAGACCCCTGTCGGGGGATGACAATTGCTTAGTTTTATACATCAGAAGTTGAATGATTGATCTTAACCAAACTCAATGTAGGATTCAGTTTGGTGATTTGGAATATTATAGCTTTTTGTAAATTTGCAGACTTTAAGATCTTTTATGCAAACTCAATGATAATATCATGAATTTGCACAAAATTCAGACAAATACATCAAGCATGTCTAACTGCCTAAATGTTTTGACGAGTTTGATTAGCAGCAGTATACATGAAAAATAATGCGAACTGATCGATTGAGAGAGACGATCTTGGATAGATTACCACAGGGAATTTTGTGGAAACAGAAGTGTTGTCTACCAAGTTGAGGTGGTAACGCAACACATTACATGTAGGTCACAAATATATGCGTTACTGTTGAGCACTGCTACAACTGAATTTCAAATAAAACCTCCGTGATCAACCAGGTTATAGCAGCAATGGTTGGGCGAATACGGAAATAATGTAAGTGAAGAAAAAGTAACTGACTAATGCTAAAAGAACAGAAACACACCGTTGATAACTCACCCCTTTCAACGACGGGTAACGCTGCTTCTTCGGTTTCTTAATCCCATTCCTGTGCCATTTGTGGCCTAAATATTAAACACAATACATTAAAACAGGAGGGAAAAAAATAATATCGTGTCTTCCACGTGTTTTCAATACAAAACGACAGCTATACAACTGAAAGACAAACCTTGATTGTGGTTCGTATGATTCTTGGACTTCGCCATGTTAAGCTCTGAACAATCTCGCTAAAAACCTATAAATATCGTAGAAAATGGCATATTTCAATACTGCTATGACAATCCAAAGATTAATTCTCACAAATCAGACATCTTGAGAATCAGATGGCAAATGAGAGCAAAGATATTACCTTGATTGTCTCACGAACAACAAGGCAAATTTCTCAGAGAAGAGAAGAGAGGAAGAGAGAAGGACCACGCGGCCGCAGAGGCACCTGGGAAACTCGTTCCCAGTCTGTTTTCAACACAAAAATTACAACGTAAGAGGAGTATGGAAAGGAGAAAATATGGTATGTCAACTGAAAAATATGATGTTTAACGAGCGAAAAGTAGCTTTCACCTTGTAAGAACTGGAGGAAAAAAGGGTTCATTAGCTGATTGATATATGTATATTTTTAAAAATCAGGGCTTCTGTTCGGGTGCAATGTAATTGCAATTTGTTGATAAAATGTCCGTAGAGGTAACTTTGGACAGTGTGTCAGCTGAGCTACAAAAAGGAAGGTACCCACTTATATGTCGGCATCAGGGTTGTACGACATGCATAGGTGGTTAACGCGACTGTGCTATGAAATCACTTCCCCCCTCCCCACCCCCGAAAAGAAAAAAAAAATCAATTACATTTTGACAAATTGGACCTGAATCTATTTATGCGTGATTCTAATTTGGTATCATACCCCCGGAAGGGGGTACTCCCCAAAGTTTTTGGTAGGCCATGGGGTGTGCAGACTGAACATTGAAACCCGTACCCTATTTCGGCAGACCAAAATCTGTGATTTTCCATATTCTATTTCGGTTAGCTCTAACATTTGACGACTGCAGCTAACCAGAAATGGCTTCCTTTTTGGTAAACATTTCAGAAGAGCTACAAATTTGCCAATTTTTGTTGGGAAAAAGTGAAAAAAAAGAGAGAAAAAGATACCCTTTTTCAGACCAAAACCGCTCAAAAACCATACGGGTCACATAAAATTTCGAATTTTTGTTTTTAGCGGAATTTGAATTTCTATTACTGTAAGTTAAAAGTTCGTTTTCTCAAAAAGAGTTATTTTTGCTTTTGAAAAAAGATGATATTTTGAGAAGGATTTGTCCAATTGAGCTGAAGTTTTCAGGATTTGTTGTTCTGAGTAAGTTTTGTGTTTTAAGCTTGGAACTTTTCCATCCAGTGCATTTTGTCGAAGTTATTATTCTCTTGATTGAAATGTATGCTGGATTTTCTGTGTCAGATTTGACTGGTCACCATTTCATGTTTTTTTCACTTTTCAAAAATCTCTATGCTAAAAACAGCAACTTTTTCTGCTTTTAAAAAAACTAAAAATTTTTCATTTTGATCAGTTCTTGTAGGAGTTATCTTTTCTCAAGTATGCCCTGGCATTCCCCAACAGGTGGCAGATTCAATCAGCCGGTGTCAGGTTACAATACAGTTCTAGGGTACAAAAATATCTTTTTCATAATCTTTGGTCTTTTAGCTTTCTATAAAGTGAATACTTTGCCATGGTTTTGAATTAAATCTTAGCCATGGAAAAAAGTTTGAAAAATGGTGTGTTTTCATGTGTACCCCCGCCTCAAGCAAGACTGACATGGGAATATCCCATCGGCTATGGGGCGGTGAGATACGACCTTAACTGAGCCACTCCATGAAAGGCCGCTTTCCTGTGCCCTAGCTTGATCCTCAAATTTGATGATGACAAACTTCTTATATCAGTGACTGAAAAATTAGGAACAAGGATTTGGTTAGCCTGGGTGTTCAGATGTGTATAGTAGTTGGTGTGACGTGATTCCAAGTTCTCGCGCGAGTCAGGGCTTCGGTGGCGGAGCTCACTCACTCCACTCCTCTAGATCTGAAAGCCTGAAACTTAAATAAGCACTAGTGCGCGAAATCACTAGTTATATTTAATTAAGGCGGGTGTAAACAAAAAAATTGATCAAAAAGGACATTTTTTTTTCTCTTGGAGCCATCTGTGACTGTATCATTGAGGATTCTTTAAACAGGTGTTTGAAGGTCTAGTTTGTAAGTTTTATGCCACTTCGAGCTCTTTAAGCCGTGCGGTTAAAATAAACAACTGCATACACAACTACATACACTGTATGCAATGTACACAGGCAGCGTCCACACTGCGTCGAAGGAATTTGAAAACGCAGCTTTATTTCTACGTTTAGGCCTACCGTCCACACTAATCCGTCAAGAAAACGGAGCTTTCCAGAGACGCTCTTCAAACCGGAGAAATTTGAAAACGCCAGCTTTGCGTTTTCCTGTGGACCGAAAACATTTTGAAAACGGAGCTTTTCGGAAACGCCTGGCGTGATTCCCTGACAGAGTCAAACACAAATCCAAAATGACCGGTGATTGTTGTGTTTTTGAATTCATTCGGCGTAGTGTGGACGAAAAGCGTTTAATGTGTTTTCAGGGCAAAACCTCCGTTTTCAAATCCTCCGGCGTAGCCAGTGGACGGGGCCCGAAACTCGCGCGCGAAATCCCATGCCACTAATTATACATTTATACATTCTGGTCTAGGAAGTAATCACAATGACGTGTCAGAACATGTATATAGGTTCACCATCGTTACAGATTATAGTTTTCCCCCCTTTTAACGCTTGGACTTCTTCCAGCGTGGCAAACACCTTGGGACACGTAAACTAAACAAAGACGGTAAAATTTATGAGTGCGCTCAGAAAGGAGCTTGCCAAGCCAACCCAAAACACACACAGGAAAAACGATTACAAACCACAAATGTGCGTCCTCTGTACGTAGCAGAAATTTTAATCCTTTGACCATTAGCTTTCAGCACTGTGTTGTGTTTGTAAAAGAGCTTGTAGGATCGTATCAGAGTAAACAGGGGTAAACCACAGACAGAAAATGAGGTTTGCCCACCAACATGAAACATGACTTGGTTTAAACGCGTTAAATGGAGCTATAATCCTCCCTTACAAAAAGGAAAGACATTAGTTATTCAATCATATTGGTGGCAAGGGTTCAGACAGCTTTACTAATGAAAACAAAAGGATGAAATCACAAATAGAAGTGGATAAGTTTCTTACCTCAACACAGACAAATTAAAAGCAACAACCCAGTGCTAGTAGGGGTTAATCGTGATCGAAAGAGAAGCAATACCTACTCCGGCCCTATCTAAAGAATTCTTTTTTCGAGAATACGTGTGTCACTGACAGAAAAATTATCTTTTCAAAAACGATACAGTTGTTACAATTGACTAGTACACCGAAATGGATTTTGACCGCAAATAGAGACAATTTCCGCCGGTTAGTTTGATCAAGCCTTCCACAAATAACATATACGTGATCTACTTCTTTTTAATCATTTCCGGGGATGTATTCTAGAAATCTCGGCTAATAATAGACAGTTAATAAAGAAACAGAAAGAAAACCATATTCATACTTGTTAGTTTTAGTTTTGATCTTATATTACCAAGCAGTAAAACCCAGTTTATGAAATTAAGCGATTGCATATGTGAAGGAGCTACATCAAAAGTTTGCCTGAATTTTTCAAGTTCGTCGTTTGTAATCCGCGTTAATCTTCTCCATCCTTAACCATCCTTGTTCCTTTATGGTTTGTTATAATAACTCTTTGGTGTTTTCTATCTCAGTAAACTACTATTTTCAGATTTCCTTCAACGTATATGTTAACTGAAGAAGTTGTACGTGGCCAAGTAACTCAAAATAACGTGACTGAACTCATTTAAGGGCCCGATTAGCACACCTAAAACCACAAATGGTTACTAAAAGGTTTTAACCACAAAAAAGCAAACGTGACGTTTAGTAACCAGCCCCTTTAACCATCTTTTTTCCCGTTCGTCTTTTGTCCGCGTTCAAAGGGCGAGAAGGAAGAAGATGCTGGAAACAAGATTAATTAATACTTTTTCCTTGTTCTAACCATATACTGTGCTCAACGGAAATTCGTATATGTCATAATATAGAATTGAAACCCCTGCTATTTTAGCCCCAACAAAACTTAAAAAGTTAAACCTGAAGGTCTTAAGGGCTTTGGCGTAACGTAAATCTTCAACTAAACAAAAGCCCAGTGTACACAAAGTAAAGCTAAGTGAAGGAATGATCGATACTGGCAGATGTATCCAAGTTATTTGTATTTAACCGGCTGCAACGCAGCGAAACTTGATTTTCACCAGTATAGTGCCTTTTGCGATACCGGTGCAGTGCTCTGAATTATGATTAAAGTCCCCAAACAACCTACTTTGGTTGCAGGCCAATTGTGAATACTTCCTTTTCTCGAAATACTAAATTTAGAAATAAAACAAAAAGAAACTAAATATAAAGTTTCAGTGAAACCAGAAGACTGTGGACCTGATATAGGAACACTTTAACTAGTCTATAAATTTTAAATGCGTAGGCAAATTGAAGCAACCACTCCATCTGTAATTAACTACATCTGTAATTATCACACAGCACGCTGTGTGGTAAACAACAAAAATTCCATGAAAGGAAGGTAGATATTTAGTTTATCAACCCGTTGATCATGACTCCCAGTATTAAGTGTTTGGGTTGGGCGTGGAAGCGCGACGCTATGGCGGTGTGAGTACCCGGTTTTCGAAACTGCTATTTCACAATGACCGCACGTACTGACAGGATGTTTCTAGATCTGTTTTTTGGGCTGATCGCTATATGATATGTATCAAGATTTAACATCGAGGCTGTCTTGAATGCTAACGCCTGAGAGATCAACAGTGCGTCCTGAATGTGGTCTCGTGGATTTCCACAACACAAAGCTGTGTCCACTAAAGAACTTACATCATATAATACTCTGCTTTTACATTAGAATTAAGATTCTAAGATATGATAAAGGAAACTATGTTGTGATTTTGCACATCAAAGTTGTCGTTTATTTTTCTCTGATCGATTCAGCCAAACAGCGTTGCTTCTAACAGGAAAGTGTATGGAAAACCGGCTACGTGACCTATTTAGTTAACTTGTTTAAAAGACATGAAAAGAGCTTAATTAACGAACAGCTTAATGAACATTTAAAAACAAAAGCTAACACTGCAGAAAGTTTCGTAGGGGAGTGATTTTCCGTTTTAGATTTCCTGTGGTTTGGCAGACAAGCAAATAGAAGATCTAGAGTATTTACTGGCATGCATGCTTTACAGTCACGTATATACAACTTACGTGTCCGTCGTCATGCAAATTTGAGGGAACGCATGAAAACGTGATCATAAGTTCACGCTTCGTACTCATTGTTTACAAACATTATAGCTTCTCTTTCAAAGCGAAGAAAGGAGCTTATTACCAATGAAAATATTTGCTTGACACAAATTTTTAGACTTTGAACAAAGCATTTCAAGGTGGTATACACACAAAAAAAATAATCAGTTTTGAGGGACTGCCTGAAAACATGCCACGAGCTGTTTGTTTACAAACACTGAAGCTTGTTTCTCTTTCAAAAGAACAAAGGAGTTTACTTCCAATGAAAATTTATGAAAATGAAAAACAAAAAATTTCTAGACTTTGAACACAGTGTGTCAAGGTGACACAGAAACACTCCGGCAATGTTCAGAACTGAAGAAGAAACGTCTCTTTGAAAATTTTTAAGTCGTGTGAAAAGCTGTTTTTAGGTTTCCGTTTTGATATGCCTTCCACGTATTTCTGGCTGAGCAAATTAACTGACTAGTTTAATTCACTGGTAATACAAATATTTCTTGCTTTGCAAAAGGCGGATTTTCTGTCCCTTGAGAACGATGAATGACGAATGGATTTTTCACCATGTTTTCCATCCAGACGAAAACGAAAAGCCGACGTTATCAAATATTCCCTCGATTTGAAAAACGTTTTCGAAAAGCTTCGTTTTCGTGACAGATTAGTGTAGACAGTTGGCCTAACCGCAGAAGTGAAGCTGCGTTTTCATACTCCCCCGGCATCGTATGGACGGGGCCTCACTAATTCTGCATGCCGTCCGTCTTCTGCTGACTGGCTGCCTGCGTTTTATGCATTTCTTCTGAGGCTTACGTGCCAAGCCAATTCGCGCGTTCGCGTGTGCAGAGAGCATACTCTTATGGCCGAAAATGAAGAGCAAACAATCTTTCAGGTTTGTAATTTCTGTGTGTTCAAAACAAAAGAGGCAAAAAATCCGTTACCGGAAACTCATCTCAAGTCTTGCCTTTCCCGTCATACACGTGAGTGACGGATGAAGACCTCCATGATGATAAATTACCGTCAGGAGTGGAGAGGGGGAAATCAAACAATCAAGTCAAAACCTGACTGACAATCAAAATTTAACTACTTCATATTGAAATATCATTAACTTTGCAATTTGGTAACTGAGGAGGGTCGAGAAGCAATGAAAATATCAAGGGAATAATCTGTCGGAGAGTGAAAGCACTGTAACATTCGAAGAAATGTCTGACACGGTGCATTTCGGTGTTATAGCAATTTAATTTGCCTGTTTTGTTGTATAGAATTTTCAGCTTTTTGAACGAAGACATCTTGAAATTTCCCGCCATTTACGTATACGCAGAATGCGTGGCTGTCCGCTCCAATTGGTCAATTTAAACTTGCATGGCACGGGACGAAGACCGCCTGTTTTGTTATGTAATAAATGTAATATGATAAATGAAAGATTAAGAAATTGTATCGTCACATATTCGGTCCTTTTGATTATTATTTGTGGGCAGAAAATTTGTTTCAAGGCTGATATCAAGGCATCAAAAGGATATCTCTTGTCAGTTTTAATAGGTGTGTGCGTTCGATATTGACTGTTTACTAGTAAGGAAGTTTAAAAGTTATTAGACCCTTGGGATAATTATAAAGCGCCGCAGAAATTTGAAAACGGCGTTTTCAGGCTGAAAATGCATCAAATGTTTTCCGTCCATACTGCGCCGGGGAAATTTGAAAACGCAGCAATCGATCACCGATCATTTTGAATTTGTGTTCGAGGAAAACTCTGGCTGGTAAATCTTATGTTTATCGTGATGTAATCGTTTTCGAAAAGCTCCGGTTTTAAAATATTTTTCGTCCACACTGGAACGTAAAGCTGGCGTTTTCAAATTCCTCCGATTTGAAGAGCGTTTTCCAAAAGCCCCATTTTCCATTTTCGCGAGGGATTAACGTGGATGGTAGGCCTAACCGAAGAAATAAAGCTGCGTTTTCAAATTTTTCCAAGTTTGTGTGGACGGGCCTCTCTGAAAGACACCGTGAGGTTTTACAAACAAGTTTTTTAGAGAAAAATGGGGGTTTGAGTTGTTTACAAACCTTATTTCCTTTGTAATACAAATGGATTGATTTCAGAAATTTCTACGGGAACTTGTGTGACAAAATGAGCTTACATGTAATTAACTGAGTTACAAAAGAAAGCTTTGTTTTCCTTTCTGCTTATTAGCTTATGTAACTTTCCTCGATGATATCTAGCGATCTGGCTTGGCAACGAATTATAAATTGCATGACTCCTTCTGTTACACAATCCGATGGTATTGTTTTCACAGCCATTAGATTAAGAACCGGAAAACGATGGTATTTCCTGCAGTCGAATCTTCAGTATTGCTAAATACAGACTGTGAAAAAACATAGCAAACGTAATATGCCAGAACGTGATGTTGTTCTTGTAGATAAAGGTTGAGATTATCGACTACTTTCTTTAAGTTCCCTTTCCGGTTGCGGTGGTAAGTCTCAACAAAGTTATTAAAAGAATGTCTTCATAAAATTGAGATGGAAAAACAAGACTGACTATTGACGGTGAGCGCCCAGGACTGAAAGAACATCATGATATTAGAACTTACATACACACACACAAAAAAAAGTACAAAAGCAGAAATGTTGAATGCTATCACCTTAGTATTGCTTAAAGTTCCTTAACCAACGTTTGAGTCTGGGCAAGTTCACTAGCGATGAAAAAGAGAACAATTTCAGTCAACACCACAATCGGTACGGGTTTAAACCGGTTTTACACAGCCGTGCGAGTCGTGCGAGACAGTGAGCGATTGAAAGCTACAGTACCTTGGGCGCCATGTTCAAAGCCTCAATGTAATAGAACTTTAGAAAAACAGAGGAACCCTTAGGCCTAAGGAATGATACTTCCCCACTGATTGTCACACATTTCCGTTGTAAAATGTTCAAGGCTTATTAGAATAAAACATGAATCTTTTCTTACGTAACCCATAGTTTGGCTAAGACATGATATCTTCCTTAGTGTCAAACATTTTCGTTAATTAGGATTAAATGTTCAAGACTACCTTGCCTTAGAAAAAAAATATGAACCCTTTGACTTGACCTGTCGTCTGGCTAAGAAATATAACTTTCCCTACTGACTGTCACACATTTTCGTTGTAAATTAAAAATGTTCCGAATATAGAGGTAACCAATACGAAAGGATCAAGTTAAACCTGATATTCGTCGCTTTTGATTTGTCTTTTTCGCGCGATATTCCTGTCAAACTGGTCAGCGCTTGGCAATGTACATGAATTGGTGTTGTATGAAATTGAAGGGATGCAGAGAAGTCTTATGGAGGGAAAGAAACGAGCAAATTTAATAACAGCAAGTAACTCAAGGACAGAACTAGGA
The DNA here is from genome assembly GCF_964199315.1 of Orbicella franksi. Classification (NCBI taxonomy): domain Eukaryota; kingdom Metazoa; phylum Cnidaria; class Anthozoa; order Scleractinia; family Merulinidae; genus Orbicella; species Orbicella franksi. Next base: position 22,429,299 of record NC_138155.1, on the reverse strand, counting down.
ACTGACAAACTGTGCGTTCAATTTGAAATATATGATGACTTAATGGGAATAATAGTTCACTGACCAGAAAAAACTCAGTGTTCAACGAATTAGAGTTTTTTATTATTGTAATTATCATTTTTACAGAATTCATTCTAGTTTGCTTAGCCTGATCGCTGGTAACTTTAAGTTTATGATGCAGAAGCTGACTATAATCTTTGGGACACTAAATTAAATAGCGGCTTTGCTGGGTCCTCTTGCTTACTGCCGTTGCTTTTCAATCACGGGGCTTGCCTTACCTTATTTCATTCACTATTAATTCGAGACACCTGGAAAGGAAATTGGTATCAAGTAGACAGAAGTTATTCACAATATCAAAGTTCAAAGGTTTCAATCTTTAACAACTCTATATATACCATGAAAAAAAATAAGAGCATTACGACATCTGACGACCTCAGGCAGAGAACACAAGATGGCGCCGAATATTTTATGACGTGTCGAGGAAACTAACATCATGACACTTATCTAATCACGATCAGCGATTAAATTCAGCCAAAATGTTACTTCCTTCAAACACTGCAAGCCTGAATCGCGCCAGATTTATATTGGAAAGCTTCCGGTAATAAAACCACGGGACCTGAAGTCACGAAAATCACAAGACCTTATTTTTTCCTGTAAACTTTAGCAGCTCACGATAGGTGAAAATATTACCAGAGGTCAAAAATGTGGTTACTTTTAACCGCCTCATCCTCAAAACCGTATATTTAAGATTTTGTGTTTTCATAAAATTACCTGTTTTTCAGGTTCAACACAAGTTTGTTGTCCATATCAAATAACGGGGGTAGTGGAGTGGAGTAACTCTCCGAGTTATGACCACACGGCATGACGGCTTAAGCGGCTAAACGATCAAATATTTTTGTGTTGCATAAATACGTGCAATCATTTAGCCGCCCCTAACTCAAACTTTGTCATTCAAAACAACAGCGTTTCATCGTTTACCTGTTCATTCAACTTGTTTGGTAAAATAAACAGAAACGGATAGTGCATTAAGGTTGAGAATCTCAGGCAGTTTTGATAACTTTTAGAATATTTATTTTCACAGTTTTAAGCTAAGGAACTTCTTCAAATAAAGCCGCAAGTAAACAGGAACTGACTGTTAAAAACTGAACAGGCTAATTTCCATATACTAATAACAGAGGCTTTGGATAAAAAAATAAGAATAGAAATTAGCAATAATAATTTTGAGTGACGTTTAGGTGACTCGTTCATCATTTTTAAATTCTTGAAAGAAACCTTAACTGAACACCCAATCTCACTCAATCAAAGCAAAACTATTTAGTACTTATATCAACGCTCTCTACATTCCACATTGTAGAGTTTTTAATTACATGCAGCGAGGCTTTCCGCACGCATTCTTAGTATATAAAGAAGATATAAAGAAGTCATAGGAATCTGACTTTTAGTTTTAAGAATTTGAAAATGATGAACGAATCATCGAAACGTCATTCATTTTCGCTAGCTTTTAATTCTTAATTTCCATATATTGTATTAAAATTCTAAATTGGCTTCGAGGCTTAGTGGGAATAAAAAGAAATTAATTATCCATCCCTGAACCTCGATGTGATTCGTTTTAGTGTTTTTTTTTTACCCTCAGCCTCGGAAGCAAATTAGAATTTTGATATATCGAAACTAGCTTATTGACAAGACAGTTGAACTTTTTTCGTACAACGTACGTGCCTCTTGTTCAACCAGTATCGCATATCAACATCATTTTTGTCGATTTTGCCAAGTGCCTTGAGACTGAGCCACAGTGTAAAGCTCGGGTCACTTCTTACGAAGGGTAAAAAAAAATTAATTGATATTGAGCCACGTCTATATAATATGTGTGAAATATAGTATATGTTAAGGGTGTTATTCTAAAAAAACTTCTGAACAGAAACTACGATGAAAAACATCTCAGCAATTGTTTTGGTAACAATCTCGAATAAAAATAAAAATTCCCATGAAATTTCTTGTCGTGTTCAAGTACTGGGTTTTGTAACCACGCCAAAGTTCTTAAACAAGATGGCGGCGTGATTTTGTCTGACGGGTTGCTAAGCAACGTGTCTCAGCGGCGCATGAATAGAATGTGCAGAGAGGACTAAGTCCGAAGCCAGACCTCTGACAAACCGTTGCCTTGGCAACCTCGTTCACTTTTTAAAAGGGAAAATGATTCGTGATTTTTTTTGACATCGAATGTAAGATAGCCCTTCATTTAATCGACATTTAAGTCATTTTCAACGCTTTCTGTGTGTAGCACGACGCATCGAGAAAATTAATTAACTCATAAATCCGCCATTGGATGTGTCGAATCATTCTGCTAAAAATAGACTTGACTGACGTTCCTCTAAAATTAAAAGATAAGGTTTTGTAATGATCTTATAGGGTTCAGCACGTAAGGAATTTTGCCTTCTACAGTGACAAATGCAATTGATCTTGGACAGAGTATATGATTAATTAGTTTAAAAAGTCACAAAATGCTTGAAAACATAAACGAGATCGGAAACAAATGAATTTGCTAGTTGAAAAAATACTGCTGATTAGACTGCTTAGGTCATATTATCTAACCTTTAACGTCATTAATTCAAGTAATCACTGAAGCGTTCAAATAAAGATCGTTTGTTCAAAGATAAGATTTGTTTGTGTAGGATCGGGTTTGTTTACCTCAGTGAGGCGTGAAATGAAATCACAACTGCCGATGGACTGCTGATTTCACTCAAAACTACAAATGAAAAGATCGCTTACATTAGGCTACACAAAAGCTATGTATGCTATGTCTGCTATTGTTGGGTGAACAAAGTTATCAGAAAACTTCATGGAAGGACTGAAAAGTTGACCCAATTAGTTCTGTGCGCTCGATTGCGCTTATTAAATCTGCTTAGTTAAGCACTTTCGCTTCGTCCCTGCTTTTTTTTTGGGTTTTTTTCTTGTTTTGTTTTTTGACCCCTTAAATCAAAATTGTAATCTCCTGTTGGGAAGATGAAATCCGGGGATGAAGTATGTATCACTATTTCCTACGTGAATTTCAAATATTTACAGCCTCATCACCTTTAGCTGTTTGCGTTTTGGCGAGATACAAAGTCCAGTTATGTCGGGATAATTACTGCTTCGGCGAAGAGCGGAAAATTTTCTTATCACGAGTTGTTGCGACACACTCTGGCGTTGTCATTCTAAACACAGGACTGACGCCGTAGAGCCAACGACATAACTGACAGTGATACTATTCACTCCCATCAACGCGATGCTAAATACGCGGAACGGGCTTTCTTGCGCGGGCGGTAGGGAGTGGGCAAGGGAATGGGGGAGGTAACTGATAAGCAATTTGGTCACGAGAATCAGTCTTCTGTCCCGGCCAGCGCCTAAGTCTAGATGAGGCTACGTTGTAGCCAAGGCGACCAACGTTTTCTGCGAAGGCTAGCACTCACAGTTTATCATTCTTTTGTGTATTTAAGTCACATTTTCCATCTTCGAATCCACTACACCACAATCTCAATCTAACGGAAGTCAATGGAAGGCAGAGAGGAACACTCTACAAAAAGCCGAATTTTTCCGGTTAAACGGCTTTGGCTATTTTTCCGTTATATCTCACAGCTGAAAATACAGAAACACAGACACTTAAAATTACTTTAACTTGGAGATTTAAAGTCTACTCGTTACTTTACATAAAAGGATAGCTTCTATAAGTCTTATTCGCGTTCCCTGCTTGCTCACCTCCCCTCTCTCCTAGTTTGAAAACACACAAACTGCGACCCCCGGAAACCCAGACACCCACGCCTATCGACGTATCCATCTCTCTCAGCTCTATGCAAAGAACGCAGAAACTGCTTCGTCAAGGTCTTATGACTGAAGATTACCGGTCTTTGTTTTCCGGTGGGTGGGAGCACAGTTTAGCTTCGTCGCAAATTTCATAAAACGGAGTTTGATCTTCGCGCGATCGTGTGGGTCTTGCTTGAAAAATGATCGCGCGCTGAGAATGAATTATTAATTATTAAAGCGATCTACAAAGTTTGCCCAGTCGACATCCGTTCTGTATTACATCAAATGCGAGAGAGGTTTGAAAATAAACTTTCTCGTTGGAGCGTTGAGAAGGTCATTTCCGCCGGTGTCCTGCCACAGTTGTCTGGTGATCTTTTCAAAAACATAGAGATAACCTTGTAGGATTATAACCTTGTCGATTAAATGAGCAATATTTCAAAGTGGATCAATCGGACACCACATAAATGACCAACGCTATCTCGATATCTCGCTTAATTAAGCCCGATCTCGCTCTGCCTTGCCTCGCGGTTTCACGCATGCGTAGCCGCAATAACAAAAATAGCCGGAAAATACTGATGGCGCCAGCAAGTCTATAACTCCGGAAACCGTGCTGTTGACTTCCCGGCCCGAGCGCGTGAGGCAAAATACCGCAACGGCAGGCCGGATCTCGCTTATTTAAATTCTGCCTTTCTGTTTACTCAACGACTTTCCCATTCAAGCTTCTTGCTTCCACTGATCTTTTAAAAAGTGGGATTAACAACGATGCCCCAAGCAATGCTCAGTAATAAAAAGGTTTTTGCTTGAATTGAAAACTGAACAGTTTATCCGTTTTACAGTGTCTATACTTCCAGTGGTCAACTTCAAAACCTTCGTTGAAGCGTTTAAGGTCGTTCACTTTATCCTAATTACTTTTTTTCGCATTCTAAGGAGAGGTTTCATTCGTTCACAAGCCAACAAACTTCGAATCAACATTCAAGTAACAGTACTCCGGAAGTGCGTGTCGAGTCGTTCTTGAATTTCACTAGCTCTTCCAAGTATCAAGATACCTCCCAGAAAGACTGGCAATCTTCTCGAAAGGTTCTCTTCGTTGTCAGTCTAATAAACTGCCAAGAAACACGGCTGGATTTGAACACGATCGAGTATCTAACGAAACAATAAATCACAAAGGGTGGATTGCTGTAATTGTTTGACAGTTGTCGATATCCTAACAACCGCAAAAACAGCCCCGGGGCAAAATTTCGTGATTTCCACCACAAGTTAATCACAACACAACATGTGTTTCCTTCCTATGAATTCCAACAGTCCCAACTCCCATTTGTTGTGACTAGTTTCAACCACGTTTCTCTTCCAATTTCGAAACTTGCTAGATTTATTAAAGTAGATATTTCGTAATATATTTACAATCTGTATATCTAATAATAAAGTACTACTATATACATCTGACTTTGTGGAATTTGCAGGCGCTGCGCGAAATATCGTTTCAACATTTGCGCGTACTGTATTTACAAATCTTCGCGAACATAAATTAAGAATTCGAATTGCAGATAACTCCTATTTGTCGAGGTCGATCGTAGTTTGATCATAAACATTGGCTATACAATGATTTACAATTAGAGGAATGAAGTCTTTTGTTGATACACGTAATTGTTATGAAGAAAGAGAATTAAGCATATCACAAAATTGCACGAGAAATCTTTGGCTGCGAATATGAGAATAGATTGAAATGTTTTAGGACAAATTAGAAATGTCTGGGTGTTAGCAAGAAATTGGCTAGAAATCTATATGAAAGCTCGTTGGAGTAGAAGTACAGTCAAAGAGTGTTTACAGTTTAATTGCATGTAATGCAAAATCACCTCAGAATATTCAAAACAGCACATCTGGTCTAATGCGCCATTCATAATATTAATTACATTATAGTTTGCTCTGTATTTAAAGTACGTGTACTTCTCTCTGAAACTAAATAATCTTTAACTCTGCCGTTATATTTGTTGCAAACACAAGTTTTTCGACACATCGCTAGAAGTTCTTTGTCGCTAGAGAAATAACTTTAAGGTCTGTGATACTGTACGAGAGGTTTAAACTGTCTGACAACGTGGAGCGACGATGTTTAAGTCAACCACGTCTTCTTCGCTGTCCAAACTAGAATCACTCGATAAGGTGCTTGTGGTAGAGCTTGGGGTTTGTGGCGTTCGCAATTGCCTTTCAAACTCTAGTAATTGTCCCATAAAGTTCAGGTTCGGATTAACACTTGGTTTTCTTTGTTTCACAAAGTCGTAAGCTTCATTCAAAGTCATGTTCAACGCTGAAATGAGGTAGGCGATTGTAACTGTGACGGATCGCGAAACTCCGGCAAGGCAGTGAATCAGAACTCCACGGTTTTGTGTAATGCCCTCCTCTGAAGAAAGAAAAGAAAACAATATTTGATTGTTAGTGGTGCAGGTATCAAACTTAAGTAAAAGCCGCAGCAACAATATAACAGAGTGCAGAACAATAAAATGTCTCGTTGACTACGAGAAATTAAAAATTCTCGCTTTCGCGGCAAAATTTTCAAGAGCGCAACTCTAGTAAGATGTTACAGTTGCTAAAATTCGCCAACATGTGAAAGCGCGGCGAAGAAAACTGACGTTAACTGTAACTGAGGGTTAATTAAAACGCTGATTTGTTTCATTCCACGCAATATCTACGTCAAGTGTAGTACGCGAATTTCATTATTTTCCCTACATTCAACCCACACTAAACAAACAATTGAAAGGTCGTCCCAACGCTGGTTCTATCAACCGTGTCACTCCTACGCGCTATGTTATGGCAAATAGTTTCCTCCCATAGTTTCTTCCTTATCCACTTTTATTACTTTGAAGGTTCATTTGCGGTTTTTTAATCGAAAGTAATGATTTAGACGATTCGTCGTTACCAACGGGGGCGTTTTTCAGCAGCCAACATCTATTTATCTATACCTCACTACTTAATAGTTATTCAACATTGCCATTAAAGTTTTAATCAAAATTAGCGCGGGTACCCCGCAAATGAAACTAATGCAATAATAAAAAGATATTAGCGTGGAACATACCTATAAATTCAAACGCCTCGGGAAACATGTCAGACAAATTCGCTCTCCAATTGTCCTCCACTGGCAATTTCTTGTATTTAAAACCAGGTAGATGTTCGAAGGAGTTTGGTTTATCGTGAGTAACATTCAAAATATACGAAATTCCGTATTTCTTCAAAATGTCCAAGTCTGATGAGTCCTTTTCGCTGCCAAGGTATAGGTGTGGAAGAATCTGTACAGGTACTTTTGTGCGACTTTCTTGATGATCTGTAATCTCAGGTGTGCTTGGTTCAAGTTTCAAAGCAAGATCTTGTTCAATGTTGTCTTGAATCGTAAGTCCGGAAAGCGAGAGCAGAGGCCTCTCGACTTCTTCGCCCGTTTCACAAAAACTTGGATACTTCTTCTCGAACTTAGCAAAGCCACCTGGAACACATTGAAAAAATCAAAGTAATTAGTGAGGAAGGAATATTAAATTAAAACTTCAAAAAACAAACAAAATTCTAATGGATCTTCGCGCGACAGACGAACTCCCTTTAAAATTAGCAAATGAGCAAGTGGATTGGCGAAATTTTGTAAGCACGTAAAGTGATTAAATGAATAGAGATGAGTTTGTTTAACTAAAAAAATATATTTGGCCCTTACCTTCGAGCAACCAGACGGGAATGTTAACATCCTCAGAGAACTTCTTCAACAGGACTCCTAAGGCACTGCTCGAACAGACGTTTGACACATCGCTTGTTTCCGAATCGTACAGAACTATACCCGAGGCGAGGTGAAGATTCCTATTAAACTGTACTTTGCTTTCTTCAGACGTGATTAACGAACTAATGGCGAAGTTGGTGCCTTTCTTTAGCCGCCGTAACATTAGCGACGGAATCGTCAAATTGATCGCTCCTTGTACATGACAACGGGCGAACTCTGAGTACGGCCGGCAGTCAAGGAGAAGCATAAATGCCCCCTTGCTTAACTGGTCCGAGAGCCATGAAATAGTGGCCCCCTTAGCCATCAATTTCTTCTTTTCCACTTGAATTCTACGATAACTTCTTGGACTGTCCACGACGAGTAGTGAAGGCATTTCAAATTCAGTTTAAAGTATCGTCTAGGTAAGCGGGAATCTTAAGACCATTCAATTGTTGTTCTTCTCAACTCTACTTCATAACCAATTGACGCGGTGAAATGAACACATTGTTATTAGCGCGAAAATGATTGACAGCTATTATCAACGTTGAGTGTTGGTATGCGACAGCGGACCAATTAGAAGCCCGCAAGCCAAGTGTAGCGCGCTTTCGTCATGATTCCCATAGCAACCCATTAGGACTTGAAAGAAAAGGAGGGGCTATAAGTCTCTCGCCTGTCAAATGTTTCCGGTTTAGCGAAATCTAAAAATTATCATAACATAGCTTGCGAAATGCCCTATTATTACACCGTAGTCGAGCAAAAACATTGGACATATTCGGCAGAAAAAACTATCAAACATAAGACAAGTCACAACTATTTCTGACACAAACGTAGTGAAAATCTCAATAAAGAGTACATTTAATGAACCCCGTTGCTTCGAAACACAAGGAGAAAGAGGGCGCGGTGGTGATTATCAATAATTGCTATTCACAGAGCGTTACGTTTTCCCTTACGTAAGAGCGAACAATACGATCATTCCTTTTGATCAGTTTATGAAATACCGATGGATCTTCGAGCCACGCTCGGAGTTTGTATAATGATAAAGTTGGAATCTTTCGCCTGAAATGGAGCCAAAGTGTTTAGAATAACTTTTAGGGACGATTTCTGGCATCTGTGATCAGTTTACACGCACCATTTCATTTTCAGAATATTTCTCAAAATGCTGAGGTCACTAGGTCGCGCTGAAAAGACTTTGAATATTTCCCGAGAGCCAATCAAAAGGAAGCTGACTATATTTCTGGTTTCTTCGGTTCTCATTAACTTAATGGTTAATTATTCGTGCGGAAATGAATGTGCAAACCCAAGAAACACTGAAAACATTCTAGATGTAGACGATCAAGAACAAAAAAATATCTATTTTTGTCCAGTTCTTCAGTGTTGTCTCAAAGAAAATATTTTCTTTTCGCTTCTGAAAGAAAACATTTTTGAGTGAGATATTAAATTGAAGTTGAGACTCGCACACTTCTGTGTAAAACGCACTTAGCCGAAACACTGTTTTCTATAGTTACCTTTTTCCTCAAAGAAAAAAAAATGTTAATGCGTTGAAGTAACATGCGGAAGTGGTCTAAATCTGTCATAGATATTTGTCCGGGGCTGTACGGGCACGAAAACCGCGCTGCACCTTGGCGGAAAGTATTTTTAAAATGGCCGTGATTTGTCGACGCCCTACACCGGCTCAAGGGCGAACATGTGTCCAGAAGAAACCGCAACGAACGGGAAAACGCAATTTATCAAGAATGTAGCTTTCAGCTCTGAAAATATCAAACACAAAGAAACAGCTTAAAAACGCTATGACAGAGCTATTTAAAATCGATTAATTTATTTGCTAGACTTAACTTTTAACAGCTGAATGTGATCGTTTTACTGGTTTTCAATAAACTCTGTGTGTCCTAATACTAAACTTAGGGCGTGTGACAGTCAAGATTGTAATTAACCGTTTTTGCTGGCTAATTCGGGAAATTGCTACATTCTTGATTTGAGAAGGTGCTTAATTAATTACAGAGAAAGGCTCTTCGTACAGGAATATCTACGCTTAGTTTGCCCCCTTGCGCTCGACTTCTGCTAAACATGAGCAATATTTCAGTTACAGGCCGATATTAGATTATTTCCGGCTGGGAAAGGCTTCGAATATTCAGTTTTTTTTAATCTGATTGGTGTCTCCGAAACCCTCCGCAGGTTGGAAAACCAACCATCAGTGTGGCTTGCAGTGGTTCCGACTTTGGGCAGTGAGTTAGACCACTGTCTTGTCTTTATTTTCCGGCGGGAAATGTTGTCCTCTGCTTTGCAGAAATGTTAAGAAGTTTGCTAAAACGCGCCCACACTTCCAACAGGCTAGTGTTTTGGGGTTTTGACGCCTACACCTCCTGCTGCTCCCCTTAAAAGTGCCCTCACCGGTACCGGATCGACAATCTCAGTGATATGAGAGCTTTACCTCTCTGATCACTGTTAGCTTTAAGTTCTAAGCTGAACATTGTTTCGTTTTCCGCGTTTGCAAAATCGTTGAAACTAAGAGAAACTCACTTTCTATGGCCGGTAAAGAACATGTTTTGCACTGTGTCCAGTACAATCTTCGATTCAACACGTTGAAACGAAATTTTGAACGGTTTTTAAGCAATTTTAGAGGGCAGTTTATGTTTAAGTCGTTCTCGGGCAAACGAGGCTGCAGAACAGTTCAAACTACGGCCGGATACCATTCTCGCCGCGGTTTTCGTGCTGAACTGCAAGAAGAGATGGGGGCTGAAGGGGTATCGTAGGTGATTTTGCTTGGAGCATTTTCTTTCAATTCATTAAAAGCTATTAGGGAGTATAAGAAGCTACGGCGACGCCGAAGACAAAGTCGATCAAAAAATCACTTTATACTTTACCTACGAATCTCGCGATACTCTTACCTTAAGCCATTTAGTTTGTTTCTCTTTGCCAAACTGATCACTAAACTGGTTATGCGGGAACGCAAGCTCGAAAATATAAATTTCAAAAAATATCCGTCGTATGTGGTTCACGTTCTCCAGACAACGCGGGATTTGGTCATTTCACGTTGTTGTTTTGCAGAGGACAGCAAAGAAATGTACCAAGAATTATAACGCACGTGCGCAGCCTGTTCTGCTCTTTAAATCTTTTGTTTAAGGACGTTGTCGTCAGGCCATTTACCGTCGTGGTTTTCTTAACTCCCTATTATTGATTCACATCTTTCTGTATCCACCATTCTTCGTTTATTTTGGTGTCTAGCTGTTCTGTTAAGACTTTCTTCAATTCCGTTTTCCTAAGATGAAGTTGATTTGCTGCAAGTCTATTTTTGTTTTTAACCCGTTTTAATTTAGAATCGCTTAAATAACTTTACCTTCAAGACACTTGACGACAAGAGGGAGTTAGTCAGCAGAAAAATGATAAACAAAATCGTTCGCGTCATATAAAATGTGGGTTAATTAAAAATAACGGAAGCGAGAGTAATGGAATATATTTGCAATATATATACGGCACCAAAGTGGGGCGACGGCCCTAAAAGATCTGTCTCTGTTTCTATAAATACAAACTTCTACTCTTCACCTTCTGGTCGATTTAACCCTTTCACGCCCAAATGGTAGCCAAAAAAAATGCCCTTTTTAACCGTTAAATCAATCAGTTTTTGGGCTGCCATGACGCTAAATAGGCCTTAATTTTGCTGAAAAAGCTATTTTTTTGCCAAACAGATAGATTTCCCCAGGACTAAGTACAAAAATGTAGAATATTTAATTTTTAATATTTAATATTTTTGATATTTTAATCCCCCGCAGACTCACTTTACAAACCCGGCAAAGACGTCAACAAACCTAAACATATACCATTTATAACTACCTTCAACCCATCACTTCCTCACATCTCTAACATCATCGAAAAACATTACAATTTGTTGCTCCCTTCTAACCGCTGCAAAACCGTTTATCAGCATTTGCATATTGTAGCCTTCAGACGCTCCCCTAACCTTCGTGATTTACTAGTTACAGCTAAACTCTCTCCTAATCCTATCAATCCTCAACTTCTTTCTGGTTCTTTCCGTTGTGGCAAAAACTGTGCTACTTGCCTACATTTCTCAAGGACTTACTACATATACCTTCTTTTCTACTGGGGAAACGCGCCCCGTAAAATCTAACCTGACCTGTGACACTAAAAACATGATTCAATGTAACCGCTGTAATTTACAATACATAGGAGAGACGAAACGACGATCAAAAGACGACCCCGACCTAACAACAAATCTAAACCTTCTACAGCCGCGGACCATTTCCTGTCCTCTCCTAACCACACTGCTAACGACATGCAATTAATCCCCATCGAAAAATTTTTTCCAACCGAGACTCTATCCGTAAGGCAGAGCAATTGATCCCGATGGTCTGAACATCCTTTTATTACGCCATTATAAGTCGAGATCTCGCGTTGTTAACGCGAGATCTCACATTATAAGTCGAGATCTCGTGTTACTAAGTCGAGATCGTGCGTTATAAGTCGAGATCTCGTGTTAAAAGTCGAGATCTCGTTTCATAAGTCGAGATCTCGTGTTATAAGTCGAGATCTCGTGTTATAAGTCGAGATCTCGTGTTATAAGTCGAGATCTCGCGTTATAAGTCGAGATCTCGTGTAATAAGTCGAGATCTCGTGTTACGACTCGAGATCTCGTGTTATAAGTCGAGATCTCGTGTTATGACTCGAGATCTCGTGCTATAAGTCGAGATCTCGTGTTACTGAGACCAAACTAAGTCGACAGTAATATTTTGGCTATGTTAAAAGAATGTACTCAAATCCAGATGGCCCTTACTTACGGGCCACAGTACATGTGCTTATCTTTAATTTACACTGTCAATTAGTTTTACGTATTTCCGGACTACGAAAATATGCTACATAAAAACACGGGCCAATGTAAAATTCTCATTGTGCCTGAAGAAGGCTGGTTTGGCCAGCCGAAATATAGTACACCTTCAAAAAATCATCCCACGTTGCGTCGGTTTTTGCTTTTATATTCTTCTTTAATTTGGTGCATGCGCATAAGCCAAAATTTGGACTTCTTTTTTTCTTGTTGTTTGTTTGTTTTTTTTGCGATTGCCCTTTCCGAAATTTTCAGTTATTGCCCTTTTCCTCTCGTTTTTCTCGGCCCTTTTGTGTTTCATATTCTTTCTGGCTGCCGTAAAAAGTTGGGTGTTAATTATGGGCAAAGCCTGGAAATGGGACTTTGATCAATTATGGGTATAATGGGTCATCTTCCCACCATTTTTTGCACCAAAACTGATAACGTTGTTTTTCAATTTGCGACGTCAGAATGCCGTCGTTATCCAAAACCGACCGTTGTGGGGATAGATCTATCCTAGCTCTAATATCTGCTTATCAAGAATATCTGGTGACATTTAAATATTGATAACGTCACAAGTGGTACAAAGAGCACGACCATTAAGCAGCCGTATATAGCTCCTTGGGCGTCAAAGGGTTAAAATGAAATCTTCTTATATTTGCTGAGTTGTGATATGCATTCCACATTGATATTAGTTTAATTTTTCCAAGCTGGCAATTATCAAATGGCACACCTTTGACGGTTGCACTGACCCGCCATCACCTTGACTGGCTTTCCGTTGCTCTAAAAATTACTACAGCAACTTGTTTCCGCTGCCTTGCTTTTTTGTTCATTTTCCTGTTTACCGCGCGAGGACTGGTAGTTGAACTTCCATTGAATAATAACGGTACAAGTTGTTTTGGTTATTCTGCCACGTATCACGGCTGTTAGGAAATGCGTTCTTCCGCAATAAAGAAAATCGCATCTGTGCTCTAAGTTTCTCCATAATCCTGGGGTTTTTTTGAACAAAAAAAAAAACAAACAAACAACAAAAGAAAAAACACTTAATCTCAAAAAAAGACAGTCCCAGAACCATATATGAGTGCAATTAGGAGTTTACACTGAATAATATTTTCAAATATCACTCAGTGTAAATCCTTAATTGTTAAAGCTTTCATACGATTGGCTCATTTATTATAGGACTGAGAAAATTGCGAACGCTCGCGCGTTGATTTGCACTGCAGTGCAAATCATTGAAGAATTAACGATAAATTTGCCTGCTCTCAGCCAATCACAATGAAATGATTTTCTCAGTCATATAATCAATTTGTAAATACTTTGGAAACATTCAGACTGAGACGGCACGAGAAACATCATCCAAGAAATCAAACTATAATTTTCTTGAGGCACTTTCATTTGTCAATCAAGTCAAGGAGAGGGGCAGAGATGGCGGCCTTGAGAGCAGACGCGCAAGGCTTGGATTTCTTCATGAAGGTAGGGACGAGAGAATGGAAAGTAGGATACAGAGGGGAGGGAGGGTGGGTGGGAAGGAGGGATGGCGGGAGAAAGATAGAAGAAAGAAAGAAGTACTTTCCCAAAGTTTACGTTGAAATTCAGTTCCCAATGTCTGACATCATCTAGTCAGTAGAAATTTGTCTCCCTGGTGCTGTTCTGCGATCTTTTAACACAACCACTCTTGCAACAACTCAATCATAATGTCTGTCTACCTGCTCTTTTTTGACCAAAAATGGTTTTGTTTTTTGTGTGTGGAAAGGCGTGGGTTGTTCACAAACGATGAGAAACTTTCACATTTGGCAACACCCACGGACTCAGGACGTTTTTTTAACGTATTTTTAAAAAGTCTAATGAGGCCAGAACAATTAGTACTGCTTAATAACTTTAATTCGAATGGTCACACACTAGGGTTTCATCCACAGACCCGACGGTTTACAGAACCACCTTGTACAGCATAATGAACAGTGGAAGTACTGCCCAATACCTTTCATTTCAATTAGAACCACCTTTTACAACATATTACACAGTTTCACTCAAAAGGATTGTTCCGTAGCTTCTATTTGAATGGTCACACACTGAGGTTTTCGTCCACGTACTTGAGAGTTAGAACCACTTTATGTTGCTTAATCCCTCCTGAATAATAAAAAGTAAATGGTGTACGTTACACTTGCACACTGTTCAATAGCTTTCATTTAAATGGTCACTCACCGGGGTTTCACAAGAGACATGGTTTCACTCTGGGCATGGTAGCAGAAAAGATTTTCACGATATAATGTTGACTTTCGAAACTAATATGGTAAAATGTCGCCTTTCGCAATCATAGGACTATTATGGTTTTACTGCGCCTCTTTTGCGCGCCCCCACAGACACTTCCATCAACAGAGTGACGTGCGAAGCATCTGTATCTTACGGGCTAATAATAGAAGCTAATGGTTCTGTCGAATGTCAAAAAGTAACTCCAAATATCACGTCATCGTCTTAATATTTACACATCCTTTTTTAGCCCGTTACACGAAGCGTGCTAACGCTCGGTGTAATGAAATTTTTTATTTGTTATTTTTCTTTTTCTGCATGGTCAAACTAAGTTGTAGTTGTCCGATCTGATGACTTGCGAATTTCTGTCAAGGGAGGATTTTCTATATTTGTCCTATACACATGCACACCCAAATCTCACTGATGTGTTTCATTCTCTTGAAAGCGAATGCGCCCGGATGTGGAGATTCCAGCTGCATCCACTGTTCAAAACCTTTACTTACCGTGAATTATCTACAAAACTATATTTTTTTTGGAGTGAAGATCTGTGTAAAATAATCATCTAATCCCACGTTACTATTTCAATGGAGCACAAAATGTTGTAGCAAACCGCTCCGAATTGTAAATATATTTAAGGTGAAGCAATAGGAAATTGCGAAAGAATATTTTTATAGGAGTTAAAATAAAAATAAGGCTCCATGAGTCAACAGTTTATGACGCAATTGATGCGTTTAGAGACTAAAAGAAACAAACGAAAATGACAATTTTTGGCGTTGAATGAAATAAAACAACAAGAAATGTTGATCAATTCGTGACAGTTTGACGTGTGAGGCAAAGTTCTTTCAAAGTTCTTTCAGGCAAAGTGTACTTTCAGTTCGTTTAGTCGCAAGCTAAACTTGAAATAACAATTCTCTTTTCTGACTGGTTATAACCTTGCATTATAATGCACGTATCATCAGTGTCTTGACAGACAATGGAATATGCTCCTGTAGTCCATTCGTGCTGTAGTGCTTGCTGTTAGAGATCATAGCAACGACAACTCGTTTTCTCGGAGAGACATGGGACGAGTCGTAGTTGTGCGCACGCGCTCCATTTCTCAAATCTTGCCGTTTCTCTGTTTTAAGGTAAATTACGTATTAACTCGTATTGTTCAGCACGGACCATATTTCTCTCATCTTGAGATCTTCATCTTCCATGTCGGTCTGTTTTCTTGAATTGTATATCATTTTAGAGAACCTATGAATTCATTTTGGTACTACAACAACGATATATACTCCAGGTCTGTTTTTTTTGTTTTTGTTTTTCTCTTCTTCTTCTTCTTTGATATAAAATTCTAGATTGCCTTGATGTCCTTCTTGGATGAGACCTAACTAACGAAAATTTAGACCATGCCTCTCCCCTACCATTTCAGTTTAAAGGTAAAGGCTGCATAAGAGCCAAGTGGCCCATTAGGCCCGAGCTTATCCCGGTTTCTGTAGCATGAAGCGACTAGGAGTATTTCTACTACCCCTGGATGGGATGCTAGTCCATCACAGGATTACCCCCAGTATTAAGTTCTCCGGTACCCATTTATCCACCTGGGTGGAGAGAGGCACTGTGATAATTCAGCGGTTTGCCCAAGAACACAACGCAATGTCCCCGCCCAGAGCTCGAGCGCACTAACCGTGAGGCCACCCCGCCTCCCCATATCAGTGCATGATGTTAAAATGGCGCAATTTAGGAAACTTTTCCAAGGAAAAGCTATTTTTAGATGTGAAAGTTTGAAAAGATTGAGCTGAATTGGGTGAAGAATACTGAATGTCACAACTAAGGTGGGCGTGGCCGGGTCAACTCCCACATTGTTGTCCATTGTGGTAACATCCCTCGACAAAATCTAGATTCAGTCTAGATTGAATTTTCCGGATTACTCCACCCACCCTCTTTCAGTGTTGTGTAGGCCAACGTGAAATTCCGGCCACATCAACATCTGATAAATCGTGATCACGCTAGACCATAGAGAAGACACACCCTTGTCTAATTTGATTACATTTCAAATCTGACCCCTTCCTTTCAATATCCGGCGGAGCGAATGAGCTTAGAAAATTAAGCCATCGTTTTATCGGGGTGTGTCCAAGCACACAATCTTTAAACCGCATTTGACAGTCTCAGCCTTCAACATTAATTACTTTTTATCACCAAAACTTAAAGGGGTAATGTCACGGTTTGCGAATCTTGAAAAGGTGGCCTAAATTTTTCAAGTTCGTCGTTTGTAATCCGTGTGTTTGTAATCGTCTCCATCCTTAACCATTCTTGGTCCTTTATGGTTTATTATTATCTCTTTGGTTTTTTTCTATATGAGTAAACTTTTTTCTTTCAGGTTTCTGAGTCAATTCAAAGGTAATTTTGTACTTGGCAAAAATAACTCAAAATACCTTTAATGCTAATAGTGTTGGAATGGAAGCAAACATAGAATGAAACTTTACTCAAGGGTCAGGACAATTTTTCAGCATGCTCTACCAGCTGAAATCGAGGACAATGAAATAAAATATCTCGTCTTGTTGATGAGTTTGTTTATTCTTATTAACTGCCCACATATTAATCATTTGGCATTGTTGGGAGAAACTAGATGTTACGGCTTTCTTTTGGGAACTGACAAGAAAACACCGCCATATTATCGAACATTTACGAGATTAAGAACATTTTCTTAAGTTTAATCGTATATAACAACGTCTCTAACAAACATTCGAGAGTCCCAAACACTTTGACATGATCAGTACGTGTTTTAGTTTAAGCAACAATATTAAGATCAATGGTTTAAATTCACTCTCTTTCAATAAGTCAAGCTTGTATTGTAAAAGCAATTTTTTGAGTTGGAGAAAACACTTTAACTGATGATTCACAGACCGATTACGCCGTGTTCATTTGCTGTTTAAATCTTAAACGGTTTGTTTCAAATCAGCGGATAACACGCCTTAAACCAACTTTTATTTGCATCATAACAGCATTAAAGCGCTATAAGTATACGGAAGCCGTCTGCGAATGTAAGTTGTTGCAGTAATTTAAGATGAGATTGTGCGGGATTTAAAAAAAAAACACTGCTTCTTATAAACTTCTTACAAACTTGACGTTTCGACGCCATGAACTGGCGGGATGTCTTGTAACTTTATCAGGTAAACTCTTACCTTAGACAAAAATAATGGAAAAAATAGCTCTGTTTGTGAACTTCAATGGATGACGTTGCGTGTTCAATGTAATTTTAATGTAAAATTCTTGGGCGTGACGGCCATAAGATTACAGTAGATAAAACCACTCATTCGCTAATCCCGGCATAAAGAAGCTACCATTCTTAATTTTACAAGAATCTTACTAAAATAAGCTCTCACTTGAAGAGTGTAATATCAAAGCTCGCTAGAACAGCTCTAAATATCTTCGTTACGTCAGAGGCGACAATCTGCCTTGATTTTGACTTATGTTTCACTGTTTCTTTCTCATGGCATTAAAACGAAAAAGCTGAACTGAAATCCCAGACCTTGTTTCCGGATGTTTACAACCCCCATTATGTGCCGATCGAGGGCGTTGTTTTTCCTCTTTTGGCGGGCGGAAAAAATGTCCACTATTTTTCAGTTTCAACTTCAGTCGGTGGCGAACCGCAAGCGCGCCCACACATCAGTAAGTCTGTGATAACAGTCTCATTTTAACACCTGTTCAGCTGTAACCTTGATTTCAATAGGAAGTAAAATAATGATACTTTTATCGAGGAATCTGCTCTCTAGCTAACTATTGCCGATAGCCAGTGCATGATACTCAAAACATCTCCTCCCAGACTTAATTTTGTTTGCAATTTCCTTTTTGGACAGCAAAATCTAATGTTAGGTCTATCAGGTTTACGAAAAGAATATTTCAAATATCTGAAGATCTAAACGAACTCATGTTTGATATGGGACATAAATGAAAGTGAAGACCATTCTGTGATTTTACTTTGAGATGGTGTCAAAATTATAGGCAGGTTTTCAATGTCATTTATTTGGCAAAATGTATCAGCGAAGTAAACCGAAAAAATAGAAAGTTTTGTTCTTTTCTGTTCAATATATCCCCAGCAGCAGTGGGGCGCTGTGTTACTGCTTCTTCGCTTAATAGTCGTTTCTTTATGTTTTGCACGCGTCCTTTCTTTCCTACTGTCTGACATCTGCATGTTTGTCAAGTTGTGGCTTCGTGTCGTCAAGGCTGTACAGAAACAGGAAGAAAGCAAGCACTTCTATCGGCAACCAGAAAAACTCTTCCCTCACAAGCACCGTACAAGGTTCTAAGAAACTAACAGTTCAAGCATGGAGAATTTCGTTTATAACGTTACTACAAAACTTGAAATGACAAGACGCAGCAATCTCGTTGGTTGTAGAGGTGGAAGTTCTCCCACCCTCTCCCCTCCCAAGGAGCTAACCAGTAGGGTAATCTCGTTACGAGAGTCTCTCGGGGTGGGTAGAAGAGACACTCTGGGAACAAGGTTGACCATTCGGTGGTCGCTGCACCAGTCTCCCGTAGTGTGTCTGCAGTAACAGACACAAATCCCGTCACTCTCGTATTTTACACATGAAGGTCGAAATAACAACATGAACTATCAAAACTAGGTTACATTTCTGACTTTATTTTTGGCGATCATTTACATGAACAGATGTCTAAGGCTAATATCTATTTACTCTACTTCTTACACTAATAAATAGAATGGAACCAACTGATGAATCTAATGAATAAATATGTGAGATCCTCCGTCGAACATCAACAAATGATTCTTATCCTATGCTAAACCTTTAGACAACTAAATAACTTAGAAAACAAAAATATGTTCATTGTTCATTGTTTTTTTCCTTCCTTTCGCCAAGAATAACTAGATAACTAAAATGTGGACTAGAGGTATTTTTTGGTGCATTTCAATTTTTTCCTATTGGATTCTTGTTATTTGTAAGAATCCTAGATGTGTTTATTGAATTCAGTAACTTTGACCGTACTCAAAGGCACACAACACGCACACATACGAGCTCGACACATTTAGTCACTTAAAAAGACATACCCTCCAGTTAGTGACCTTAAAACACACACACACACACACACATTTCTCAAAGTTCATTTACAACATAAATGTTTAGGTCTTTCGATGATTCACAGCCTGAGCCCGCCGTCTAGAGAACACTATCGGAACAACGGCTGCCGCCAATAATGTCAGGCCTAGAAGTGGTCGATGAGCAATCCAGCCAATTGCTATGGTAACCAGCGTCAATGACGTGGCAAGGCAGAGGGTTAACAGAGTCAGGCCCAGGCCTACAAGTTCACGGACAACTGGCAACCAGGAGACTAAGAAAAAACGAGAGAGAGTGAGAGCTTGCCTTGTGAAATCGTTCTGAGACGAAATCCGATAGAAAATCGAACAATTTCAGTTTCAAGTGGACAAAAACCTTGTACCAGAAAAAGATAAATAAGTATATCATAGTCCTTTTTGGAGTTTCAAAAGCTAAAGATATAAACAGTTTCCTGAAGTAACACCAAAAACAATTTCCCATGAGAGCTCGAGAAAATAAATTTCAAAGTTAAGAGAAATTATGCAAAGACAGGTAAAATTTCATTTCACCAGTACTTTCGAGTGTCTCATTTGAAGTTAAAAATTTGTTTTAGACATTTGATGTTGTTAGAAATGATCTCTTTTGAGAACATATTATAAACAGTCGTACAGAAGTTTCCAATACGATGTAAATAATCTTGGTACAAAGTTTTTGTTCACTTGTTACTTGAACTTAAGGTGGATTTCCTCTTTAAAACGTTGGGTGACAGTTCAGACTGGCTTGGGTAAGCAGTGCTTAGTATAAAGATGATGGGAGTACATTTTCTCTTTGTCACTTTTTTTACGGGGGAGGGGTGGAGGACGGATTAACAATGAAAGTCTAAGTTACTCACTCAGCGCGCAAAGAATGCTGGTCGTCATCTGAAATCCAAGAAACATCAAAATCCACCCCACCCCTCTCAAAACCCATGTCAAGGCTGTGTTGGTGGACTGCTCGGCATCAAAAATTTCCTACAGTAATAAAACACAATTAAAATTTAAATTAATAATTAAAACAGGACTGCAGGAAAACTTACCTTCTAGCGCCACGTGGACGCTTTGCTAAACACAGGCATGAAAATATACGACTATTATTTTACTCCAAATTAAAGTTATTACCTTAAAATATAAGAACACTTCTCATCTAGAAGTCCATCATCGGTCCTTATTTCGCTATGGGACGCATAAGGCCAGGGCAGGAAAAAAAATTGAAATCCAGTTGTCCATTGGGCCAGAACAGTTCAGTTTTCAGTTGCCCCCACTAAAATATTACTCGCCCAATAGGTGTGTAATGTTCATGCCTTATCAACTAAATTAATCCATGCTTTCAAATCATTGTTTTGCTCATCTTACAGTCTTAAGTTTTGAAATTGTTTTTGATTGGAAATTACTCCTAACAAGACTACTGAGGCTAATTTCACTTGCCCACCAGATCACCAAACGTCCATTTGATTGCCCAAGAGCAAAATTTACTTACCCCGGGCAATCAGACCTGGGGTTTTTCATGCCCTGAAGGTCTTGCGTGAAGCCCAACTGGGCAAAATCTGCTACAGTATTGTGGAATCATTCGTTAACGTAAGGTTTCTACTGAATAAGAAATGTAGTCATACAGCCCGTTTGAGGGGGGGAGGGGGGGCGGGGCGGGGTGGGAAGGGTAGGGAATATCTAGCCTCGTTCAAAGTACTCGTTTTCTAACCTCGGCACTCATCTCTCCAGGGTAGAGTAACTCCAATGAATCGCCAGATTTTGTGTGATAATGCGATAATGTTGCACCATGCTGACGGGCCACAATACTGACCTGGAAACAATAATGGGAAATATGTCATTTGTTTCTTACGAACTAATATTTCAGGTGATTGTAAAGGTCTGTCTCGCGGAGTAACGAGAATATTCAGAGAACAAAGCTGATTTGAAGCCAGAAAGAAACTGGACAAGGACTTGTCGAGGAAAAAATAAAAATAATTATCTTTTTTTTTGCCGAGCATACGGGTCAACTCTGTGGTTGGAACATTCATTCAAATCTGTTATCATGCTGTACAAGATAGTTCTCACTTCTAAGTCTGTGGATGCTACCCTAGTGTGTGACCATGCAAATGAAAGCTATTGAGCAGTACTTTCATGTGGTACTGTTTATTATGCTGTACAAGGTGGTTCTAACTTTTAAGTCTGTGGATGAAACCCTAGTGTGTGACCATTTAAATGAAAGCTATTGAGTAGTACTTTTATGTGGTACTGTTTATTATGCTGTACAAGGTGGTTCTAACCTTAAGTCTGTGGATGAAACCCTAGTGTGTGACCATTCAAATGAAAGCTATTGAGCGGTACTTTCATGTGGTACTGTTTATTATGCTGTACAAGGTGGTTCTAACTTTTACGTCTGTGGATGAAATCCTATTGTGTGACCTTTCAAATGAAAGCTATTGAGCAGTTAAAGTGAATAGAAAGATTAAAGAGGATTTTACCCTCATTGGGTCTCCTAGCCCCGAGCCAGGCTTTCCACTCAGTCCAGCAAATGAAAACTGTACTCGAACATCTCCAACCTGGTTGTAAATAATAATAATAATAATAATAATAATAATAATAATAATAATAATAATAATAATAATTCATTAATAACACACTCAAGAAATCACTTAACCGTGACAGTGTTTCGCCGACGAGCACAGCCCTCCTAGTATTTCATGCTCTTAAGTCTTTCCTCGAGCGCTTGTAGACGAACCAGCTTGTGTTTGGGAATGCGTTCTTAATTAGCGTAGAAATTTACGATAGTATTTCTTACTTTTCCTCCGGGGTTTGTTTCGATTTAGTAGGATTATCAAATTAAACAGACGAGACAGTAACTCGTTAAGTTTCAAAACATCTGAAATTTCGTCAAAAACACTCCGCTACGCTTTCGTATTTTCAACACCCTCCTCGGTTGTTGAGAATGTCGTGAAACAGTCTGTAGCATTTGATAAAACTTTGTCACTCGTGTTTGACAAATCACGTAAAAGCTGGTAGATTTCTGAATGTCCTAGCTAACCACGGTTTAGGTTGTGTTCTACAGCTATTGCCATAAACTACCTTATTGTCACTAAATTTCGCGAGTACTAAATTTCGCGACTTTCGCGATTTTGAAAAACTCGCGAAATATTGGACAAGCGAAGATTCAAATCACGAAATTTTAATACCTATATGATATCAATTAATAGTGAAATTCAAGCTGCTGTTTTATTACTGTTATGGTGATGAAACGAAGCTTCCCCAGAAGATCCGTTCAGCGACTTCGAAGTATTATATGGACCTCCATAAAATGGCTGACAGAACACCATAAGAACGAAGTTTACCAGAGTGTAAATATAGGTGTACCTATTGTGCAATATCGTACCTTATGATTTGTTATGTTTGCTATTGTTTACGATGACGATCATGTTAAGTTGTTACAATTCTGACGTCAAAGCTACATATAAAAGAATAGAAAAAAATCGCGACATTTAATACACTCCAATTCTAATTTCCTCTCAAAATCGCGAAATTTAATACTCGCGAAGTACGGCGCTTGACTCTTCGCAAAATTAAATACTCCCGAAATTTGGTGAGAATAAGGTAATTCAGTTTAAATTTCCGACATTCCTAATTTTGTCCACTATTTAATATATCATCTTCAAAGAATCAGAGCTCCATTTAGTAGGAAATGAGCCAATTTACATAAAAAATCTAGTCCTAAAGGCACACAGTAAAAGAAGAAGAACTGCAACAATTAATATACAGAATTTTCGCCGGCAATCACCAATCTCTATTAACTAATTATCTGCGCTGGAGTTGGCAACGAAAGCTTTTTTCGGAGAATGGAAATTCCTTGGGTTATACATTCTTATACGCAATGTTCCCACGCGCGTAACGCGAGTGTTCTCGTGGGGATGAAAAGGCGCGAAAGCCACTTGGGCTGTCCACGAGAGCAAATCCTCGACACATGATTGGCTGTTCCAAGACCCTCAAACCGGAAGTGAATTGGTTTCGTACATTCGTGAAACAGGCTCCATGATCTTTTGGTGGACACTGTATCTATGCCCACCCCCCCTCCGGGGGGTGCTCCCTTATGAAAAGATTGGCGATACGCATCGTCTCCATTAGGGGTATAAATCAAGGATTCTATTCTCACTTAGGATGCTCAAAACAAAACGCCACTATTTTTAGCGGCCAAAGTATCTATTAGGATGCACTCGAAGAAATAACAATAAAAAACTCCCTCATTTCCGTTTATAGACTCGATTTCGCCGCTCTCTCGAGTCCGGACTACTATCGCATTCTGTTTTAAGTGGTATCTTTTAGGGGTCACGAGGCACGCGCAGGTTGATCTCCTATAAAGGTTGAATTCAAATTTTCCGACGAGCAACCCCACCCCAGAGATCTATGTTGTTGACTATCACATGTTGATGCAATATTTTGTTTTCTTACTCTTGGGTAATACGGATCCACAGCATGGTAGAACATCCCATTATGAAGGTACATGGCCTTCCCATATGGAACTTCTCTTGGAGAAAGCGATTGAAAGTCACTGATTTTTCCAATGAGTGCTGTGATGAAAAGGCAAAAATTTCAGTAAGGACTTTATAACATACATTTTTAACATGTATTATCGTACATTATCATACATTAACATGCATTAACATACATAACATACATTAACACACACGATCATAGATTAACATAGATAAACATACATTGACATACATGATCATTAACATACATCAATTTAACGTATAACGTTAACATGGATTAAACTATAGTATATTGAGCTGTAAGGATTTCTTCCATTCTCCGATATTTACCTTATATTAAAAAAAATAAAAGATCTTTCACATCCTTTCAATGATGCCTTGTTTCTAACAACACACTTCAAAATATAAATATTTGACTTTATGCAACGAGTGTAACAATGAGAATAAAACCCCTTGATAAATACAGCAAAACCTACAATTGTCTAAATCAAATCACAGTTAAGCTTATACCTTGGGACAGCGCAAAAGCTCCAACTCTCACAAAATCTGCTTCCTTAGTGTAAGAATTCACTGGCATACTGTTTGGGTTTTGGTGCCCAGAGGGATTGTCAAAACTATTGCTTCTAACAACATGGTCTTTCCAGTCTGTAGCTAGAAGAGAATATAAGAAAAAAAGAGTATAATAGGATGGTTTTACTAAAAAAGGATACAGTGGAACCCTGTCAATATGCTCACCAGAGGGCCAATATTATTTGGCTGTATTAACGTGGTAAGGTCAAATTTCATGACTGGTCTAAATTGAATAACGTCTTATCAACACAAACTAACAGATATATTATAGTTGCACTTCTAAACAACTGTTCTTTAGTAAGCATCCGGAATGCAGGTATAATTTTTAGAAATTGAAACCTCAATCACTCAATACAATATTAACAATGGAAAGATGAACAAAACTGGTTTGAGTGGCCGCATAAATGGGGTACAATTATAAAGGATTATTCAGGTTGGCTGTTGGTTCTATTAATGGGGTGGCTGCATTAACGAGGTCTCTTTTATAAGGAAATGTATGAGCATTTCGCCAGGACAAAAAAGTGGCTGTAATAACAAGGTGACTGTATTAATGAGGTGATCATATGTAAGGCGAGGTTCCACTGTAATACTCTGGAACAGTTTAAGAACAGTTCAGTATAGAATAGTGATATGTACCAGGCTCGTTCTGAGCAGATGATGATGCAGGGGACAGGAAAAGAGGAGGTCAAGTGCAAGTACAAAGTGCAAGATCTGTGCAGGGAGGGGTGCAAGAAAGGGAATGGCAGAATTGTGACAGGACAGTGAAAGGGGATGTTGGAAGCAGTTGCAAGCGGCATGGCTGAGTGGGTTAGGCTACCCTGGTTCAAATCCTCCACTCTAACATTATTTAGATTTGTTTTTACTAATCCCAAGTTCAACTCATTGACTGCATTGTGTAAATAGCCAACTCAGGTCAGCCTCCCACAAACTGGGATTCTTAATTGCAACATTTATTTATTTATGTAGGGTGCATTCCTTTGGGGTGATCTGGATCAGGATCAGTGATCCAAGATCATTGGGATCATAGTGCATCAAGGTAAAGGTAAAAGGTAAAGTCCACATGCAAGCCAAGTGGCCCATAAGGCCGGAGCTTATCCCGGTTTCTGTAGCATGAAGCGACTAAGAGTATTTCTACTCCCCCCTGGATGGGATGCCAGTCCATCGCAGGGTTACCCCCAGTATTAAGTTCGCCGGTACCCATTTATACACCTGGGTGGAGAGAGGCACTGTGAGAGTAAAGTGTCTTGCCCAAGAACACAACACAATGTTCCCGGCCAGGGCTCGAACCCAGACCGCTCGATCCAGAGACGAGCGCACTAACCATGAGGCCACCGCGCCTCCCACTCATAGTGCATCAAAGGAACCGATAAATCCGTGACCAGAGTGAATTCATCGATTCCTTTGATGCACTACATGTATGATCCGAGTGATCTTGGATCACTGATCCTGATCCAGATCTGTCCCCAAAGGAATGCACCCTTAGTGCCTCCAATAACTACAATAACTGTGTTAAATACATTTGACACTTAAATGAAATTATTTGTTAAATAAATATGTTATTTATTTATTTATTTTATTTAAATTTACTTCCTTGATCATGCCCCTTACACTTCGATGATTATCCACAGACTAAAGACTTACAATATGAAAATGTTGTTTCAATCCTCTTGCTTCCTCCTTCATCATATTCCCTGAATTAAAAAGTTTAAATTATCCAATTAATTACGGTGTTCTTGAATCCAGCAAATTTATTTTTTGTGACCATTTGCCACAGAGTAAACTACATGTACAATGGTAAAAAGTATTTTACATTGAAAGGAAATAATTTACCTGGTATGTTTATGCTCCACCCACTGATACATTTCAACCTTTCTTCTGAGCTTGACAGCTCGGACTGCAATGCCATAGTCCAGATCACTCAGTACCTAATAAAAAGCACTAAGAGCTGGGCCATGGGGTTTATTGTCATTTCAACCAGCTGTCTTAAATTACTATTGACACCTATTGTAGCCCTAAAGATGATCAAGACATTCAAGTTTCACTGCCATGACAAGGTGACAATAATTGCCTGGTGGCTCCTGCAGAACCTCTGATCAGAGCCCACTCTTTGTTCTCTTCTTTCCGTATCAAATTTTGTCTGCATCCCCCAAAATATCTTTTTACTTATCTTACTCTGCTGTTCACTTGCCTTACTACTGTAACATTAATTTTGCACTCTTTTTCAAGTGAACTAAATTTTATATTTATTGTTAAATGTAATAATTTTATTTATCCACATATCTATAGTTAAATACTTATCTATTTATCTAGTCTGTATTCATTCATTTATTTAAATTTATTTATTTATTTTAGTTTGAGCTTAGTAGTATACTTGGATGATTCTCTTGTTTAGGTTAAAATAGCTTACCTGCAATAGCTTTGCTAACATTTGTGGGCTAACAGTAAGGACAAAATTTTATGTGAAATCATTACCATTTTTTGATAAATGGTTTGAACCCAGGAGTATCATTAGTTCATATAGTGTGATTGTCCAGGTGAGGGTAGTTTTGAAAAGTACTGTTGTTGGAGACTGACGTTTCGACAACCTGAGCAGAAGTCATCTCCAGAGTCAAGTGAACAGTGTTTGTCAGTCGATGGTGTTATAAGTCTGGTACATTTAAAGTGATTGGTCAGTTTAATTTAGCCATGATGGTATTTTACTTACTTAAGACTCTTATAAAGTTTGTCACCGGTCATTGGTTGATTTTGATCCGTCTATTGTTAGTCAAATCAGTCTGTTTGAGGTCTGTCTATTGTTAGTCAAATTAAGTCAGTCTATTAGAAGTCCATTTGTCAGTTTCGTTTACATTGTGGCTAAGTCATTTGTAAGGTGCTGGTAGTGGTTGAAATCTGTTAAGAGGCGTTTGTTCTAAAGGCTGGTTTTCACTAGCGATGGAGTCGTAGTCAGAGTCATAATCAGAAGCGTAGAGCAATACGATCTAGCGAAAATCTAAACAACGAAGTCGGAAGCAGAACACTGATTCTGCTTATAACTCCATTGCTTTCGATTTAGTGAAAACTGCACTGTCGGAGTCGCAAGCAGAAGCGGAAGAATAAACCAATCACAATGTTCGATTCCGGGCCTTGTGATTGGTTGGTTCTTCTGATTCTTCCAACTGCGATTCTGTCAAGCTTATGACTCCGCTTACGACTCCGATTTTCGATTTTTGCTAGGTCTCTTACGACTCCAACTATGATTCCGACTACAACTCCATCGCTAGTCAAAACCAGCCTTAAGTTAGTACCAGCTTTCCACGGACCAAGTTCTTTTCAGAACTACCCTCACCCAGATGATCACACTATATGAACTATTATTGTTTTTGTTGATCAGGAGACACAAAACAATATTACTAACAGCTATACTTACCTTATCTGTTTGAAGACTGCCAGTAAGGTGCACAAGTTTGTCATGATATTCGGGGCTGACTTGTTCAATATAATTAAGATGAACAACTTGCTTCAGACCTTCCTCTAATGATAAAGCTGTTTGAACAGCCCTCCCCTGCACAGGTAAATTAAAATGCAGGAGAATTCATTTTAAACCCAGTTTAATTAGTTCTTGTTTCTGTGGTTTAAAGGTGATACTTCAATCAAATTTATCACCTGAAAATTCTAAAAGATTGTCAAAAGCAATATTACTTCCTTCTTAGACAGCCTCATATGTAGAACACCTGGGGGGAGGGGTGGGACTCCCATATAAAAAGGAAGGGGAAATGGCCCAAAAATTTTGAAAAGAACCCCTAAGAGGTACCAAGATCCTGTCTAATGGGTGTGGCTTGATTTTTTTTCACCCCATGGGAGGTTACAATTCTAAAGCTACACATTAAGTGAAACTGACTTTTTTGGCTCAATTATACCCTTAACGGTACCACAAAAGCTCCTGCTGTGGGACCTGTTGAGGCTGAACACCCTAACAGCTACCAAATCCACTTTTTTAACCCCTAAAAGATAAAATGAGTACCCCGTCTATTTTGTACGAGAGTCCCCCTCAGGGGCAGAATACTCATATAAATACTTATACTTGTAAATTTGGGAGTAAATGATCTTTTTCAAGTACCTTGTCTCAGTTAGTGGAAAGTCTGAAAAAACTTTGGAGAATGAATTTGATTTATCTTTAAAATAATATGTGATTTGAAATAAGCCTCCTCCTCTGTCATTGGAGGATGAGGAGCTCGTGTCTAATTCACCCATTCTTGGTAAAACCTGGTTATGAATGTTTTCAAAGAGGACTCCCATGAGGTGAAATGTGTAGTTCCAGAAAGAGATTTTAACCTCCCCTCTACCTCTCTGGAAATTCC
Organism: Orbicella franksi; assembly: GCF_964199315.1. NCBI lineage: Eukaryota > Metazoa > Cnidaria > Anthozoa > Scleractinia > Merulinidae > Orbicella > Orbicella franksi. Next base: position 22,400,282 of record NC_138155.1, on the reverse strand, counting down.
AATTAAGCTTCACACATTTCTTTAAATTTTTTGGGCATACAACGGTTCCCCCCCCCCCCCAACACCACCACCCCCAGGAATCCCCATTCCCTTCTGTGGAAGGAGTACATGTATTGGATATTTTTATTATGGAACTGCATAATGTATATTTTATACGCCCCAAGCAAGATGACAAGCAATCCTACCCTCTTCACATAGGAGCCCCTGCCCTCCTTCTTGGGAGATTCTTTCAGGTTTACACCTAAAAAGAAGCTGATTTTTACATATCTTTCTTACCTCATTCCAATAAATTACTGGGAAAGAAGCTATAACAAGGAGAATGCCAAACAGGGATGCGCAGAAACTCTGCTGCACTTTTTGGAAAAAGCCAGGGTTGTCTTTATATGAAACCCTCATGTGGCTATCTCTTGAGTCTGGCATGTTATGCATTCCTGGGGCACTTGGGTTCTACAATAAACAATGACATATCTTATTGATTGTGAAAATATATGAAAAGCATTTAAAACACTCTGATTAAACTTTGACATCATAATAAAATTGTGATACTATATGATTATCAGTTGAGTATGGCGAGATGGAGCTTTGGTGACGACATTTGGACTTAAAATTACCGTGTTGCCATGGGCAACTTTCTTCGTTTCCAGTGGTAACAAATTTATCATGGCCTGCAAATATTTCCCACACTTTGCTACCAGTGACATCAAAGGTTGAAAAGTTGCCACTGGAAATGGAGCCAGTTGCCTGTGACAACAACAACACAAGTTGACTGTTAAAACCTGGTCACCAAACTTTCATCGCCCCTTACTTAACTGATGATCGTACATGTAGTATCGCACCACTGGGATATAATTGCTATAAAATTCATCTCTCATCTGATTGGTTTTCCTCCATGACACACAGAGGTGGGGGTGTGTAGCATACTTCTTGAAACACTCTATTTCAGACCAGAATATGAGACTTTTGATCTCTACCCTACTATATTTTAGACCTGACCCAAAAATTTGAAACTCAATTTTGGACCAGATCATTAACTTATCAAGAGAAAACAACAGTAAATTATAATCTTTCTTGTAGAGACTGCATTCAATTCCAGTCCGGGGTACATGCCAAAGTTTATCATTTCTAAGGGATTACTTCCCCTTCCCCTGCCCTCTGGCCCTGACATCTGTCCTGTAGATACCTGTCTTTTCTTATTCATTTTGTAAAGGAGCTGGGCACAGGTAACAATTTATCATTATAAAGTAATTTTTGCAATGCTAGTGTCAGTTTTAAATTAAAGGATACATGTTCCTCAAAAAAATATTCAGTAGTGACCCAGTAGTTCAGTTGTACTAGCACTAAATTGTAAAGTACATGCATTATTTTATTAATACAAATACAAAGGATCAGTGATGGTTATGCTAATTTTAGATTGCCAGTTAATCAGTTCATTGGCGCCCAGGACAAATGTAAACGTCACCGTTGAACAAAAGGGAATATTTCAGAAAATTACGATTGGGACACAAACAACTGTGCGTCGATTTTTATCTGATCTGCTGGTTTCCCCGGGTTTACAGTTCTACCGTACAACGCAAAAATTAGTTTCCTGACAAATGTTAAAGACTTACATGAGTTCGATACATGATTGCCTCGCTGAAAGCTTGAAATATCCAACAAAACAGAAAGCGGAAGTTCAAAAAACAACAGGCGCACACCTTGCATCTCGTTCAAATTGAGGAGTCTGGATGAGAAGCTTCCCCAGGACCCTCGCAGTCGACAGCATCGCCTGTTCGTTTTTGCATAGGAAGGTTTCGTTCGGCCTTCGTTCATGGAATAAATCTATGCAGTTTGTAAAGCGCTATCTGTTTCATAGTTTTTAGTGACAAGTGATGGCTGAAGAAGATTGGGAAGAAGAGGTGAGCCCTGAAAACTCGTGGAAAAAATTGGTAGATAAAACCTTCATTTAGCGCTAATGTAACCTTCGCTTCTTTTGAAGAAGCACTGAAGTATTCAAGACCGACTTTGCGAGTGTTGCTTTATACATACTAGCACTACAACTTAAAGTACCCTAAGGGGAACTATTTTGAGCATAGGCATGGCATGCGATACTTACCTGAATTAAATCAAAACGGTTGTACAAGTTTGAAAGGATATAAAGTTTTAAAGCCAAAGGCATGAGACCCTGGAGATCATGGTCTTCAGGTCTTCATTAGTTTCTTATTTCCATTGACAGGAGCATCTTGTGGTCATAAAACTCCAAGGAGTCATAGACAATGAATTCTTGTACAGCTGCGAGTCGTCAAATTGTCGACTTTTGGTGAGTGTTTATATGTGTATTAATATATACCTTGGCCCTGAGTCTGACCACTGACCCTGAATATGTCTTGAGTTTGTCAAGATCACAAGGAAAATGAACAAGCCAAAACACAAGAGGATGGGGCTGCAGTCACTGTCATGCTTTAGGATTCACACTCATGTTCCATGCTTACTCTCGCTCACATGACAAAAACAATTCTGTGAACAGACAAATAGGTTCAGTTCTTCCTATTACTACATGTAGGTGTGGTCTCTAGAGTTTTAAGGTCTACTGTAGAAGATGACACTGTTCCCTTGCTGCTAGCCCACATGTATCCTTGCACACCCTCCATCCTCAATGAAAAATGATAAGAGGGGGGGAATGCCCCCATTCCATTCTTCATTAGCAATTGGATTGCACTATCATTCCCCAGGGATGTCGTTAACTGCCAGCTGCCAGCTAATTTCACCAACTGAAAGAGAACTGGCATTTTAGGATGCATACTGTAATTCAAGGGCTGCTGGTTCTGCTTTGAAGACATGTAGTAATTAATAGGGAAGTCCTGCTAGTTTAAGAATCCAGATTCCAATATACAGCTATCTTAGATTGTACAAGTTAATCCCTTTTTACTACATCCACATCTAATTGTTCTTAGGGTATTGATACTGATGAGCCTGTGCTTCAGATTGGGAATTATACATTCATTGGAGAGTTTAAAGGTAGGATGTTTGATCTTACATTTAGCTTTGCTCAAGATTGCAATAAGTTACTAAGTACAGTGTACAGGTAACAATGTACCAAGGAGTGCTACTGACAGTCAATTGTTTAGCTTTAACAGGGCTGTTGATAACCTTTCGGGTAGTTTGCTAAAGAACTAAATGACACTTAGACAGCTGTAATAGTTTTAACATGGCTTCTCCTGGGTGTTGTCATAATTTTGGTCATTTTCAAACTTTGATTTGCCAGTCATCTTCGCTACAGTTGGCCAGCCACTAATACTAGTAGTTAGTTGTTGTCTGCAAAAGAAAGTGCTCTAAGACATACTTGTCAGTTTTTCCTGTGGGGATGGATTACAATAAAAGTAAAGTAAACATTTTATTAATAATATTATTTGACTACCAATATAGACATCAATATCATAGTCATCACCATCATCATCATCAACAACAAAAACAACAACATCATTGTTGACAGATTGAATAAAAAGGTTTTTATTATGAATAATTGTAATGGCATACCTGGTAACGGGAAATCATCTTTTTTCAGAATCTCTTGGAACACATGTATTATTTGAGGAACTAGGTAATACTTTAATTAGTCTACTGAGAAATAACTTGTCATATATTACTTAATAATATACATGAAAAAATTACTTGATTCCGATTGGCTGAGAGCAGTGCAGTTCAAGTGTAACACCGGTGCAAAAAGTGTAACACCAGTGCAAATTACACATCGTAATTCTGGATTATGATTGGCTGAAAAACAATAGGAAATTTTTGATGCCAATGATATTCCATAAAATGATGATGAAAATTTTGTGCAGAAACTTTGAAAAAAAATTTGCTTAAATTTGAAAATTATGGCTTCAAGAAAGGTTTTCCGGCACTTCCTCCACGCAAATTTTTCATGTTTATGTTATTAATAAGTAATCATACGGTTTTTCTCGTTCAATTTGGAATTAATTTGCACTTGTGAGTTTTTCAAAAAGCTGAAATTGCACTCTCCAAAGCGGTTCGTGCAATTTCAGCTTTTTGGAAAACTCAAATTAATTCCAACTTAAACTCGAAACCGTAGGATTACCTATACAAATAATTATAGTTTTTTATTATTATTTACAGTAAAATTGAGTGCATGGTTATAGATTGAGACTGCAGGTTTTAAGCTTCAGGTGGACAGGGCTAGGACCTGAAAAAAATAATGACTGAGGCAATGTCCATGGTTAAATTCTGTTCCTAGGTATTTAGCAGTGTTTTACTTTCCCCATCAAAAAAATAAAACAAAAATGAACAAGTCACTAACTTAAAGGCAAGTGCCTCAGTTTGCCTCCTGCATGGATTGCCTCCGTCTGTTGAAATTAACTCTATTAGTTTTGCTTTATGCTCTCAGCCCTGGTTATTCATGATAGTGATGCTGATATTCCTATCATTGCAAGTACTGTTTTGAACTTGATTTGTAGAAATACCTTTTTAAATGAAACATACTCAACTGACATTACACTTGCTGTGCACAGCACATTCAACTTTTGAGAGATTGTCAACTTAGTTTTCACCTGTATCACGCTTGTAACTCTTTTAATGTGCAGTTCCAGAAAATATCCATGCCCACCCCAAGGAATGTTAAGTGATAACACAAATAAGAAGGGAGAGGGGAGCTTTCAAAAGCCAAAATTTTTTAAAGGACATTATGAAGCTAAACTGGAATTTTCAGGGCCTGGGGGGGCTCAAACTAGAAAACCTTCTGTGGGAGGAGCATGAATATTTTCTGAAACAACCCAATTTAGGAAGTTTTGAATATAGTGTTTGGGCATACACATAGCTGGGACCATGACAAAGAGCATATAAGGGCTGTCCACTGCTACAAGGTGGCTCTTTGCAAAGGTTTGACTGTACATGTTCTTTGAAGTGACAATAACTCTTCAGCTGAGCCTTTTAGAACAAAGTTATTTGTTTTCTGTTTAGCTTCAAACAATGTGGAGGGATCAAAGCAGTTGAAGTACAAATGCAATACCACAAAAACACTGGAAATGTCCAGGGTTTTCCTGGTGGAAAAGGAAAAGGAAAAAGAAAAAGAACAGGTGAGAAAAACATTATACACACAGTAACTGATTCTCAGCTGTTATTACTCCACTGCAGGTAATTTTCCTGTGTGTTCACCCTCCCTGATGTGCTAGTGCATATAAAATTATGTTGCATTATTTTGAAACATTTTTTTTTTCATTACTTTGAGTTACAAATTTGAAATTTGAAATACCATGTTAACAAGTTACACTGGGCTTTAATGGAATTTGGGTACATTCGCACCAACGTCTCTCCAGAAATCAAAATTTTTAAATTAATTTGTTTCGTTGTCAAAGCGTGGTATCTGCTATAAAATTGTTGTTCTTATCACCTTTTTAAGGTACATTCATGCCTTTTTAGTGACTTTGTTAAATATCATTGAAATAACTTACTGTAATTTACTATAATATTATTTATTACTTGGTATGCTGTTTACTGAATAGATACCTGGTCCTTCAAGTGGTGCAGATACACAACAAGAAACTACAGATTCAGAAGGATAACAAGATCAGGAGAAATCTGTTTGTTGTGTTGTTAATTTGAGAGACCATGACCTCTGGATTGCTGTTCAGCGGATTGTGCAGTCCAACTTGCAAAGAACTGTTTGATCTAAACTGAGGCGCCACAGTTAGAAATTACTGTAAGAGAAGTACAATTTTTGTTTTGCTTGATATTGAACAGCAAGAAGGACGCAGAAATTGAAAAAAAATGCCATCCAGTCATCCCGGACAAGTAGATTTTCCTAGACTGGGCAAGTAACTTTTCATTTTCATGGGTAAGGGTCTTAGCAACTCGTCTGCCAACTAAATGAAAGAAGTTAGCACAGTTTGACTCTACAAAGAAGTGAAAGGTGATCAGAGTGATATCGTTAACTTGTTCCAGGACTAAGACCTGTTTGACTTTTATTGTGAAGTGTAAGCAAAAATAGATCAATGACATTGCCATTTTACAGTTGTGTGATCTTAAGAACATTTAATACAACTGCTTACAATATCACTTATTCAATACATTGTCAGGCAGACAAGTACAGCTGTAATAAGATCATCAACTAGGGATAATGTCTAGATGTTCCATTACTGAATTCTCAAGATTAGTATTAGAAGAAATGTATGGAAATCTGTTAGGAGAATTGATATTTCACCTCATGATTCCAAGCACACATTTTTTGTTCTTAAAACATTTTTGAGTTAGTATACTTTCAATATGATTACAGCATTAGAGGTAAAATTACATTGGCGTAACTAGCCCTCATAGCATTATTGTTAATATATTAATCTATTTTTGGATAAAAAAGAATATCTGAACTGTTAAAATAATTTAGCATACAGTATTACATGTACCACCCACTTATAGTACACCACATTGGACTACATCATTTAGAAACAAAGACAAATACTTTTAGTGAATAAGAAAACTTGATTAAAAAAACCTTGCCCTTTGTCACACAAAACTCTCTACACAGTGCAGTGTAGTTTCAACTACATTTATCAACCAATCAGGCAGTAGTAACTTTGTACATTAATACCAAAAAAATTAATGCAAATATAAAATACAATGTGTCTGTTTTTATGAAGTTAAACTAGTGTTACAAAATATAAATTATAGCTTCCTATTAAACCAGAGGGAAGCATCTGTTGGAATTCCAGTGAAATCAGTGTAGGGTGTGGCTCCAGTTTATTGGGCTTTGCTGAAGAAGACTCCTCTCCTCATGATGCCTGGCTTGAGTGTTCTTTTTCTGCTGTTCTGCTCGGAGCTCCATCAACTGGAATGAAAAAGAATAAATAATTAAATAATTATTATTTCTTTTTTTACCCTAGTGCCCTGGGTGTGTGTGTGTGTGTGTGGGGGGGGGGGGGGGAAGGTGCAGGGGCACCAGTGTAGCCCAAATAAAATGACATTTACATAAATCCTGACTGAAACCAGGCTGGGCCACATACTCAGAATGGATCAGACTCGTATTCCCAAGGTTGCCTTGCAATGGACACCACATCCATGGCAAAAGAAAACCTGGGCCAAAAACCACCTGGCAGTAAACTGTCATAGCTGAGCTCAGTAAGGTAAAACTGACTCGGGTTGAGATACCACATGTCATACAGAATAGGGAGAAATGGAGAGGGACCCCCCTTCCCCCATTGCCTTATGTCCCACAGGGGACAGAGAGTAAGCTGAATGAAGATTGAAACTGTCAAAAAAAGGAGTTAATGAAGTACTAGCCTATGGATGCAGGAGGATTTTGTGGTGTGAAGCATGCATGCACAACAGTCATAAACCAATTGCATTTGCAGGCTATTTTTATCCCTACCCTTTTGTTTTCATTCCTGAACTGTTGTAGATATCTTTCTTTGTTGATTCGATCTTCTCTATCCTGCTGTGTGCAGACTCTGTCATAATTGATGGCAAAATCACTCTCTTTCGTCTTCTCAGTCATTGCTCTTTTGTCTGCCAGTGCCTTCTCCTGCATTTGTTGTAATAATGCTGTTCTGCTATCTTGCCTAGAAGATGTAATATATCAATTACTTCACAAAGAACCACGAGGCACATGTTTCTAAAAGGCTACCTCTATGTCGCCCTCTAAATATACCATAGTTTAGGCCATGAGGAAATTATGTAATGATTTCTTTACTCTGCACACATTGTGCCTTCTGCACGCACTGCATGCCTATATTACTTAGTGGGCTTGCAATGAGTGTAAATGGCTGAAGCTAAATACTCTTTGCACATATTGTGTACCTATAGAGCATAGGCCTGCAATTCGTACAAGGAGCTATAGCTATTTCACCCTCTGTAGCTGTATTCTGTATGAAATCCTACCCTACATGCAGGCTTTTAGCCAGGATTTGAAAAGTGGGCATCCAAAATGTGCTACAGGGCCTGTGCAAATGAACAATCTCTATGAAAAATAAAACGATTTTTTTTTAAAGAGCAGCAGATTGAACCAACAATGTGAAATCAGACTCAACCCTCAATAATTATTTCAGCTTCCATGGAGTAGAGCAACTGAAGAAACTGGGACTGCTAATGGCATATTTGACCTGGCCCTTAACTTTTTTGTTGTCCTTGTTTTTTTGTGACTTCCCCTGAAAACTATTTTTTATTTTGTTTTGTTTTGTGCTCCCTCTGGAATGGGTAACCCCACTCCTCTTAGTCCTCTATCCCCCTCCCAAACATTTTGACAGGTTAATTCAAAGCAATCCATAATCCAACATACAGACCACATGGGCACCAAACCTCTCACTCACTGTAGGGATTCAGGAAGGGTGTGACCTTCTAGTTACCCCACCCCCTCTCCCCTCAATATGAATGACGAAATGAAGGTGAGAAATTAATAGCAGGTGGGACTACTTCTATTTAATCATCCTGAGAATGGTTTCTGGAAGAACTGATGGTCATTGATAGCGATACACACCGAATAAATCGCAATTCAGCAGCTGCGCAAAACAATTTTGCATTGATCAAACTTCAAAAAAAAATCCCGGTAAATTCATAAAATTTGGAAGTAACCGATTACTTTTACTTAACACTGATGATGTCTGGCTCTTCAAAAAACAGAAGAAGCGATAAACACCTTATGATATTGCAGAATGTTGGATTCCTCTAAGTGACGGAAGTTAATTAACTCTTTGTTTGACTCATTGCCACTTCTCTCAACGAGGTTAAAACGTCTTTTATAGCCTTCAAGCAATTATCCTTGACTTTTAGACTAAACTTACTTCACTTCTTCTTTTTCCAATGGATTTCCGTACATCGCTTTTACGTACAAATCGTTTCGTCTCTTGTAAGCTTCCCTCTTGCCACGTAGCTTGTGTTCTTGAATTTCGTGATGCCCCAGAACTGTTTCAAGGCTCACTGTTCGCCTGCATGTACCAGGTTGTAGAGGGTTCAAACGGCTCATCGTGAAGGTGTCCCTTTTAGTTGCAAATCAAATAGGGATAACTTTAACAATTAATTAAGAAGTTGTCACAATTTTCCTTCTCAAAATAAAGGAAAACATTCGGGAAGGTATGTCGACTTCTAGAACCCGTCGCTATGGTGATATTTCCGCTGCCCCTATTTTATCTCGGGCGCACATTTCAAATCCATCATGGCGACCATAGGGGGACGAAAGTAATCGAGAAAGACTTAGAAATAAGGGATAAAAATAGAGAATGGGAAGCAGTGAATCTACAAAGAGATTGACCGTCGAGAGACCAGGAGAGGATGGAACTCCAGGAATTGTAAAAGTAAGTGATGATTTTAACGACTTTATGTAAAGGATGGTGGTTCCGTTCCAATATAACATGTAGCTAAGTAATTCAGCTGACCATATTTTCGTTTCAGTGTGTTTTAAGCTTGTACGTAATGCTATTAAATTAAGTTAATATATGTTGTTGAAGTACCTGGTATAAGCTCATTACTGCATGCGAGTTGCCGTAGAATTTCGAACCTTAAGTTGCAGCGTGAAGCTTATATATTAATCATTCCTTTGGGTTCTTGGGAACTTACATCAAACAACTAATGCATGTCTAAAAGGGTGCCTTTCATCAATATTAGCACGTGAGCACAGTGTCAACATGTTTTGTAAATGTTTATGAAACTGACGGAAAATGTCCAAATCTGGATTTATTTGATGACCATTAATCATCTCAGTGGTGGATCTACATGTAGGATAGGGACCCCCCCCCCCCCTATTTTGGGTAAAAAAAGAAAAAATCACAAAAGGAAGAAAAGCTGGCAGCGTTTGTCAATTTCTTCCCCTATGTCAGCAAGGTAAACCTGAAAAAATGGAATCTCAGAGATTGCCTGCAAAAAAGGTGCTAGAAGTACAATGTAGGCTCTACTGTACGTATTGAACCGCAAAAATGCACAAAAATTCAGGACATGAACTTTGAATAATATTCTGGCTAGTACATTATGGTTGAAGCTTGCCCAAAGGGTAACCCTTAAAACTTGTTTTCTTTGCACCATGATTTAGTCATATGGTGCATAGTGGTCTTGATGCTTGATTAAGATTAGAAAAATCCTATGGCGATGTTGAAACACAATAGAGAACAGACAGGCTGATAACTGTTTTCAATGATCTTTTGTTTTAGGTTTCGGAGAGAGTTGTACGACGCCTCAGAGGACAAACTGACCTGCCCCTGAAAGGTGATGAAGACATTAGTAAAGGTAATGTAGTACCTGTATAATTCAATTTATTAAGTTCCAGAAGTTACCTTGATCTGAAACCAAAAATATTTTGTCAGAACTTAAAGAAATAAGAGGGGTAGTGAATGGTAAATGCGAGAAGGCAAGACTAGCGTTTTTCTTTGCGAGCATGAGAAATATTGACCTTTTGAATTGAGAGACTGAGACTTCAAAGTATTAATTTTAAATGAGATTGCAAACATTCAAACTGTAATACGTCCAGACATCATTTTTGAAAACAAGCAAAAAAAAATTCAGGACTTTGAACCTTTGTTAACCTTGCAAACAAAAAGAGATTCTGGGATAGCTTTGTGAAAAAATGGAGGTTGCATGACACAGAGTAACTGCTAAAAAATGAGACTGCAAGACCTGTCAAATTTGACAAAAATTTTACGAGACCCATGGTTTTTTAAGGACCATTCTTCGCCCCTAATAAGGAGAATTTTTATGTTAAAATGTCAGGCAGTCCTATCTTTACATGTAAATTTTAAATAAGTTTCATTCTTTAAGGGTAGAGAGTATAATATTATTACTGAAAAGCCTTTGAAAATAACTTTGTTCCAGTCAATACATGTACTGTACAGATATAAATACAGTATGCATTAAAGTAAATGACAGTGCAGACAGTAGAACATTATTGTGTGGAATGGTAATCTAATAATTAGGCTACTGTTCCTCGCAACTGTGTTATGCTGTTTATTGTTAGTGCATTGGACTTAAGATGAACTGTTCTTATTAGTCTTATATCATTACCATAGTAACTTAACCCAGTAAAGTGCCATTAGTTTATGTATTGAGTAGTCCTTTATGTGGAGGGTAGCCAAGGCAGGGTTGTGATCTCGTTTCACGCACAAAATAATCTTAACAAAATTCATGCATCACATTACTTTTAACTACACAGGGCTCGAAAAAAACTTGAATTTGGGACAAGTACTTCTCAATTTTTGCTTGCCCTGGGCAAGTCTTAGTTTGTTCTTTTAATGATTTAGTTGGCAGATGACTTACCTGACCTTTGCTCATCGTGAAAGCGAGAATGAAAAGTTACTTGCCCAGAAGGAAAATCTACTTGTCCGGGACTATGGGATGGCAGTTTTTTTGAGCCCTGTGTTAACAACAGTTTGTTTTCTTAGATTAATACATTGCATATGTCTTTTTGTTTCTTTCTTTTTTGGGGGGGGGGGGGGTGCATATATGTCTTTTAGTTGTTTTTTGCATATGGTACACTAATTTTTTGCCCTCATCACGTGTCATGCACAAACCCTTTGTCACCCTCAGCATACATCACAGGCCTCTTATCCTAGCCAATATATACTGTATTTCCCAGGTTTAATGTTGTGTTTGTCCTGTGATTTGCTCTCATGACTTACTAGATGATATAAACAACATTTGGAATGAACTACAGCGGGAAAGGGCCAGGCTGAGACATCAACAGGAACATATTCAAGAAATCATGCAAAATGCTTATGATGAGGTTGGTTATTACTTTTGAAACTTTCACATTTCAGGGCTTCAAAAAAAGTGCCGTCCTGTCATCTGGGACAAGTAAATTTTCCTTTGGGCAAGGAACCTTTTATTCTCACTTGCCCGATGGGCAAGGGCCCAGGCGAGTTGTCTGTCATATAAATAAAAATAAAAGTAAACTACAACTTGCCCAGGGCAAGCAAAATTTGAGAGCTGCTTGTCCAAAGGCAATCTGGAATTTAAGTAGTTTTCAAGCCCTGAATTTAAGTGCCTTGTAGCCATTCACTTAGACTGTCTGCTTCATGCTTTAACCTTTCCTTATTTACAAAATTTACATTCAGTCATGTTATTCTCCTCTAATAATGTAAAGACATTCCCTCCAGACTTTCTAAGTCCTTTATTGGTTTTATTTTCACAAGTTGAAAGTTATAACTACAATTATTATACGCGCAGGTTGCTTCTTTTCCACTCAAGGGTAATGACATGCTGTCATAAGTCAAATTTTGTGCCAGATGTCAATTGCCAGCAATTTAGAAATTACCACAGAAGAAACAATAGTAATTTAATGTTTATGAATAATGCAATGAGAGTTCAAGTTGTTGTTAACTACTGTACATAGTTTTTTGAAAATATTGTTTTTATCTTGATGTTTATAAATGATACAATGTGCAGTCCCAGAGAACATCTGTATTCCCTGGGCAACAGAAGGGATTGGAATTTTCTGGGGGTAGTGGGGTTCTGCAAGACACAGAAAATTAAAGAAATGTACGAAGGTTAATTGGAATTTTGCAGAAGGGGCAGGGGGGAGTCTTCTTCCCTCCTGTGGGGGAGGTATGGGTATTTTCTGGAACTACACAATGGGAGTTCAAGGTTTAATAAAATAGTTAATTAAAAATATTGTTTTCATCTTTGTATCTGTAGCTCATTATGTGGCATATTATCAATTCAGGACTCATTTTCTTCAGCTTCAGAAGCTTCATGTTATACACCCTAGATGCATCTCGTTATTGCATGTACAATACCGGACAGAAGTAACCTAGCAGAGAACGCTAAGCAGAACACGTTCCTTAAGTGTTCTACTTAGTGTTCCATTGGCATTCCCTTAGCGTTCCCTTAGCATTCCTGTATGTACTTCAAACTTTGATATGTCATAATTGTCTTTATAATTTGTCAGGGAAGACAAGTTGAAGCCAAGAGGTTAAGGGAAAGCAGAGGAAAACTAGGAGATGAAGGTTCTCCAGAAATGGAAAGCCATTGGCAAAAAGTATTGGAAGAGAAAGATGCTGAATCACAAACTAGGGAAAATAAGCTTCAAGAACAAATTAGTGACTTGAAGAAAAAGGTATTACAATTTTATCACTTAAATCCAACAGCTGTTCTTTAATACATGTAATTTGTTACTTCAGCTCCTCCAGTAATTTTGACCAATTTTAAACTCTCGAAGTTGCCTCGTGGTTGTAAGATACATCTAACATGTTCTCCTCTCTGTAAATGAATGAGCATGATATCATGTGGGAAAACATGCAGTTTTCATATTTTACGGTAAAGTTCTTTGTAGATAAAAGGCTACTGTCTATTTGTTGACTGTTAAGTGTTTGTAAACTCCATCTAGAATATTTGTGTCTTAGATTGCAGAGAAGGAGGAAATAACAGTGGAGAAATTTAATCAAGCAGTAGAAGATACTAAACGGAAATTCAGGTAAGCGTGCTAGTTATTATAATTATTGGTATTAATTGTCCTTATCAAATGCAATGCTTTTCTTTAAATATTACCTTATAGATTCAAGTGGCACATCAAGACATTTCACCTTAGTGATATCACTTTAGTCTCTTCACTTGTCTTATTGACTGCTATATAACTGTTTTCTTAATTTAGTGACTGGTAGCTGGAGCATTTGGTTCCAAAAGGAACCAAATGCTCAAACCTCCTTTTGAGGTTGTCGCTGGGTTAGTTTGCATGACAGGTGTAGAAAGAGGAGGGAAAAAGGATCCTTTTGGGCAACAGAGCCCCTCTTAGTTCTTGCTACAAAAGATATGGGTTAGTTTGCATGACAAGTGTAGAAAGAGGAGGGGAAAAGGATCCTTTTGGGCATTAGAGTCCCTCTTAGTTCTTGCTACAAAAGATATGGCTCAAAGGGATGAATCCCCCTTGTTACTCAGCAGTCTTCCCCCACCCATGTTGGAGCCAGAAAGTACCCACCTTTTGGGTAAGCCTTTAGTCTACCCACTTCAGTTTTAAGCTGCCTCTCCCTCCCTCCAACAACACAGGTCTCTGGATTCCAACTTCCTCCCCATTCTGTGATACCTTAATAAATTTCAATTTTTTGATCTCATTTAATTTCTCCTGCAGTCAACCAACCAAGTTCCCTGCTTGCCAACACCTTAAGAATGAGGTTTTAAACTGTTACAAACAGAATGCAACCCAATCACTGAAGTGCTCACAGCAAGTGAGAGCTTTCATCAACTGCGTGGAAGAGTCACAAATGGTAAGCATCTCTTCTGTTCCCAGTTTCCAGCAGCTGGAGCACATTCCCTGCTCAATGTAAATTCCTGATCTCTAACAACAAAGGAGCTCATCCTTGAAGGCATGATGTGGCAACTTTCAAACTACAATCAAAGTTTTTTGGTTTTTTTTTCATTTCCCTTTTGTAATCAAGTGTACTAAAGGTATCCCTAGTCAAGTGTCTATCGATACCCTTAATTGACCCTCGATCGACACTCAACCAGCATCTTGATTGACACTCGAGTGACATCTCAATCAATACTCCGTACACTAGACCGACACTCCGTCGACATCTCAATCGAAACCCAATCAGCAGTCACTTGATAGTTGACCAAGTGTCAACCGACTCATATGTATCAATCGACGCGCGATGGTGTGTCTGCGAAAATAAGTCAACCTTCGACCTTCTGGTGACTGAGATGTCAATCGAATGTTGACTGAGTATCAGTCGAGATGTCTATCGCATGCTTATCGAGATGTTAATGGTGTGTCGATCGAGGGTCGATATCGACCAACAACACTCAAGACTCAACCACAGATGCCTTTAGTACACATGGTCCTGTTTTGTTTGATTTTTTTTTAAATTAATTCATACATGGTGTTAAACATGGACTCATTTCTATTTCCTCCAGGAGTTTCTAAAGTCAAAGTAATAGAAAGATGTCAGTGTTCTTGTTGAAAGAGAATGTTGTGGCCACTTCTCCACAAGATAAGGGCAACAAAAAGATAGCATTGATTCCCTGTGAATGCAAGAACAAGTTGCTTCTGTGCAATGAGTTGTCGGGATTATCAAGACGTGACAGAAACCATCAATAACTATAAGAAAGAACCTTTTTTTATTTTGTGGTGATGTGTAAACCTCTTGATATTTTGTGCATTTGGGCAAAAAAATAAATGGTACTGACTTGGTTTTAAACTGAGCTCTCTGTTTGCTTGTTTGTTTCTTTACCTATTAAATTAGTATTTGTCTTCAAGCCCGTACGAGTTTCCGGTTGTATGATCACTGTGTCACTCTCTACCTGAGTTTTACTTGTGGGATTTGGACCAGGGGGTGCAACTCCACTTGGACACCAGACCTTATTTATCCAGGATGTACTCGGGGTTCCAGGCCCCCATATGAAAACGTATGGTGGCTGTACCTTTTACCACAATACCTTGCAAACCTAGCACAGTCCAGTAGATACATGGAAAGCCATATTTTTACAATATTTGTCTCTATACTTACGACATCATGTATGCTATAAGTTGGAAGATTTTAGAACTTTTCTGTACGTCCTTTGTGAGCGTTCTTATGGTTTTCGTGCGTTAAGAATAATTATGAATATTGGTAAATGTACCAGTTGCCATTTTGAAGCTCTCGGGATTATGGATATTTAGGTGAAAAGAAAAAAACAGAATAAAGAATATTTGGGAGGAAAATTATTGGAATGTGGGATATTTAGAATGGAATACGAGATAATTATTCCAAAAGTTAACGGGGTGAGGGATACTCAGACCCCCCCTGATGAGGCCTCCATCTTTTCTCCTATGGAGTTCTATATATACCAGCAATGTTTCCAATGATACAAAGTATGAATGGAAACTGAAAATGTAGCTGCGCAATTTCCAGTGAATCAATCTCGTACAAATATGATCGGTGATTTCTTTTACCAGATATCGCAGGTTGTGGAAATTTAAAAACAAAACTATTTTTACATCGGATACCACCCCTCCCCTCTCTTACAAACGTTGATTTCGTGCGGCGTTAAAACCCCATGAAAAAGCAACTTGATCTACGTTATACTCTTCTGTTGGTAGTTTTTACGAGCGTACTGAAAAAAAGTATTTTTCAAAAGGCGCAACATTGTCTCGGCTTTACTTGGCTCAAAAAGCAAGAGGGGCAATTGACCCCCACCCCACTCCCTAAGAGTCTACAATTTGTAACGACGGCTGCCACCCCGCGTACGGCAGTTTTCGCGCCAAAACTAAAAGGCGTGTAAACTTGAAAACAAACTTCATTTTGTAACTGAATCGTCGTCTTAATTCCGCTTCGTTTTAACCTTAATCGTTTTTTTAGACAGCCGTAAAGAGGTCGAAATCATGGTTTAGCGAGTTAGAACACTGAAGAAAAGAAATTGTTCGTGATTTAGAGAGGTAAGATGTCGTACAGAGGTTGCATTCGCCGCCACTAATTTAGTGGATTTTAACACTCAAAAGCCAGCTAAATGTTATCAATTTTACCAGTTTCACTTTCTGCATTTGCTAATTCACCGGCCGCTTTCTTTGAATTAAGCTTTAATGTTCTCTCCTTTCCTTTCAGAGGGTACGTTAACAGAGGAACAAAGTTAACAAAGCACTGACGACTCATGAACTTGGGACTTCACAGCTCACAATTCAGACATGTTAAGCAAGGTTTTGTGTGAGTTTAAACGAACTTATTGTAACAATATATGCTCGTAGACTGTGTTATTGTTTTTAAAGCACTTGGTCATAGTCTTAACAATGGCTCACATTTTTTTTTTTCAAAATTCAGTGATGGTTTTTAATGCGCACTGACGTATTGGTTCAACAATTTGTCCTCGACTTGTGCAGAATTAAAACTGACCGAACTGAACGCGCAAGAAAATCAAACACAGACTCTCGGGATAAATATTTCTCCCTTAGTCACTGTTTAGTAGAGATAAACGTGTCATTGTAGCATTAAATAAGAGTCCAACTTCAAAGTCGCCGTCCGAATGATCTTCTTGTAAACCATGCATAGCGAGAGATCAGAAGCGATTTTTTCGATCAATACCCTTGATCAGTTTAGTGTCTTTTGCCAATCAAATTATACTTTACAGATGAATATGTTAAGACGCTAAACAGTCTAGACCAAATAGAAGAAAACGAAACTTTGCATTCTTGCAGGGTCGTGCTCCCTACTCAAACCAAAATGTTTCAGTTGAACATTTGAGATTTTACGTTGTTGTTTTGCAAAGGACGGCTATAAGAAGTACCATGAAATCAAAAGCACGTGCAGGCGTAATGAGGGTCAGTTTTGTTCAGTTTTAACTTCCTTGAATACATGGCTTGCCCTGAAACTTTTTTCAAGCATGAATGATTCCTTGATATATATGTCATGGCAAGTCTAGGGTTCAAAAAATCAATAACGCGTGGAACAGTTTCGCCAAAATTTTTAGTCGTAATGACTGGCTAGCTAGTAAGACTTCATATCAAAGTTCCCCATGCAGGCTATAACATGGATGGAGGTTATAAAATCTCTGAAAACATTTACGTTATCAAAATATTTTTCAAGAAAACTTGGAGTCGTCAAAGATCTACTTTGACCACTGGCTGACCAGAGTTACAACTTTGCAGGTCGTATTTATTAGGGGTGCTGTACTGATTTGACCCATTGTGACTGATAAGCCGTTTCTTGGAACAAAATAGTCGTCGGAATCAGAGTGAAAAATGTGAAAACATAACACGAATTTAAAGTACTGGAAGACCTCAAAAACTGTTTAGTGTAATAACCCGTAGTGAAGTTGTTTTGAGAGTACATTTTTAATATCTTGCAGGCCTCCATTTAAAGCGTCAACTCGAGCTGTTCAAATGCCACCTCCTTCACCGCCAAAGTTGGACGACATTCTCTCACAAATGTCCCAAAGAGATCTGTCTTCCACCCAGCTTTTTCGCTCAAACTCCGAATACTTCAATGACGCGAGGACAAATCATGCACCATCTAAAGTTACAGATATGTCCCCGTTTGGCAAAAGGGTAGCTACATTCCAGAGCAGCTACGGAAGCCAATTGAGTAGGGCCTCCGGAAACTGGCTGACAAGTGGCTCGCAACTAACTCATTCAAGATATTTACAGGCATCACAGGTAGTTAATGAAGAAGACGAGGCTGATTATGGAGACGAAGAGTTTATACAAGATTCCCCAGAGCTGTTTACCCAACGCGATGACTTTAACCTGCAAGGGGCTCCGTTTACGACATATGACCTGGAGCGTATGGGCAGCTCAGGAGGTATGAAAACTCCTTATTTATCAGTCTTCTCACATCAGTTACTGAAAAGATTGGAAACTGAAGTGAGTGACTTCAGCGGCTTCACAGCTTCAAAAAGACTCCGTTGAAGTTTACTACGTACCTTACATCAGGGGCTAGTATCGGAATCATCATCTATCCTATCTGTGCCTAAGTCGCACATAGGGCTTCGGTATCGGAATGATCCTTCAGTAATATATTTAAATTAATTGGTCTTTCACAGTCACTATTCATCTTGTATAAGAATTTATCCTATACGATTGTATTATTTAATCTAAATACGCACGCTAAACGTTTCGCAATTCGTAGACAACAGGATAGACCTAGTGTCACAGCACTCCAGGCATAGCGACATACACAACGCATCATCTAGACAAAGCTAATATTACTTTTGGATCGTTTGTAGGTTTGACGTTGAATGACTATAGTCCAGAAGATGAAGAGAATCCCAGCTCTTACCAGGCAGCAGCTCCGCAGTACAACTTTGACACTCCAGGTCGACTTGTAATACCAGGTGAGGAAATACCAAACTTTGTACTGAGATTTATCAAAATAAGGAGGTTAAAGATTGCCATGATAGCGGCTGGTGGTTACTGTACAAACTACAGATGAAAGGACATCCGGGGAAAATAGAAACCGCCCGTGAATCACCCGTAGGTTGTAACTGCACCTCATCCTGTATATGTAGACTTTGACAGTCGTACAAATTGAAGTCATCTTTAATTATGCAGGGTGATCCTTTCAGTCACCTAGGCTCGCATCAATAGGGGCCCTGCACTATGTAGAGCCTATAGATTTAACTATATAGCAATAGTAAAATATTGTAACAGTGTAAAAATCCAAACAAATATGTACAAAAAGTGCTTCTAAATCAATATTAAACATTTTATTTCTTTTCTTGTTTCGTTTTGCAGCTTTTGTTGATCAACCTGGTACTTCAAATACATCGATAGGACTTCGATCAATCAACGAGATACGTATCCTTCGATACTTTTAAAAGGCAGTAATTAGTCTTTTGAAGTTGATCGTTGAGGTATCACCTCAAACTAGCTTTTTGTTGAAACTACGTGAATGAATTTTCAAGATATATACTACAATACTTTTAAAAACGTTTATATACGCTATCACCCTTGGCTCCTACGTTACTATCTTTCGCCGGAAACGCAAATATCGAATGCGTGCGTTTGTTCATGAGATCCACATGAACAACGCTGGTACAAAAACTTTGAAATAACAGAGTCCAGTTTCTCAAAGCAGGTTTCTAGGTAAAAGTAAGCTATGAATAAACATAACGCATTTCGTTTGTCCAACATTTAACTTTACACGGGAGAAGAACTGGCATTTGTATAAAGGAGAATTTTAAAAGCCAAGCTCTCTAGGGTTAGAGTTAACGGCTTCCGAACTGGGCTTTCTGCAGGACTTTCGATATCATTAAGAAAGAAGGCAAAGTTGTCTATCTTTAACTACACTGGGTAAATTATTGTCGAGTATTTGAAAAATATGCCTCTTGTTGTTCAAATAAGCGTTTTATAAAAAAAAAGTTTTCTAGGCACGTGCAGCCATCTTCTAACAAAACCTATATTAGTAAATTTTACTTGTTCACGATTCACAGCTAAATTAATTCCCAGTTTTCTGCCTTAACAATACATAGCTAACCCATTTCGTTCGGTTTTCAGCAATTTTCCGTATTTCAATATTGTACAATCAAAAGTGTTTGACGAGGTAGGTGTGTGGACCAGAACTGATCCAGGAGGTTTCTTAGTTTGCTTGTTGTGTGGTCAATGTTAACGAAAAGTGCCCTCCAGCCCTCCGGGGCAAATAGATTTTCCTACCGTGGGGCAAGTTACTTTCCCTTGTCACTTTCCCAACGGACAAGTGCTTACGATAAGTATTTTGCCAGTCAATTAATAAAACGGGAAGCCAAAACGAGCATACCATTGCCCAGGGCTAGCAAAATTTGAGAGCTACTTGTCCGAAGGGAAAGCTGGAAATCAAACATTTTTCCAGCTTGGGATCGATAGGCATGGCAAATCAAGCCAAAAGACTGTAATTCGCAGTATTTGGTAGTAGTTTACGTGCTCATTGGTAGAAAAGACGTCCAAGCCATATCATTTCATGTTGTTGTAAGTAAAATCCTCCTGTTAACAGGTGATGTATACGGACAGACCTCTCGTTGTATGCGCCCCGACTGGGTCTGGCAAAACCGTTATTTTTGAACTTGCCATCATTCGGCTACTCATGAACAGTGGACAGGGAACATCGAAGGCCAAAGTAGTGTACAGTAAGTGTTTTGTACGCAACACACTTTCTAACCGAACAAGCTGATGAGCATTAAGTCATTAAATACATAGACACTTCAAAATAACTGGAGAAGACCACTAATTGCGCTTTATGGTGGCTTGTTTGGCGGAAGTTCTTGTGGATGGTGGTTGTGGCTGCAGATTTCTCCCCTTAAGCTTCTATATATTGTGCAGATATTTTTGTATTTTTCTTGAAATGTAAACGTTGTTGACTGCTTTTAGCTTTAAATGACAGTTTTGTTTCGTGGTTCAGTCGCGAATGCAAACGGCGATGTGCTGAAGTCAGATCTAGACAGCCATTGGTTTAAAACGGTAAAAAACAAACTATAATTTGGGGCAGGATAGAAATGCTAAAATTGTATCAAACTGGAGTCTTTCTCCCGTCCAATTTGTCCCTTTAGCCCCCTATGACTACCTTCGCATGCAGCAGCTCTCGGGAATGAAGAGGAACCGCGTTAATCCGACTATCCTCGGGTCACTAGCTGCAACGTTCACTTAAAGGAAGAAATTTTCTCACTGAGGTTTTTTTCGGGTTCAAATGAATTTAAGTGATCATAATAACTCGGTAGTTGTAAGGTGGAATTCCTCTGTAGTTTTATGTAGGAAGACTTACTTAGCGTGCCAATCTTTTTAATCCAAGTGGCCCCAATGAAAGCGCTCTGCAGCGAGCGATTCACAGACTGGTCAACCAAGTTTGAACCATTTGGCTTGCGATGCAAAGAAGTGACAGGCGACAGCGAACTAGACGACTACTATGAACTACAGAACGTCCACATTGTCATGACGACTCCTGTAAGTTTGATGTTTAACAATGATATAATTCACGGTGCTCGATTAGTGCTGTAATTATAAGGTGGCTGGTATGCAGCAATTGTGCGTTACTGTTAGGAACGTTACTGTCAACCCTAAACACTGTTTTAGTCGCTAAATAATGGCGTTAAAGGAATTTAAGATCATTGGCAAACAGTTACTGATTACCAGACTTTTTTTTTTGACATAACAGTTTACCATAGCAAAAGTATAGTCAGTTGCTAAGCCTAAGTGCTTGAAGGGCGTGTTTAAGTACTCGATTTTGTATTACTGAATATTTAATGATAAAACGCGTCCTTTTGTGAAATTTTCAAACAATTCTCCGGAAGAGGGGTCGGAGTCACCTTAAATATTTGAAAAATGTGGTTATGCATTAAAAGCAAATATGGACCGAACATGGCACTTGTTTCCTCGACTGCGTTAACAGTGAAAATTATATTTTTCTTCATACCAACAGGAAAAATGGGACAGCATGACTAGAAAGTGGAGGGACAACCGTTCTTTGGTTCAATCGGTGAAGCTGTTCCTCATTGACGAGGTCCGTTGACTTGAGCTTTAGAGTTAAGCGTTTAGAGCAATATTTATTATGTAAGACAGTGTGGCCGCTAGGCCATGTAGGCAAAGGTCGTTTAGCGTTTCTCTCCACTTAAAGGGGGGTCCGATGTGTGACAGTATGGCTTGAGCGCGGAAATCTTGTAGATCAAGCAATTTTTGAAGAAAAGGAACCGCTGCGTCAGTTGCGTAGCGTCAATTTGGGTTAGCTAAGTACTATTCAGCTACATATGCACATAGGCCGGTTCCCCTTAATTTTACTAAACGATAAGTAACACATTTGTTTTGCTTAAGCATATTTTGCCCATGTACTTATATAGCTTGCATTTCGCGCGCTTAAAACATGTGGATGGATTTTTATCCAATATTAAAAATGACAGTATTAAGACAAGAGAAGGCTCAAAAAAAAAAAAAAAAACTTATAGTAACCTTTTCGTTTGGTAGGTTCATCTCCTAAACGATGATGCGAGAGGCGCTACTGTTGAAGCGGTTATCAGTCGCATGAAGACCGTTCAGTCCACCATGACTCGAAATAGCACATCAGGAAACAAGAACAGTCTGGAAAGAGCGAGCATGCGGTTACTAGCCATCTCAGCCACCATACCAAATGTTGAAGATGTAAGTTAAGAAACACTAAAACATACATGCACCTACAAACTCGGTCTCTCTCTCCAATTCTTCCATGCATTCCTTTAGTTGGAGAGCAGTGCAAAGAACTGCTAAGGGAAAAAAATTCTGTTCCTTTCTCGGCTTGCCGCTCTTTGTACTGCTCTCCAACTAACCAAACGACTAGAACAAGCTAATCACAGTGTCTGAGAAGTTAGTGTTAACTCTCGTTTGAATTGATGCTTTGAAAAAGTTTCAGTTTTGAGAGCCAACCATATTAAACCCTAACACTACGTGAATGCTCATCATGATACTAAGCTAGATTGTCAGGGTAAGTTATTTAACCCTAATTCTTTGGCATTTAACATAAAATAACAGTGTTTCCCTTTTCTCTGTCACAAAAAGATCGCGGCTTGGCTCGGAGGAATTGACTCACCCGCATCACACTACAGGTAATTAAGACTTATTTTGGAACCCAGGCCCAGGGAAATAAAAGGTTTTATTCACACGAGAACCCGATCGCCTCTGCTCTTAGAGAGATTAGTGAGATTGAGTGCAGACTTCCGTGGAGCGTACTATCGACTTGGCTAAGTATGTTAAAGGAAGGTTTTCCACTCAACTTCCGGTTACCGTACGTTCTTGCTTCATAAACGTTTCGTTAAACTCCTTAACCTCACGGACGTCAGCAGTGAAACGCGTATAAATTTCCCGGCTAGGCTACAGTTACAAAACTTTCTTTTGATTTTATCGTGTTTCGTTTCTTTACAGTATGGACGATTCACACAGACCAGTCAAGCTAAGAAAGGTTGTCCTTGGCTTTCCTAAAGGAAATAACTACTCTGACTTCCGATTTGACTTGTCTTTGAATTATAAACTAAGTGGAATCATTCAGACTTACTCCGATCGAAAGCCCACCCTTGTGGTAAGAAAAATATGATATTTACGAATATTAACCTTAATCATGACCTAACATCCTCCAAGTTCGGGTACAATCAAGAATCCGGTCCTAACGTCATCTCGTATAACAGTGTTAGTTTGATCAAATTGCTTCATATTTGATGGCCACTCAAATAAGTCTATACGAAGCTCATAACAGCCAGCTATGGGGGCGTTTGTATGCAGTTGGTACTTCTGCCTTGTGTGTTACGAGATATGCATGGTGTTCTCTTTAAAGCTCTGTTCATTTGAAAGCTTTGCTTCCTTTCCCTCCAGTTTTGTTCAACTCGAAAGAGCACTCAGCAAGCAGCACAGATGCTTGTGAAAGACGCACGATTTATCATGAACTCACAGCACAGGCAAAGGTATTAACAAACTTGCATGAGTTACTGTAGTATACTCAGTTATTGAGTGTGATGTATTTCCTCTACTTCTCCTTGGTCTACAAAATTGAATTTTTTGACGATATTTCAGTTTTCGTGTTGAAATCAAAATTTTGTTCCACGACCGATACTGGTCTTTTTCTCACAAAATGAATGATTAAAGCCTTGTATATTACCAGTGGGGGATCTAGGAAAGGGACCCGGGAGCCCCCCCCCCCCCACCCCCCTTATTTTATGTAAAAAAATAAGAAATCACAGAAGGAAGAAAAGCCGGCAGGGCAAGCAAAACACTCCCCCCCCCCCCCCCGCCTTTAGCTCAAGGTCTGGATCTGCCTCTGATTACTGTTTCCTTGTCCTGTTGCTACAGCAACAGCAACCAACATATAGTTCTTGGTATGGGTTTTGCACAGTAACGCTTGTATGATCTCTTTCATTTTATTAAGGCTTCAAAGAATTGCTAATTCTCTTCATGATTCCAAATTGAGAGGTGAGTGTTACGTCCAAATATCTTTGGTTATTTACAACCAAGGTGAATTTGTTTAGTATTCTGATGTCCGTTTGACGGAGGCCTTTGTTACAGATAATTGTCTTCACCTCAGATCTCAGTACCCCACCGGAGTTCTCCTGGGCTTTTTTAGACTTTTTAGCATGGTATACCAAGTCTATTTTTCGATTAGGGATGATCTACTTATCCCTTAAGTCCTTTTTACATTTCTTAAAAATTCTTGTTTCCTCCATTTTCAGAGCTCGTGATATGTGGCATAGGCTATCACCATGCAGGCCTTGATCCTGCTGACCGTAGAAATATCGAGACAATGTTCATTAAAGGTGACCTGCCTGTAATATGTAAGTAAACCGGCAGAGTCTTACTACATGTTGCCGAATTTCCCTTTTATTTCAGGGCCGCAGCCAGTAAAAAATTATGTCTGAGACAATGTCCATGGTTAAATTCTCTTCCCAGGTATTTAGCAGTGTTGTACGTTCCTCCTACAGTAAGAAAATCAACAAAAACGAAAAACAAAAATGATTGAGGCAAGTGCCTCGGTTTGCCTCCGACTGGCTACGGCCCTGCCTTTCAACGTACATGCGCACCATACGAACCCTACAATTGGCGATCGAAGTCTCAATTAAATGCATTTCGCTTTTTCCTATGATTTCAGTTGCTACCAGCACTCTGGCTGTAGGGGTAAGTTTTTGAGATCTTTTGTTTACTGAACCTGTAAATTACAGGTATTTATAAAGTAGCGATTCTGATTTAAGCTGAACTGTGTGCAAATGTAAATGAAAACTAGGTATTATGTGTTTTATTGTTATTTCTGCTCTAATCTAGGAAATATTGGGCGCCTTTATAAACACGCAAGACTTGTGTTAATTCGGATTGCTTCGGAATAGTTCTAGGACTTCGAAACAGTGTATCAGGTCTAACCCTGTCAGAACTCATTTACACGCCGGTAGAAGTGTAAAAGACGTAAGAGTACTCAAAACATTTCTTATACTTATGTCCAATCTGAAAACCGAAAGTTGTTCATACAGCTGAGCAACATAGAAAGAAAAAAAACAAATTTCTCACACTAAGTAAAGGTAATGTTGGTCGCTAGTTTGCCCTCCGTCCTAACGAGAGATCTCTTGTTAGGTAAATCTTCCGGCTCATCTTGTTATCATCAAGTCAACTGCACACTATGTGATGGGCGTATTTCAAGAGTACTCTGAGACGCAAATACTACAGATGATTGGAAGGGCTGGAAGGCCACAAGTAAGTTGCCACCTGTTGTTTAATGAGGTAATTGTCCTTGCAATTTCATATGGACTTTGCGCTTCATCATTCGGTTGATTTTTAATTTTCTCCGCCCGGGGCGGGGGAAATCCCCCGTGAAAAGGTTGGGGATGCTTGACTAAAAATATGAATTAAGCCACAGAAGGAGACCAATCTGGTTGTGACACGAGCTTTATTTCACCCCTAAAAGATACCGCTTAGAACGGACATGACAGCGCTTTTTATCATTTTGGGGCCGGGGCACCCTAAACACCCTAAGTGAGACTATAATCCGTGAATTACTCTCCTAAGCGAGACAAGAGCATCCCTGACCTTTTTGTATGGGAGACCCCCTCCACGAGTTTCTCTGACCCTGATTTCTAGATAAAGGCACTTCACGTTATTTGAAAACCATAACCAACTTACCAGCTCAGCTTGATATAAGTCTTGATTCCGTTTCAGTTTGATACCTCTGCCACTGCAGTCATCTTGACAACGAGTGCTAATAAGGTCGGTCTAACGTTTTTGGAACGATACAATACGATACGATAACTTTATTAATCCACGGTATTTCCATCAGTCTATTTATGACAATCAACTACAGTAGCTACCTATCTTCGTAACTACAATCAAAGAATACGAGAAACGGATTTTGTATTTGCTCTCATTCTCTCTTCTAATGTTTGAGATACATGATTTACTTTAACACTGAATCAATAAATCATAACTTTCCTTTTCCATTAATTTTCGAAACTGATCGAGATTGTCGTCGTTTTGGTGAATATAAACATGTAAGAAAAACTCAACGAGTTGCCCACACGGCTAGGAACAATATAAACCAAATCAAGTTGCATCTCTACCATTTAATTTTATTTTAATTACATTGTGTTGCAGGCAAAATACACAGGTTTACTTGAAGGAACTCAGAAGTTAGAAAGCAGGTTTGTTACGTTACAAGAAACGCCTACTCAGTTCAACTGAGCATGCGGCAAGACCGCTTGGACGAGCCCTCATTCAGTTTAGTCTCGAATTCCCTATGTTTCTTTACTGCTGGCATCCTGTGGTTGAGGAAAACTTGGCCAGGGAAATCACATTATTATTGTGATGTCATCGTTTTCGAAAAGCTTCTTTTGCAAAATGTTTTACTTCCACACTAAAATGCAAAGCCGGCGTTTTCAAATTCCTCCGGTTTGAAGAGCGCTTTGAAGAGCTTTGTTTTCGTGACGGATTAGTGTGGACGGTGGGCCTAACGGTCGAAATAAAGCTGCGCTTTTAAATTTCTCAGGCTTAGTGTGGACGGAGCCTAAAAAGTCTATTTTGGGTATCTTTGGTTCTTAAATCATGCAGCAGCCGTTGAGTGTACGTGTTATGGACAGTAGTCGCCTGTTTATTAAGGCCTACGCCTAGTTGGAACATATAATTGTTATAGCAGAAAATGAATAAAAGTAATTTTTAGTGATATGAATGTAATATCATTTCATCAGCTTGCACCATCATCTGATCGAGCACTTGAATGCCGAGATCGTCCTTAATACCATCACGGACGTGTCCATCGCCCTGGAATGGTTGAAGTCCACTTTCCTATATATAAGGATATTAAAAAATCCTACGCATTATGGTGAGTGCAAGCTTTTAAATCTCTGCTTTAAAACTGTGAACAAACCTTGGTTTGCTGTGTTTTTAATTCTTCTGAGGAGCATTTCTTTTTTTTTTTTTTTTTTAAAAAAAGCATTTTATGACCTAAGAAAGTGAAAATTACTACAGCTTTGCACCTCTCAACTACTAAAATCAAGAGAATTTTCTCTTGCTAAAATAGATAAGCAGCAGTCAGAAAACACGACTCCAAACTACAGGTTCCATGAAGCAGTAGAAGTAGAAGCAGTGACAGTTATTCGCCAACCCTCTTAGCACTATTATCCACAGTAAACCAATTGCACCCCAAGACAGCTAAATAATGCTGGGAGGAGCAAGGTGTTTATAGTAAAGTGCTTTGCCATCAAGTTTAGGAAGTAGCTACCGCTTGTAGCTATCAACAAGCCGCTTTGTATCCCTTGACTTCTTTCGGCTTAATTTTCTGTAGAATTAATTCCTTAAAACGTTTATTTTTGACGATGTGATGCTTTATTCGTGTCTGTTATTATTCCTTCTTCTTATAGGGATACCCGAGGGACTTGAGAAAAAAAGTTTGGAACAAAAGCTACAAGGTACATTTAGTTAATACCTTTACTTTTTTATATATACATTGTTACACCCACTGGTTGCAATACTTCTACAGTTACTTATACTGACTTACAAGGCTGATTCATATACTTACATTATTTATAGTACTTCGTATTCAATATGATTAAATCCGTCACTTACAATACTAAGGCTTACACTACTAGGGTTGGCGAATGGTCCTTCAAAAACTCTGGGTCTCGTAAAATTTTAGTCGAATTTCACGGGTCTCGCAGTCTCGTTTTTTAGCGGTTATGTGCGTCTCGCAGTCTCGATTTTTCTACGAAGCTGTCTTGGAGTCTCGATTTTTCGCAAGGCTAAGGGTCTCTAAGTCCCAATTCGTTCCTTTAACTATTTTTATATATTACGTCTTGTCTTTACATGATATGGCGTTTCAATGAAGCAACTTACAAATTTTCTGAAAAAAAGTTAATCCTAACTTCTCCTAATTGTCTTAATTCCACAAAAAGGTACAAAACCTACCGCAACGTCCGGTTTGGCGCCAGAAAAACAGTTGTATTTCTCTAGGATATCATGATGTAGTGTGTTATAATCGAATTTCCAGTTCCAGTCAGTTCCAAGAAGCTGGCTTAAGGCTGTACAAGCTCATTCTAGCTCGAATTTTGAGAGTCTGAACGTCTCGCGCTCGCACTCATGACACTTTGAAGTCTCGGTCTCGCAATCTAAAAAGTCAAGATGTCTCGGGCTCGTAAAGAAAAACGCTCGTCTCGCCGTCTCACAAAGTCTTGCATTTACCATTCGCCACCCCTACTACTTATATTACTCACAATGCAATCAATACATTCACTACTTACAATACAATACGATCACTTGCGCTGCTAACAAATGCTTACACTACTTACAGTGCAGTAGATAACTCATGTTGCTTATAATACTAGTTAACATTTCCTACACCGCAATACGAATAATAATGTCACTTGCAATATTATTCGATTAGTTATGCCACTTAAAACGTTTACACCTTTGACATAACGCATATTTGCATTATTGCATTACTACTGCACCTTTACAGTTTGGTAGTTAAGTTCAGGACTGAGGAAAATGCCTTCGAACCCTCCTATAGGTGTTCAAATTGGTACCTTCGATCATTCTTAAATTTAATTTTGGAAAATACTACATTAATCTGCTCCTATGACCCAAATAGTAAACGAGTGAAATCACAAGTTCTTCTTGGTCCGCTGTCAAGATTCTTTAGTTGGAAACTGGCAATCTAAACTAACTCTGAATTTTTTTTTTTGGCATAGACATTTGCTTGAAGAGCCTGAACACACTGGAAAAGGCCGGGCTTATAAAAATGGATGACGGATTTGATCTCAAGCCCACTGGTAAATGAAAATACCATAGTATACCATAACCATACCTTAGCTCTGATATGAATTACAGAATTGGAGTGTGGGTGTATGAATTTAATTATGGTAGAAGACCAAATAAGGCAATATAAACTTGGCTGTAGCTCAGTGAGATCAGTATCTGTGAATGCAATATAATCTTTCTATCTGAAAACGAAACTGACTGGCTCAAACCCATGACGGCTTAAATTCTAAGGCTGTGTTCACTCTTGGTGCCCGAGCCCTGGTGCCCTGGCACCAGCACGAAATACTGCTGCGTTTAGACACTGGTGCTCCAAGTTTCCAAGTACCACTAAGTACACGAGTGCAAGGCCTAGACCAAGAGCTCGAATTCTGGTATGCGTTCTTGGAAAACAAGGTGTGTTCACATTAGTGCCCAGCGAGAATCGTACTCAGGCACCGTGCTCGGGCACCAAGTGTGAACATAGCCTAAGAAGCTACTATCCCTATTCCTTACTGGGTTCTGACAATAAATTGTAGGTCTTATGTCTTACAGAGATCCTTTTATACATCTTAATCTCCTAAACAATAATGTTTTTTTTTTACGTATATTCCAGAGGCAGGTCGTCTAATGGCCAGATACTGTATTGCTTACGACTCCATGAAACAGTTCCTTCAAATCAAAGGAACTGAAAACCTCAGTAACATGGTAAGCAACTCTGCTTTGCTAGCTTTGAAGTTTTTGAAACGAATCGAATCTTGCGTTCTAGATGCACTTGGCTTATACTTGTATTATCGTGCAATTTGCAGGTTGACTTAGTATCAAAATGCAAGGAATTTTCCGATGTTAAGCTAAGAATGAATGAAAAACGAGCACTGAATTCTCTTAACAAGGACAAAAATATGGAAACTATAAGGTAACACTAATCCTTTAAATAACCTAGTGTCTTCGAGAAGTTCTTGAGCCAACGGTTTTCAACAGCGATGTTGCTAAATGTAACGAGACCAGCGAAAACTGCTGACAAAAGGTTCACGTGGTATATCGTACCGTTTCCGATTGGTTCGGAAACGCCTCTAGCTTCTCCGAGGATTTCCCACGCAGTTTGTTTCTCGGGAAACGAGAGCAGGATCGGGCCGAAGTATTAATTAGCTTTTCTTTTTCAATTTTGTCAGCAACGTCCTGAGCGTCCTATTTTATAGTTGGACCAGTTGAACTCGATGTGTGTCTAGTGCGATTGATAGAACCGTATGAACGCTACCGAATACTTTACAAAAGTCGTGTGCACTGCAGCATATAATCAGTACTGTTTCACGCATTTATATACGAGCAGGTTTCCAATCAATGGAAGAATCAAGACAACGGAACAAAAAGTTAATTGGTAAGAATTTCCGACTACCTTTTTCATGGTGTTTGTATTTTTTGCCTTTTAGTTTACATCGATAAAGTCGCCATTTATTATCATTTATCGTGTGCGATTTTTCCCATTCTACAGCCTCATTCAAGCCACGCTTGGCTCTCTCGCTATATCGGAATTTTCTCTGAACCAAGATGTTACGGTAAGTTCTCTATATTAACTTCTTAAGACTAACAACTACTAGTAATTTGCTGCCGAATTCTCCTTACAATTTTAATATGCTGTCAAGGAGATAAGTGACGAGAATAATGATGTTTATGTTTATCAACTGAAGTGATATCGTGTCGATGTTCAGTCAAACTTTCAGAAATACTCTATTAGACGTTAAAGGATATATTGTACGTAACCGAAAGGGTTAAGTTTTCTCTTTCAAAATGTTACAAAAACTGTCACAAATATTGTTTTCTATTGTGTTACTGTATTTTTTTTCTCTCGCCAGAAAATCTTCCGAGCAGGACAAAGAATTACACGCTGTAAGTAAAGAATAAAGTGTAAATACTCAGCAGCAATATTGTTGACGACTAGGCTGTGAACAGGCTCTCTAGACGAGGATAGGGCGAAGAGAAAGTGGGAAGAAAGAGGACTTTCCAGCTAGCCACGGTCAGACCCTTGCAGCCGGAGCCTGTTTACAGGCTGTTGACGACCCTCAACTGTATTTGCGGGCGATGGTGCTAAGACGTTTCGGAAGAAGTTCAATTGTCACTGACATAACTCCGATATAGGAACGACAGCTTGCTCGTTCACGTTAGGCTTGACATTACGTGAACGTTTTACCTCCTCAGGTTTGACAGAGCTTCAAATGTTGAAGAACGATTTCACGTCACTGCAAAACTCAGTCACTCTTGCAAAGTGTATGAAAGCCAGGTAATGATGTATATACTATTTCCAGTTATGATCTCATTACCAATTTATAAGACTGTAAATTAGCTCAGTAAAATACTACTCATTCCGCATATGTCGACAGATTATGGGAGAATTCCAAGTTTGTTTCAAAGCAACTGGAAAAAGTCGGTAAGATTTAATCTCTTATAATATGACATAGAAAATTGCCGTATTGTGATTGGCTGAGAGCAGGTAAATTTATCGTTGATTTTGCACTGCATTGCAAATTTATGCGCGCGTGTTTGTAAATTTCTCAATCATATAATAAATGAGTAATCGTATGAAAGCTCAAGCGATTAGGAATTTACACTACTCGTGATATTTGAAAATTCTTTCAAATTGCACTCGCCTAAAGGCTCGTGCAATTTTGAGAGAATTTTCAGATATCACCCTCAGTGTAAATTCATTTATACGATTACCTATGTTTATTTGTAGGCACAGAGATGAATTCTACTAATGGTAACGACGTAAAAGGGCACAAAATCAAGTTGGTCGCCAAAAATACATGTCTACAATATGTAATTCTTTAACCACCACACATATAGCGAAATCTGATTTCCAAGATGCATAAAGACCTAATCCCCCAGACCTTATATAATACATGTACTTTGGGAAGCGTTATGCGTTACCAATGCCTCACTGAAGGTGAAGTAACTTTTTTATGTTTTGATTGGCTTATTCCGCGTGATTTCAGTTTTCGTTACTGTCTTTTGTTTTCATTTAGGACCTTCTTTATCCACAATGATGGTCAACGCTGGATTGATAACCTTTAAGAAAATTGAAGAGACAAATCCTCGAGAAATCGAAATGGTACTCAGATTGTACTACTGATAACTGAAATGTTTTTCTTCATTTCGATCTTTCATTTACAATGATATTGCGACCAAGCGTCTCGTTCCATTTACCTTTCAGATCGTGAACCGTCATCCACCTTTTGGAAGCCAGGTATACCTGTTTCCTTCTCCCATCTTACGGGAAAATCAGAATGATATTGTATTAAGTATGATTTGGATTCGCGAGTTCCTATGAGCTTCGGTAAACAGGTTTACGCATAAGTATACAGTTTTACCTTCTAGCGAGGCTAACTCATGTTATTACTGTAACTGCTCATTTTGCTTCAGATTCGTGAATCAGCTTCGAGTCTGCCCAAGTATGAGCTGTCTGTTCAACAGGTAAATTATTAAAAATCAAACATCAAATGACGCTAAAAACAATCATTAATCTCTTTCGTATCGAGCAATTCAGCTGTGCTCATACTCGTAATTTTCGATCCGTTTTGCGCTTCGCGCTCGTCCGATTTTGGAGTTTCTCACGGGATTAGACTGCTCAGTCCTATTTTCCTTACTTCAACCCTGAAGCATTTGCTATGTCACAAAGTGTTTTGTTAATGTTTTTGTACACAGACTGGAAGACACCAGCCTAACCGAGCAGAGATAGTGATCAATCTAACCATGACGAACTACATCAAACGAAGAGACGTCATTGGCTCAAGACGGAACAATCACTTTTGTCTTGTGTTGATTTCTGATGCTGATAACAAAGTGGTATTCAAACAGAGATTAAGGTAATGGATTTTAAAAATCTAAGTAGTCTAAAAGATCCAATCGACCTTCCGGACTATCATAAAACTGTATGAACGGATCTGTACCTCTTCCCTAGTCATTAGGGGAGTACTGGTAATGGGACAAACACAGTGCAAAATGCTTTATTGAACCTTTGAGATATTCAAAGTCTGGTAGCCTGAGATCGACTCGCGAAATCCCGTGAAATATTTTTTTAAAATAAAATTTGAGGAATTTGCAGGCAGAAGGGAAATCGATTTTTAGTACAAGCAGTCGAACCTCCTGTAAACGACCGCCCTTGTGAAGAGAAAACAGTATGCACGTTGGGAAATTTCCGCTGATGCGGCGAAGTTAATAGTGGATCCGCACGTAGTGCCCGTTATCAGAGGTTCGACTGTAACCACATATATGATTTGCAAGGATATTTGTCTTCCATTAGACATTACGTTAACTTGAGGCTTCACTCTTTATTAGTGACGCTGTGTTCATGAAGGAGGGTTGCTGGAGTAAACGAGTGGATGTACAGCGGGCAGCCGTTAAGTCCTCAGAACTCAATATACACCTCATCAGTCAAGAATACGGTATCACTACACTTGATATTATCAGTCATAACAAAACAGGACTAAAGATATGATCGATCATCGCAGTTATGCACACAACTTAAGCAGTTGCGAAATTAAAGCCTGAAAAAAGTTCAGGCCTGAACGGGATCCCATTCTGGCCTGAATTTTTTTTTTTTCGAATTCATATCATTCTCTGCAGTTCAAATATATGAAATTTCGTATATTCACTTGTAAAACAGGACTAAATAAAAAAAATATGTTAAACTGAGTGTAAAGCCTTTTAGAAGCTAAATAAATGAAGCGGCGAGGCTGGAGGGGTGTTGCCTTGGTGTATGATTTATGAGATATGAGATATGATTTTTATTTTCTCCCCACATATAACTTTGGGAATTTAAAAACGTTTTACGATTTTTTAATGATGATTAGGGAGACTGAAGAGAGGTTATATTTCTCATTTTCAGTTGGTCTGGACGTGAGTAAAATCTTCTCACCTCACTACACTGGCGTTGGGCCCTATATTGTCGTGAGTAGAATAACTATCAATCTTTATATTAGAGACAATATAACGTCTCTACTAACAACTGTCTTCGGATGCATTTTTGTTGTTTTTGTTGTGGTCGTGGTCGTTATTGCTGTTTTTGTTGTTACAAATTTCAATTTCTGTTTTACGACAGTTCGATTGTCATTTAGTGGGTGTGGTTTTCTATTTGTATAACAGATGAAAAGAGAACCATCGGCAATTACTCCTAAAATCGCGAAAGGTATTGCAACCAATTCAGGTGAGTTTAAAAATATGCAACTGCTTTTTTGTTCTGCAGATATCATTGCCTGTTGAGACTCGGGTTAATGATCATGGGTAAATATCACGTTTGCACTTTTCATAACATTAGAGGGCCTCTTAAATTATATTTACAGGTAAAGATGTTAGGCTCATCATAAAATGTAATTGGCCATTTACGAGTTGGCTTTTGCCTCTGTGTCAAAACGAGTCTTCTTGGTAAACCATTCAAATGTGTTCCGGCTAGAGGTTTATTTTTCATGTAAATCAAATTCATTTGAATTCAAATTCATATGAGACTTTGCACGAGGACTCATTTTGAAACAGATCTAGAGACACAAGGTAACTCGGAAATGGCCTATTACTATGATTTTGTTTGATTACCCTGTCGTTAGTTATCATTACAATGTTGGACACATCGTTTTATGACGTCAAGTATGTATGAAATAATTCATATTTGAACTGCGGTTGTAGATGAAAGTGAAGAATGATCATCGCAGTAAATTTCCAATTTAAGCAATTGGAAAGAAGAAGCCTGAAAAAATCAAGGCTTCTTTCCAATTGCTTAAATTGGAAATTTACTGCGATGATCATTCTTCACTTTCATCTACAACAGCAGTTCAAATATGAATTATTTCATATACACTTCACGTCATTTCACTCCTCACGGGAAGATATGAATTCAATCTATTGACCTCGCTCCCAATGTATGGCTTCATAGCTCAGTTGGTAGAGCATCGCACCGGTATCGCGGAGGTCACGGGTTCGAATCCCGTTGAAGCCTTGATTTTTTCAGGCTTCTTCTTTCCAATTACTTAAATTGGAAATTTACTGCGATGATTATTCTTCACTTTCACTTCGTTTTATATCATCAGAAACGACAAGCGGCGCTTCATCCAAAGTCGGCACGCCCAGAGTTCCTTGCAGTCATCGCTGCCTAAACAAGGAAGTATATCCTTTGAAGACTGAGTAAAGCAACTATGAAAACCACTCACTGAGTTTTCCATTGATAATGGCCTCATTCATTGATTCAGTTCTTCAGTTCATTAAGATTCTAACAGTTCACCACTGTTCTCTTGAAATTGAACAGTAGCGTATGGAATAACTTTTAGCTCTAATAGATCTTTATTTATTTGTCTGTTTGTTTTTGTTTTTGTTTGTTTGTTTTATTTTTTGTTTTTTTTTTTTCAAGTAAATTCTTATTCAAGCCTAGTAGCTAATCAGGCCGAAGCATACATTTATCTCCACCCTCTATAGCATGAACATATGCTAATGCTACTTTCCTCTTCCCTCTAAAATGGAAGCTAGTCTGATCTATGACTGGTTATTAACTTACCCTCCCTCACCTCTGAAGAAGGGTGTTTGTAGTAATTGCATTACCTAGCACATTTTTTTAGCTTGTTCCTTTAATTTTGATTTATTCATTTCTCCGAAGTAGAGAGAAACTATGGGAGTGATAGGTTTTAGGTACAATGTGGTTAACTTCCTCCTATCCAACTGAAGCCGATATAACTAACGTCACTAGCCCCGCTACAGCTACTCGACTCCGGGCCCATCAGTTCCCTGCACCTCCCTTGGGTAAACTGATCAACGTTTCAGCAAAAGAAAAACACGTACAACGAAACAAAATAAAACACTCTAATACTATGTTTCACCAATTGAAAGAGCTTGAAAGTAATGTTGCTTCCTTAATGCAACCCACATGTGGCCATGAATGCTGCAAGCAAGGCGTGGTCTCCAAAGCCAAGAAAAAGAGGCCAGAAGTAAGTTACTTTTTGTCTTCCTAAACTCTTTACCTAACCATGAAAACACGACCAGTCCACAACCACCAGGCTTCACTTCGAAGAATCATAACAGCACCACATGAAATTACTGCTAGATATACTACAGAAATGAAAGTTAGATCCACCTTAAACAGCGCAATAAACAGTGCTACTTTAAAGCTTAGCTTACTTTAGTACAGAAAGGTTAATAGAACATTCCTAACTTCACCGTTTAGATAGACCAGAATGAGGAACCAAACCGTTTACCATCCAAGAGTACACCAACCAAAGGTAACTCGCTTTCAACCCGCAACTAAGTCGAATACAAGATAATCAATCACCTAATGATGGTCAGGACCGTTGGCGCGCGTCTCCACTGCTTGCATTATGCGAGTGTACTTAATACGACAAATCCTACGCCTAATGCAAGGGCAAAAATGCCTTAAAATGGATTGAAACAAATGGTGTCTCAATATAAGCCTCTGATTATTTATCAAATGACATCAGACCATATGTAAACAGTCAAAATTTACAAGACTCTCTACATCAGAGTGAACGTTAAATTTGGGACCCCGTTATATATTTATTTGTTATTACGAAGCTGGTGGTTTTCTAAGATTAGATGGGACGAATGAAATTTCAGGTTATGTGCAGGGGGCCGTGCAGGGGTTGAATAAGTTGAATAACCATTACCAAAACAAAGTAAAGTCTCAGCATGTTAGCAGCCATAGCTAGCCATGCACGGAGAGCTCTATTGGTAACTTAGGCTGTTTTACAGATGTAGTCAGAAAGAATGCAGAAGAGAGAAGTAACATAGACATGTTCTTGAAAAATCTTCACCAAAGAACTCAAGCGATCCCTGGAACACCAGCTAAACGTCTGAAGGTAACTATCGAGTAGCTAACTACTCTCATGTTATCTAAGCAATAGAGCACTTTTTTCGTGTTTGCATAGTCTTATCTAAACACGGGGGGATCGGAGAATTCGAGACAGTATGCAAACCAAGAAGAGAAGTCACCCAACCCCCGGCCCTGATGTTTATATTGTAACATATTTTTCAAGAATGCGCGCGAATCTAAAACGTCACAACCGTGTTTACATCCTTTCATCTAACACACCTATCGACCAATGAGAGCGCGCGTAGCATCTCAGTTATTTTATACAGCGAGTTCGGTTGTCCGATCATTTCTATCTAATTAGTCCTCTTTTACCTTCCTGTACCCCCTTGCTTTCTTACCTCCATTCGAATAAAAGTAAAATAATTTTTGCAATATTGACTTTTAAAAATGGAAAAACAGATTAAATTTATTTGAAATACCAATCTGAATGCCAATTTCCAATAGACCATCAGTAGTTATTTTTTCACTGTTAAAACTCTATGAGGGAGAGTCCTGATTAGTGACTTAAAGTAAAATGAATTTCTTTTAGTATGTATTTTATTTTGGATAACCACATAGGGTATTACGATCGATACAATGCAATGGTGCTACCTAATGAAATTTCTGTTGTTAAGATGTCAGGGCAAGAGACTGGAGAAACCAGTTTCGTGGATTTAACTCTTGATGAAAGATTTGGGTACTCTCGCAAGACGCCATTTCACCATCAGGTGGATACCGCTGTAGTGAAGGTCGAGGACGTTGACTCTGTTACGAAAATAGCTCCTGGTGAAAGTTGTTGGGACGAAATTGACTGGCACCAACAGCAAATGGAAAAATACCAAGATATGGGGGAAGATTTTGAAGACGATGGTAAACCTGTCTGTTATTGCTCATTAAAATAAGTATTGACGTCTATGGGACCTTTATTAGTGTAAAGTACCTGAATCAGTGTCGTAAATAGTATTGTAAGTAGTGTGAAGGACTAGTATTGTAAACAATGTAAAATAGCTTCTGGTAGCTTTACAAGTATTGCATGTGGTGTAAAGTAGCTGTGTTGTATTCTAAGTTGTGTAAGTGGATGTATTGTAATGGTAGTTGTAACGGTAGGTGTCAGTATTGTAAGTAATGCAAGTCGCTGTATTGTAAAAAAAATGTGACCCTTATTCCTGTCTTGGAGAGTACACCAAATCAGAATGCTTATAAAGTGTTTGTTTTTTGGTTTATTTGTTTGTTTGTTTGTTGGTTGGT
Source organism: Orbicella franksi (assembly GCF_964199315.1). NCBI lineage: Eukaryota > Metazoa > Cnidaria > Anthozoa > Scleractinia > Merulinidae > Orbicella > Orbicella franksi. The sequence continues at coordinate 22,362,141 of NC_138155.1, read as the reverse complement.
TGGTTGGTTTGTTCGTTTGTTTGTGTCTTGCACGAGAGATATGTTACATGGCTTACATAATGGAAAGAGTAATAAGAATGCTTCTTTCCAAAAAAAAAAAAAAACAAGCTTTGTTTTATTTCATCAGATCATTTTGCTGATGAGTTACCCTGCTTTAGCGTTGACGAGTTATGGAATGACGACGAACTTGCCTTGATTTTAAATGATGACAGTGATAGCTTTGCCAGCCCACCAGACCAGAACTCATTGGAAAGGGCGAACAATTCTTCGCAGTCTCACCAGTTCACTACCGCTGAAAGGCATCAAGGTAATTCAAATGTCAAAAGTCAAAAAGTCAAAAGTAGGACGTCCGATAAAGTCAACAAACGACTCCTGCCGAGTTCACAATTTATAACACGGCCGAAAGCGAAAGTAGCATATAATACCTCTTTATCAGTTGATCACATGTACAGTCAACCCAAGGAGAACCCCAAACGAATTTCACATCCATTGCCGCCCCCGCCACCCACCCCTGGAGCGGATGATTTTGAGATGACTGGTCGTGGGCGGTCCGCAAGGCGTGCATACAATGAAAATTGGAATGAAGAGCAGTTTAAAGATGGCACAACTGAAAGAGTCGCCCTGCGTCAAAACTGGAGCACATTAACACACGATCCTCTACCTGTTGGGTTAGAGAAAGAAGAATGGGATATTTTGCCCGTGTTTACTAAACCTCTTCAGCGAAGAAACTCTTCAAGCTCAAACCAGCAATCCAGCGAAAATCTCCAAAGCATGTTGAGCTCAACCACGTTGGAACCCTTGGAGATGAAAGAGACAATTTGCTTAGAAGAAGAAAGCGTTCCTATGATCGACGACGATTTCAGCACAAATCGATGTGAACAAAGGTAAATCAATTATTGTGATGAATGTCAGACAATCCAGCACTGTTTAAGTAACCATACGTTTCGTAACTTGCGTACAGTTTTCCCCTTAAGTGCGACGTTGTATGCAAAGTATCGATCGCACCATTGCAATCTTTCACAATGATAGCATGTGACTAATTTTGACTCACACGCAACTAAGGCCTAGTTCACACTAGTGACGGTAATGTGAACATGGACATAAAGATTAACGAAAATATCACTTGTTTTCCTTATGTCGTTGTGTTTCATGCCGTTAATGTATCTTGCTGTTATGTCATTACGTCAGGATGTTCACACTGCAAACTTAACGACATAACGTCCTTATTACGTTATGTCGCTAGTGTGAACTAGGCTTAACATGTACCATAAAGCCAGGCATTTCACCAAATACAATTCATGACATATATGTAGCATTCTCATGGTAGTGGTACAACGAGTAAGCATGTGTTGACACTTTATCCCTTTTCTTTCAGCCCCATCTCTTCTTCTTTCTTCTCTTCCAAATCATTCAAGAGGTAAGTTTCTAGTTAACTGTAATGCCACATCACTGTTCGAATTATTTCAGTCAAACGGACAACTGGTTCAACTCGTACTGTCCCTTCTGAAAGGGACGCGAAAATCTTGCTACTAAATAGCAGCATAGGGAAAGATATTAAACGACTCAACGTGATTGGTGATTTCAATTAGGTGCGACGTTGATACGACCTCCTGGCTCCATTCTTTTTATTTACTTAGGTTTTTTTGCTACCTTTGAGAGTGAGCAGTCTTTAAAACTCATTCGCTCACTCACAAGCACATCCAATTGCCTATACTACTTCTTTCATTGATATCAAGAGTGCTGTATGGCTAACTCAAGGCCATCTAATACTTCTTAATTGTTGCTTTCCTTTTCTAGTTGTGAAAAAGATCACGAGGAACAAGACGCCTTTACGGGAATTTTCAACGGATTATTGTAATCCACTCACAGAAATGATCGAAAGCACGGAACAAGAATGCAGTCGCGAATCTTATCCGTGCTATTAGACGTTGAATTGTCGCTCAGTTATTTCAGATTAAGAGAAACCTCGCTGATGGCCAAGGGGCTTCTTACGATTCGAGAACACTATTATGTACTTGACAAGCTTCGCGATAACTTCTCACCCTTTTAAGGGAGATGTATAAGCATTTAAATGATGTGTAAGCATTTAAAACTTCTTTAACACAGTTCATTACACTGATGCAAAAGACGCAACTGAAATAATTTCGGCAATGAACATAATCACACTCTCACATTATTTCAAGGTAAATTTTTATTTTATCTTTTCTAAACCAATAAAATAGTTCAGTTTGTTGACTTTCGGTTTATGTCCTTCTGAGTCCTATTCTTTCACACAGTCTTTTCCATACTAGCCTTTGATTTCTTCGCGTTTGTCATCTAGGAATAAATATGTCATGTACATCTTATAAAATTACAAATCAAATTTCTCCGGCGTAGTGCAGACGAAAACATTTTAACTGTTTTCAGAGTGAAAACCCCGTTTTCAAATTCCTTCGGCGCACTGTGGACGGCGCCCAACATGGCCGCCTTTTCATTGATTCGGTACACTGATATGGCCACCGTGAAGTCATGTGAACACTCGCGATAAGAAAGCCTAAGTCACAGATGAAACACACCTCAAGTAATGTTCAATATTCTAATTAACCGAGCCCTTAAATACTAGCACCTTAAAGATAAGGCCTATTTTAAATATATTTTCAATTACAGTTTAAATACATGAGATATACATGGGCATAAGGCATAAAAGGCATGAAAGAGTTCCAAAGGCCTCCAAAAATATACTCATTTTACAATAATTTTCACTATTTTATACATATAGTAACCCACAGATGTGACATGAAAATTGTTTTACCCTAAAAAATATGGCCCTCCAATTTTAATGAAGGATGGACCATTGCATTTTTGAGGAAGGAGAGCAACAAATGAAAAGAAAAATTCCTGCCGAGTATAAAGAATGAGGGAAAAGAATGAAACTAACTAACATGTAACCAGCAGAAAATGTTCAAAGTTCTGAAAATTTCAGTCAGAATCTCCCCCCCGTCGAAAATGTAATTCCCATCTTATACCACTGAATTGATGATTTATATATATGTAAGTTATGACATTCTAATTTATCTTTGAATGATTAAGGTACATTATAAAATATTTTAGGATAATTATTGTGTTAATTCTGGTTGTTATGGAAACTAATCATAAATTCTACCTCTCAACTCTTTTTTTCCGTTCTCTCGCTATCCAACTTTGTCTGTTAGTTCGGGTTGTCACATAAAAACCATTTCCGGCTTCTACTCATGATAATACGATTTTCGTTTGAGTATGCTTGCGATGAACTTTCACATTTTGCCTGTAAACGTCTTACAACAACAACCTATGCACAGTCTCCGGAACGAGTGCCATTTACGGACAACATAGTAACCGAACACTACTTTAATAAAAATTATCGCTTCTAATCCTTGGTAGGAAAAAGGATGGCGACTGGTTCATTTACCAAAAATACCTAGCGCTCGAAAACTTAAACAACACCCATAAAAACGTACAGAAAAGTTCCAAAATCTTCAAACCTAACATACACAGTGTCGTTAGCACGGCGAGAAATATCGCAAAAATATGGCTTTCCTGGTGATGCTCGCATGGTATTGTAGTAAAATGTGCGGGCGCCATCTTTTCCTACGAGGATCAGGTTACATCTCATGCCGTTTTTTGTAAATTGTCCCAGCCGAAGAGTTAACGATTCTAGTTGTCAAATCGGAAGTAGCACGGGCGGTCCGAAAGTCACGTCACGTGTAGCGAATCATCGGACTCGAAGAGTTTCCGATTCTCGCTCGTTCTCCGAACGGAAGCATTACGGAAACTCCGAATGTTCGCTCCTTCGACTGTGCGAGAGATCATTTTTTGAGTTACGTTCTTTGATAACAATTTCGTGATTTCATTCAAAAGTGAGCAAAAGTAATGTTAAGGCTAACTTCGTTTGCTATCTGTTGTCCCATTGACAGCAACTCCGTTAAAACCTTGTCGAGTTTCCTTTCTGCCCTGAAATGCGTCCATTCGCTTCGCACCTTTGTCCGACAAGTGACCGTAAAGAATCCGGCTTCTGCTCGGTTGCTTGTTTCGCTGAGGAAAAGGTCTGAAGTTATCGGGATATTTACATCTCTTGTCTTCCTCCATTAGCCACGAACTGTTGTTAGAGTTACTCGACCCGTGATTCGAGCGGGTAAACACCCGTCCGGTACCACTGAAGGTACCCGCACCCGTATCGAGAACAGAAGCGCTCTTTCTGTCCACGACCTTCACAGGTCTAAGAGGTGTTTCATTGTTCGCGGCGGTCACTTTCAATGATGAGGATTCCACAACCGTAACTTTAGGCGGTTTACGACCAGAATTGAATCCGAATACTACAGACGGATTTTTCTTGGATTTTCCAGTTTCTAACGATGATACTTCGCCGTTCAATCCGACATGTTGGATTTTACGCGTGTTTAACGGCGCGACTTTCTTGTCCTTTTTAGCTGGTTTTTCATCCACAACTCGATCTTTCTTCTCTTCGTTTTGCTTTTCACTTGAAAACTTCTCCTTTGTCCTTTTAGTTTCGACTTCCTTACTTGCAGTTTCTACTTCTTTACTAGCAGTTTCGACATCTTTACTAGCAGTCTTTGTAGGGTGTTCCTCCTCTGTGATCTGTCTGACCTCTTTTCGTTCTTTCTGATCTCCTTTGAACAACTCGTTCAAATGCTGCATGCTTTCCTTCTCGTAAGCATTCGGTTTCACTTCAAGCTTCGCCTCACCTTTGTGATTAACCGTCGCATCATCAACACTCAGCCTTTCGCTGGTTTTCGTTTCGTTTCCTTTCTTAACCCCAAAATGACCTCTAGCAGTTTTAATCTTCTTCTTAGTGGCCGAGACAAGCAGATGGTTTATAGCGGCAGGGATGCTCTTTCGTTTTTCGGATTCCTGTATATTTTGCACTGTAGCCTCAGAAAACACTACTACAGCATTCTGTTGCATTTGCCGCATCCTGGCATACTGCTTCTGCAAATAAGACATCTCTTCGTGAACTCGACTTCCTCTAGACCCGAACTGCTTTGTAGTGTAAGGTAGCGGCGAATATCCGTCAGTAGCAAACACACCAGGGCTAGCAGCTGCTATGTCATTCACATCCGTATCGCCAGGACCTAAGGCCTTGATCCCGTTGCCAGGGGCAAATTCCGAGAATGGTAACAAAGCCCCTAGACAACCGACTCCTTCCAGGTCGTCAACGTCCTCTTCTTCGTCACTTGAACCGCGCCCCAGTGCTGATCGCGGGTTCCTATCGCCGGAAGCATCCGAAAACGGATTGATGTTATAAGTGTACTGTTCTCGAAGCTCTGCTAAGCCTGGTAAAGGAAACGGCGCCAGAGCGTACACCTCCTACAAACACAAGGTAAGTTTACTTCAATTGCAGCATAGTCAAACCCCGCTCAATACTCGTTAGTGTTTTTGGTCCCTGTTTAACAGAACACACCCACAGTAATTTCCGAAAGTAAAGTCTACCAAAAACGTATTATCAGTCCTCTCAGTGTAAATATTCAGGAGAGGCGAGGATTTAAGTAACCACAGTCCAGACCCCGAGGGTAAAAAACAATAGATTCAAACTCCACAAAATGAAGTATTTCGCAATTACATGTATGTAGATAAATTTGGCTTGTGTCTTCACGGCGTCACAGCTGTGCTTTGGTAGAATTAAAAAACATAAGCGTTGAAATTCAGTGGAACAAGGAAAATTCAACAGCCACGGTTGACGTTCTCGAGAAAATACATCAAAAGAAAAAAAACTGAGGGGTACAAATTAATAATTCAGTTATTTCAGTTTGTTTTGCAAAAGACGGCTAGGAAATGTAACAAAATGCACACGGCTCGAGAAGTCATTGTGCTGCACAGTAAATCTTGTCGGTCAAGACTACTTGATTCAGCAAACCTTCCAAATAACCACTCGGTTAAGTAGACAACAGGAAAAAAATTAAACTTTTTGCCAAGACCTCTACTTTTACTGTGAATGCAGGCTGAAAGTCACGAAAACTGAAGACCGATCGTTTTCCGCAAAGCTCTTCCGCAAAGCTCTTCCGCAAAGCTCTTCCGCAAAGGTTCTTTGTTTAAATCCGAATGCCTGACGAATGTGAACGAGCACTTTCCGAACCAAGCTCTAGTACCAATCGAATCTTCCGTAAACGTTCGTTACTGACCGAGTGCGTGAACAATTTTAGAAAATTGCCGATTCTGGACAACTAAAATGCTATTTTTGATCACAGGCTCATATATTAAATATTATGGGTTACTGATTGCATCAACATGAAAGTAACGAATTCTCAATACGTTTAAAACTTAAGTAAACAAAAAAAAAGCTGACAAGCCAAAACCTGGACAAACAAAAATGACGCTTTCATGGAAATTTTCATGACTCACGTTACCTGCATTAATGTTTGACAATCTATGACATTTCCAGTCAAAACGTCTTGTATAAGTAAACCCATTGTGCTGTAAAAGTCGTCTGAAGTCTCCACGTCCTCGAGGCGCCTGTGGGAGAGATAGCGAGCCTCTTAATTTAAAGATGGTTTAATATTAGCACTTATGGTTCACTGATAGGCACGCAAGCTCAAAACAGATGTTTTATGGCGCGTTCGTGCACGGTTACTTTTACTTGTGTCTTTAAGGGTTTCTAGTATATCAGAGAAAAAAGAAGAGTTTCTGGAATCAACTCTACACGACAGAAAAGACAGATTTGAACAGCTCCATTGGTAACAACCTATTTAAGATCGCGTGACGATTTAAGGCGAACTTTCTCTTCTTTTTTTTTTCGCTAACAACAATGCAAACAAGTCTATCTCCTGAAAATAGCCTCTACCTGTCCAAATCTCAGGGAAAAAGCTATCTGATAATATGTACGTTATATGAACTGTAAAGTTTTCGAAAGTAGTTTGACTGACTGACTGACCGACTGACTGACTGATTGACTGACTGACTGACTGACTGACTGACTATCTCACTGACTGACTGACTGACTGTCTGAATGATTGTCCGACTCGCTGACTGACAGACTGACCGACCGACTGACTCACTGACTCACTGACTCACTGACTCACTGACTCACTGACTCACTGACTGACTCACTGACTGACTCGCTGAATGACTGACTGACTGACTGACTGACTCACTCACTCACTCACTCACTGACTAACAAAGCATGGTTTGACACTTACTCTCCCAGTTTACCCCAGATAGCAACAGCAGCTCTTAGAAGCACCTCAGAGCCTTCCAACAAAATAGAATCCCACACGCGAAGCACAGTCTCCTCGGGCAGACATGTCGCAAACAGTGTTAGAAACCACTGCATGGTGAACACGTTGATCAAGGGCGGTTCATACATGGCGTTTGAACCATTCTGTGACAAAGCTTGCGCTTGTAAGCTGTCTAGGTGCTTGGAAAGCCTCTCCAGCTTCGCTCGCATCAAGTCACGGAGCACCGCCATGTCGACAGACAACGCGCGCAGATTGTTTGCAAAATAGTTGGTGGGTAGCACGTGATCAATGACGTAAACCATGACCTAAAGAAGAAAGCATATGCTAGATTGTGTAAGTCTTAATCTTGACCAGTCACATAGCCTTAACATTTATCACAGCTTACAGTAATGATTCATCCTAGCGATGGCACTTGCACTCAACTACAAAAATTCCTGTTGGAGACAAGAGTGGTCTTATTTGATGACTAGAACCAGTATGGACCATTAGGTAATGATAAAGTCTGCATTCAAGCACAGTGACCCATCGGGTTAGTGCTTATCTCCGGTTTCTGTAACAGGAAGCAACTAAGAGTATTTTTAAATACTCTTAAAACCTCTCCCTTGAATAGGATGCTCGTCCATTGCAGGGTCACCCCCAGCATTAGATTCCCCAGTACCCATTTATAGTCACCTGCATGGAGAAAGGCACTGTGAGAGTAAAGTGTCTTGCCCAAGAATACAGAGCAATGACCCTGGCCTGGGCTCGAACCTGGACTGCTCAATCCAGAGTTCAACTGGTGCACTAAACATTAATAGGCCATTGCGTATTCTGCATTAAATTCTCCCAAATAGTACTGATGAAGATGTATGGAGACTAGTAAGGAGATTTTATAGGCAAACTTACCTTCAGTGCATCTTCCTCGTTTCTTTCCATGACTTGAAGAATCAACGCTGCAATGACATTGAACCCTTGACAGTAACCCACAGCCTTGTTACGCCTGGCATAGGCTAACAGAACTCGCTTCAGGGAGGCTCTCTCTTCTGGAGTGTCCTGACCACAAAACCAGCTACAGCCGGTGCGATGGAGATCCTACAAAAGTCAAAGGTTTAATTGCAATGCATGAGAAAAGTAACAAAGACAAAGTCTGCATATGAGCCAAGTGGCCCGTCAGGCCAGGGCTTATCTCTGGTTTTTGGAGCATTTCGACTCCCTCGAGGATGGGATGCTAGTCCATCGTAGCATTACAACCAGCATTAAATTTGCTGGTATCCATTTATACACCTGGATGGAGAAAGGCACTGTGAGAGTAGAGCGCCTTGCCTAAAACATCCCTGGTCAGGACTCGAACCTGGACTGCTTGATCCAGAGGTGAGTGCGCTACCCTTGAGGGCACTGCACCTTCAGAGGTGCATGTACCAAGCCCAACAAAAGAAAGACTCATGCAACCCAAGGGACTGGCAACCCCTGGGAAGAGATTATACATGTCACACCAGACTTCTCTGGGTTGAGTAGGAGCTCTCACTAGGTCTCACATGAATGGCTCCATACCCTTTGAGAGAACAAAAGACCAAACAACAGACACAATGGCCCTAGACTCGAAACAATCACAGTAGCCAAATGTACACTATGACAGATGACACAGAATTATAAGCCTACAAGAAGAGGTATACTTCCAACTTCTCCCACAGCCTTTGTCCCGCTGATGAATACCTTAAAATAGCATTTACATGCAGGTAATGGTTGCAAGGATGCTGTGTGTCCATGATCAATACACATGATGTTAAAACAAATAACTGACAGACACACGCTGCCCTACCAGGGTGCAAAGAAAACCAATTTCTGGGCAGGTCATTCAGGCAAGCTCTTACCATGATGTACTAGCTCAAACATTATTCTAACTAGCCCCTCAAAAATTTCATCTCTCACAGTATTTCTGTACCGGTAATTTGAATTCCTTCAAAACTTTTCCCAAGAAACTTTACTTGCCCATCGGGCAAGCAAAGAACATGAATTCACTTGCATGACTGAGAAATTCACTAACCCCAGGCCATTACACGGGACTTTCTTTTCACACTGACTACATACAGGAATGGCACTTTGGGCAGGCAAATTTATAACTTTTGATGTTGCCTGGACTATCAAAAACTGTACACAAATACTTACAAAACACATAACTTAAAACAGAAATTTGCTGAGAGACTGATTGACTTGAAAAGCATTATGCAGGAGCAGTATCTCAAGGTAAGGACGAAAAAAGGTTCTGACTTCTGTTGTCCTCCTCCACTGTATTTTGACTTTGACGACACATGTACATATGAGTGTTTCATCTGATATTCCTCACCTTGACTATCTGTGATCCCAGCTCATCATCATCTGGGTTACTCTTCTCATTAAAACAAAACTTGGCTGTTTTCTCCCAGTCCAAATCCTTTATCTTGCTCTCAGCCAGACATAACCACAGCTGAAAGGAATTGGTTGAAAGTTATTACATGTGCTGTAGTTAGAGCGGTTTTCATTTGAGTGTTGAAAGTAATTAGACAATTACTTTGGTTTTGGTTTTGGTTTTACTATGGTTTGAGATTGGCTGAGTAGTCTAATTGGTAAGTAATTGGTTTGGTTTTGGTTTTACGACACTCAATTGAAAACTGCTCTAATAATACATTTGAGTGTCGAAAAGTAATAAATTTTGCATCTCTATGCTAAACAATTGGCTTAAAAAATTTGTGCCCCTTTTTGATCCAATCAAACGTTTACACTGGTTTTCCCAACCTTTGCATACGGCTTTATGTACATCTTATTGCTTCATTTTTTGATTGGTTCATTGGATTGTCTGTGTCCTTTGTGATTGGCTAGAGTGATTGAGTATTTTGGTTTTGGTTTTGGTTTTATGGCACTCAATTCAAAACTGTTCTAATGATCTAACGATAAATACCGGTATTGAAAAATATCCCTTTTAGGCTATTAAGCCTTGGAAAATGAAGGTGACATTAAAAAAACCTTCATCAACTATCAATAAACATCAAAGCTATTAGCTGCAGGTTTAAATCCTGAAAAAGTGATAAATTGAGGATTAAGTTCTCTTTAGTTAATCATTTTTATAACAAATTAAAGTTAAGCAGTTTAAGAACACGGAGGTATTAGGAATTGGCCAACACAGCAGGGGCTTATCAAGGTCATGTACTGTAAGTACTGTAGCATGCAGCGACGCAGCAACTAGGGGTATTAGTCAATTGTCCGCTATTCCCTGGCCAGAATTTTGTCACACTGGTGTACCAGAATTGTTTGCCAGTTCTTCTGGGTGGTGAGAGGTACTGTAAGAGTTAAGCATCTTGTCTATTAGAGCACAACACCATGAACATGGCCAGCCCTTGAACCTTGTTCCAGAATCTTATGCACTGCAAGTCACTGTGTCTCCCACAAGAATGAGGGCTAGGTTCCATTAAATTCTAATTACCTTGAGTTATACGAAATATCCCCAGTTTTTGTGTGTCACACCCAAGTTCAGTCCCCAGTTTTTTTGTGTCTGTGTCACACACCAGTTCAGTACGTGTATGAACAGAAAATAAATAATGAACTTACTCTTCTTCTCCACTGTGATGGTACACCTTCCTTTAGCCTAGCAATGGCTTTGAAAGCAGCAAGCCACTAAGAAGAATAATAAACACTTAGTTTAACAATGACTGTATGTGAAGAAACAATGTCAAATGTGAGAGGAGAGAGATAATTCAATAAGGAGTAGAGGGATATTTTTTTAAAATAAAAATAATTTTAACTTATTAACTGTTAAATAAAACCATTTGCTACCAAAGATAATTCTTTCAAAGACAAAAAAAATTAATTCACAAGTTCATGCTCCCTCCCTCCCTTTCAGCCCCTACTACAGTACACCCAGTTAAACAAACACCAAGGAGATATGCTCAAGTGTCTGTATTATATGGGCTGTCAGAATAAATGCCACAGACACATGTTTTATTGAAACATAGACACTGGACTAAAACATACAAAATTTACAATATTAAAAGAAACAGAACAAATTTTTGGATCTTAAAATGCAACCGAAGAGCCGAAGAAGCCCAACAATCAATACAGTAATCAAATGCCTCATACTCGAGGTTTCAAGGGATCAAAACACCAAAAGAAAGATGGGACATTCATGCTGTCATGCTACTTTATGTATTTAGTAATGAAATGTATTAAGTAACCTGTGGAAAGCTTTCATTTTCTGATGGTGCACTCAATCTTGACATATACTTTATGTACATGTACAGTATGTACAAAGGCACAAGATAACTGTTGTCCATAGAACAAGGTCAACTTTGTATGGGAGGATTTCTTTCAGTTCACATTTAAGTGTCTGTTGTCCGTATTAACCATTGTCCACATTAAGCCGGCTAAAGTAAGAGAGAATACGAGCAAGCTTTTTGTTGGGACAAACAAAACTGTGCACAACAAGGTGTCCATCAAGCAGGGTTCCTCTGCACAAAATACTTTGCAAGGGCTGCTGCTGATTGGTAAAAGTCCCTGACCAAACAAACCAAACTCACAGTGGCTTAGACTCCAGAAAGGAATATTAACTAAGTAGTGTACACCATGTAAAACCCCTAAAGTATGTTTTGACCCTATAATTATTTTAGGCTTGATTACCAGCCACTGTTTGGAAAAGAAGCCCACGCTCCTTCCCTGAAGGTACAGAGCTACATGCAGATGCGTGAGCCTGAAATTGTTAATTTACACCAATCAGAAATGTGCCTGCACGAGTCGGGCAGGTTGCATAAGATTATTCCTTCTCAACGTAGCCATGAAATTGTGTGATATTCAAGATTTGTGTGTTAGCAACATTCAAACAATTACTGAACAGACACAAAGCAACATGGAATCTATTTGTTTTACATAATAACAAAACGAAAAATGCTAACTAGTGATGTCAAATTCACAAATTGATCATAAGTATGAACCAATCAAACTGCGACAATACATTTGTGAAATTTGCTACACCACAGTTGAATGGCTCTGTTCAACTTGTAACTCTACCTTAGAACACAGCGTATAATACCCTTCTGCGGCAATAATATGAAACAACATGAGGTTGGAAGACTAAATTTAAAAGAGCATGGCAAATCGGAAAATGTTACAAGCCACAGGGGTGATGTGGGCCTGTCTATGATCAACTGTTGTACATGTAAGATTACATTTCTGGTGGCCATAAGTGCTGCATTAAATTATAAAATTACATCACAGACATGCTTGGTTGCTCATGTGTCCAGCTGTCTCTTCTCAGGAAGGAATGTTTCCTGACTTGAGAGAGCAGCAGAAATCAAGCCTACCTTCATTCCTGAAGGAACAGTATGAAGGAAACTAAGATAATGAACTCAAGGTACATTGTACATGTAGGCCACTGGTAGACAGTGGCCTATACGTGCAAATGTCTTTAAAGATTCACAAGTAAAGATAACATCATAAGTTAATTTAAAAGGAAATGAACTGCTTTGAAATCTGAGTGACAGTTTGAGGCAACCATGTCTGAATAAAAAGAGCTACGAAGGGTGAGTCACAAAAACAATGCAACAAGTGATCAGGCATGTTATTGAACAACCAATCGAAAAAGCCATCTTACCTGTTTAAAGGCCTTCTTTCCACTTTGAGGGATGAAGGAAAATCTGATTTTTGTATCCACTCCTAAAAGAAATGAGAAACAATGTATTTTAATCCACTGCCAATAAAACCAGTGACAATCTATTATGAGAATCAATCAATCAATCAGTCATGAATTTAAACAAGTACCATATACACTGTATAACCTAAAGCTTATTGAGAATACATCGCACATGAATGTTTAATCTTTATGTCATTCATAAGCCTCCTCCCTCGGAAATACATGTAAATTCCCCCAGTTACAAACCCAACTACAGCCTGGACACTCAAACTGAACACTTGCTATTTTATTGTACATTTTCTCGTGACCATAGAATGTGGGCTCTTCCTTTTAACAAGAGTATTAGGTGTTTTTGCACTTAAAAAATGCAAACACCATACATTATATGAAGAGCCTTCTATTCTAATTGTCAAGAAAATGTACAAAATAATGTCAAGTAGTCATGGTTTGAGTGTCCTTACTGTAAAATATTTTACAACATTGCATAAGTGCAGTGCTTATTATCGGCACTTTACAGTAATGGCCAAGGAGAAGTAATATGGTAACACTGAAGTATAAGCCTGAACCAGATTATGTAAGTGAGGTGTTCAATTCGCAAGTACTAAATGTTTTGTTTAGTAAAATATGTTTTTTCACCATTACAGTTTTCCAAGGGTATCTTTTGGAGATCTTTTGTTGAGCGAAAAACAAAAGAAACCTTTGTTTTGCTAAACGATGAAGTCATCGAAGCTTGGTATTTGCGGCTAGTTTTATAATTCATATAATTACGCAATTCTCTGACTGTTGCTTCGTTAGCGCAAGCGAATAAGGCGCCGAACTGGCCAGATGCGAGTTTGTTTTGTCGTAACACGTTATTTCTCGAAAACAAAGCGCAAATCAACAAAAACAATTACGCAACAATGCTTTTCATGTCAAAACAAGTCAGTCTGCCAAAAATTAGCTCGATCCTGCAAAAAATACAAATCAGCCCAAAATGACACATATGCCCTTTTGCACAAAACCCTTCAATTATATCTGGAAAACAATAGTAATTGAAAATCATTTGAATTTACTTGATGTAGCATCAAAAGACAAAGGGCATTAAAATCAGCAACTTCCTTTTACAAAATGCTCAAACAAGAGTCCTCATAGATAGGGTTCCAAACCCTTTTTTAATTTTTAAAGTACATGAATGTATTTATTAACAAAATCCTAAAAGCCTCTGGCTCAAAACACAAAAGTGTGTATAAAAAAGGTTGCTTCTTTAAGTGCGTTACATGTACATCATGCATTGCGACATATCGTATGGAAAAGATTGTCTCCACCTTGATTACATGTAGCAATCCATCTTGTCTTAATTCATATGGTTGTCACTTGCAACATGTAAAATTTGCATTTCACATTTAACCAATCTACATATCAGTTTTGTAATAACAACATATGTTGCCAATTTGGAGCAAACAGTTCCTTGGTAAGATCAGGAATGTTTTGATAGACAGAAATACCCCTGAACTACATTGTGAAAGTACGGCGCCCTTCATCAATACACAAGTACAAAAAGTTAGGTAAAACTAGTACATATTTAGAATTAATAAAAATTTCTAAAAAAGATCATTAAAATCTAGATGACTTGCCTTCCAAAGATAAATGACGTTCACAACAGCAACTTTCTTTTACAAGTTGAAGGGGTGCGTGCGAAAAAGCTCTAAGTGACTCTTGATCTCATGTCAAATTCTCCTTTTTTCATAGCAAGAAATGAAAAGCAATTTGCTGGGAGAACATTGCAGTCTATCAGAGGTCACTTACATAATTATACAGCTGTAGGGTCTTTTTCCATGCACCCCCTCAATTGCTCAACTAAGATCGCCCATGAAACTGTTTTGAAATTTAAACACAATCCCACAAGCCGTTGGTTTCAAACACAAAAGTGTGTATAAAAAAGTTGCTTCTGTATGCATTACATCCTGCATCTGACAGCTTGTAAGGAAAAGACTGGCCTGTCAAAAATGTCTGCACGTTGATTAGCAATCCATCTTAATTAGGTTGTCACTTGCAATACGTAAAATTTGCATTTACATTAACAAATCTATCTCTCAGTTTCTTCAGAACAAAGGATGTTGCCAATTTGGAGCATTTACAGTGAAAACTGTGTGACATTAAAGACACTGTTTCTTGGTTACATCAGGACTGTGTCCATAATTGAAATATTTACAATTAATCTTCACACCTCACAGGGCAACAGTTTTGGACAAAATGACCCACTTAAAACATACTCAGCAGGAACAATATGACAATGCGAAAGGTTTACTCCCATTTGACAATTGTCACATACAAAACTTGTAAAATTTCAAGGCTTGTCAACTAGACCGTTTACAGAAGCTAAAAGTGATTGATCACAGAATAACTTTGCATGTTGCAGACAAAATTAAGACGTGTCAAGCAATTTGCATTACAATAGATTTTCGAACGATTCAACGATCGATTTGGAGCTCGAATCTACACAGATGTACGTACTGGAAAATAAATGCTGAGTTGTTTAGAGGTACCACGCTGTTGTAAGGTGTTTAAAAATACTTTTTAAATTTTAAATCTTTACAAAAAGAACTCCCCCGGCTGCAATGAAAGTGATTCTAATTTAATCCCAGCCTCGGCTATTAGAAGCAAACAGCGACCTTTGTCGTAAGGTTACATATAGAAATCATTGTTAATAGTATTGAGGTCTGAGCTGAAAAATTGGGTTGAAATTAATTAATTTACCACAGAGAGATCCCGTCCCTTGGAATTCTATGATTTCCAATGGTTTCTATTTCATAGGGATTTTGATTTGAAACTAGCACAAACAAGTTAGCTTATTAAAGAAATCGAAGAAATTAAAATTTCCCAATGTGACGTGATTCGTGTGTGGGAGTCGAGATTCTATTTTTATTAGTACTTACGTCTTTTCAGCGAAACCGCTTGGAGAATCGCCGTTAAAACATCGAAGTTTCTTTGCAGTTTGTAAGCGTGTTTGTCCCTTCTCTTCAGCTGTTTGACTAATTTTGTCGACAACATGGATATTCTCGTTCGCATCTCTTTCGCAATGACTCTCAGCTCATCTGTATCTGTGTGTGATCATGAACAGAACACACGAGTTCAATAAATAACCAAATTGAAAAACATCACCTGTACTAATGCTGACTGTTTTTGGAAAATATACAAGAGTAAAAAAGGTTTTAGAAAATACGCTCTGCTTTTGAGGTTATCACCCCTAAAATAACTTTGAACTAGTATATAACCTTATTATACTACTAAAACTACGCGCGCCATTTTGCTGGAAGAAAATCATGATCAATTGTAACTTTCCGCGTACATTTTGCAAAATGAAAACATTCGCTTGACTTATTAATTTTGGTCTCACACAGCAAGAAGATGACCAATAACCGAGAATAAGTATTCGACCTTTGTGCATTTGTTGCTAATTCTACTGAATTTAAGCTTACAGGCTTACAGTAAGAACTTCGTTCCGCTGCGCGTGTGCTAACCTTTGCCTAAGAGTTCATTTCTTGTCCAACTTTCTCCGCGTTCCTCAAGGTCGAAAGAGCCACCGTAGAAGCTTCCCGATGTGGTAGAACACTCGGTAACATTATCACTGTCCACAGAGTCTCTGCTGTGATACTGGTCGTAAATTTCAAACAAAAGGCAGTCAACGATGGAAGCTTTTTTCTCGGCATTAATCAACTCGTTACGTTGTTTCTCAGGGTCGAAGACGTGCGCTAAACCGGCATTTTTATTCGCACCGAAACCCCAGTCCGAGTCTTCACTTCTCGGACTTAACGGGCTTTCGTCGTAACTACTTTCAGTGCTTACACTCTCCCGTTCCAAACTTCCTTGCCGTTCAAACTCGGAGTCATCGTCCTCTTGATCCGCCATGTTTGTGATCCGCTGACAACAGCTAGCTCGGCTCATTTGAAATTCATTGCGGCGCGCTCAAACATAACAGTCGTGCGTTTGTTTACAAAACAACTCCAAGTGTTTTAATGTCCTCTAAATGCACCTCCCGAGCTAAAAGTTACGAGAAAAAATGATTGCAAATTATCTGCAAATAAAAACAACGGCTAAAGCACCTTGTTAATCTATTTTCACAATGGGAATCTTTGGACACAGAAATAATCCGATTCGTTCTATAGAGATTTGATCTTTTGATCACTGCTGTATTTTTTTCGCGATTGGTGCTTCGATTCGTTCAACGGAGATTTGATCATTTAATCACCAATGGAGTTTCTTACTAAAAGCGTTTTTATTTCGCTTTTGATCCACGAACTTGCGATTGTGTTCAAAAGTTTAGTTCTTTGTGAATGGGGGTAGTGGGAGAAGCCCATTTCAGTTTTAGTAGGGGACAGATCGAAATCTGTTTTCCTACCGACAAACCGCATGCTAGGACACCGTTGTTATTCTACAATAACGTCAAAATTTTAGAAGACTAAACATTTGGCGTTTCCCTTTTAAAAACATGCATAATAGAATTTTTGTTAAGTGAACACGACATGTCAGGTCACAAGATCACACCATTTGCTGAAATTTTTAAGCGATAAGTTGTTGCCTGGATACTGATTCAATTTTCTGTCTATCCGTATTAAACATGCCATCAGGTGTTCTTCTTACTGTTTCTCCAGAGCAAAACGCTCTCCATTGTCTAATGGTCGCAGACTAGAGAAGGGCTCCCAGCAGGGGGGGAAGAGTTCCCTTCAAGTTCCCTTCAAGTCCCTTGAAAAATTCTTATTTTTTCCCCTTGTCCCCAGTTAATAAATTCCATTGTTCCTTGTACGTTTTTTCAAAGTTCCCTTTAAAGGCAGAGATATCGCTTGTTCCAAAATATCCCTTGTTCCCTTGAAATCAATGATCACGTTCCCTTGTTCTCCAAAACCCCCGGGCATGGGAAGTCCTCACTAGACAGTCGAAACAGGAAGGATGTGGCAAACAAACGTCAGTAGTTTAATCAATCAAAATTATAAATTGGTACTTTGCAATGTGTCAAGGCATCTGAAATTACCTTCAACAGTGATCACGCAAACCTTAGTGGACCGTGGCTTCTTGCTAAAATAATGTAGTGCATGTGGTAAAAAGCTCGTAAAGAGATCCGTGATGTGGTTTTCGGAAATCGGCGATGGGCCACCGTTTTCATAGGGTTGCCGGGATGCATGCGGGATGGAAGGAAGTTTGAAGGCGGGATGCGGGATCACAAGGGGTCGGCTGGAGTCGGGAAGTTGGCGGGACGTGCGGAAATATTGTTTATTTTCGTGCGGGAAACGGGGTGTAAGACAATCAAAATTAGGTTAACAACATAGGCAACATGTGGTAACTCTCAACTTTTCTATTTTGGCTCTTTTGTCAACTCTTTCAATTTGCAGTCAGACTTCTATCGCAGGCTAGACTGTGAGCGTCTCTTTTCTCTTTTTCCGCTCGCAGTCTAGTCGCAGGCTTGTCGATTTTTCTATAGAAACCATCAAAATTAAACCGACAACCCGGTGTCTCATCAGGGAAACACATCGTCTTGTCACGGTTTAATAACACTTCGGAACGTGGGGGATCGGGATGACTCGTCCGAAGTAAGCGGGATGGCGAAATTGGTGGTGGGAAGCAGAATTTGCAAACCCTGTTTCAGACCCTCGAAGAACTTTGTCTGTTTCAGGGGGGAGAGAGAGTAAGATATGGTCTTGCCACTTGTCAGGAAAACTTTGCCCTTTGTTATCTCAGCATAGCATGAATTTTAGCACAAATCGAATAGATGGCTGTGATTCAGGCTAATCTTTGTATTGATATAGGTGAGTTTCATTGTCCCTCAATAAAACATTAAATTGAAAACCAATCGGTGGATAAAATCAAGAAAATATAAATAAAGAACACAGCTCTCCAATTTTTAAGAGCACAATCTTTCGTTTCGCCCTAAGAATTACCTTACCATCTGACTTTCCCAGGTTATATATTGTTATTGCTCGGACACTGAGCAAAACCTACTTGTGCAAGGTCAACGCCAAAAAAATTGAACAAAAACAGAGGGCAAAGAATTCCTTTTGTTAGCTACAATTCACCTGGCTACGACTGATCGATAACATAGTTTATACAATTGTAGTTCAATTGTCATTGAAATGAAATGAAAAACACATTACGAGACAAACTTCTGACACTTCTGGTCAAAGCAAAACGTTTATTCTTCCTTGAAAAAATTATGAATCTACATTAATCAATTAAGGCTACAAATTATCACTATTTTACATATTCAGCCCAATTACTTTCACAGGAGAGCTCTAATTCAGCAAACCTGGTTTTACATGGAATTCTGCATTAACATCTTCTTACTGAGAAAAAAAGTTGAAAACTAAGTTTAAAAAGGCAATTGAAAAGGCTATATAAAGGTTAAATATTCGCTTATCTAGCATGACCACTCTTGTGCAATATAAACTTTAGCTTAAACTGAGAAAGTTGAACGTAGCAAGAGCATTACTTGAACAAAAGACATCTCTCCAAGGTGATGTACTTTAGCAGCTGAGAGGAAAAAAAGAAGAAATGCCGTTAAGGTTTAAAGCAACTTGTATCTTATAAGTAACAATTTTCTTAAATCTGAGTCACCGAGTTTGTGGCTCAAATTTAATTTTAAAAAAGATTCGATTGATCGATTGGTTTCCGATGATCGATTGTCATCGATTGATCACGCCGGGAGCTAATCTCTTTGCACAATAAGACAACCCATCAGTTGTTTTCATTAAATCATTTTAAATCGCGATGTAGCCCCTGCCAAAAATGCCGTGTTAGGATCAGAGAAATTTAAAAAAGCAAAAATCACTGGTCATCTTGGATTTTAACGATTTTCTTAAATCTGAGTCACCGAGTTTGTGGCTCAAAATTTTAATTTTAAAAAAGGTTCAGTTGATGGGCAACTCAGCGGAGCGTACCATCTTGAATTTCAATTTAGGAGAAAAGTCTGGGAACAATATTTTGGTGGTAACAGCTAATCTCTTTGCACAATAAGACAACCCATCAGTTGTTATCATTAGATCATTTTAAATCACGATGTAGCCCCTGCCAAAAATGCCGTGTTAGGATCAGAGAAATTTAAAAACGCAAAAATCACTGGTCATTTTGGATGCGTGTTTGAGGAAACCTCAGTCAGGGAAATCACATGATTATCGTGACGCCATCGTTTTCGTCATCGTGGGGCTGGAGAGCGTGGGCGTTTCCAACAACTAAAGTCAGAGGAAAGGGGTCAATGGAGCTCTTACGGTATATACGGGTTGTCTGATGGTACATGTGCACATGTAGTATTTTGCAAACGATTTCGACCATTTTGACTTGAACGAATGTACAGATAAGGAAGATGTCTCTATGTTTCATGACGCGTTTGAGGTTAATTTGTTGTTGTTGTTGTTTTGGTTTTGATTTTGTTTGGTTGTTGTTGTTTTTTCCAAGCACAACAATATCCTAAAGCCCTCGAAATAATAGCTTATCAAGGTAAAGTATCATCAGTCGGAGCAACGTGGTGCACCTGTGAAAAGAAAGACAAAAAAATAGAACAAACACACATAAAAAATAAAGGATTTTCCGCCATTGAGGTGAAAAACATCAACGGTCAAAAAGTGAAATTTTTCTTTGCGTTTCTCGATGAATTCAGATCAGCATCTGCCATTCAAGTAATTCAACATTTAGATTATAAGCTACAGTTTTCTATTGTGAATTAGGTTTCGAAGGCCCTCAGCGATAATTTGAACTAATATGGCCTTTTATTGTATGGCTTGCTCTCTGAGTGGCTTGAAATCAACTTGGCCGGTAATATCTACAGCCATCCTGACTGGAAAAAAACTCAAAGCTTGGTCAATGATCCATATACAACTACAATCGTGTATATGCTAGATATGCAACGCTTTCGGGTGACATACCATGGGATATCCCACGACTCAGTTGTATTTTCCCGGTATGCACACGAGCCTTTATACAACGGCTTTCCTGTACTCTGATTGGCTGTATTCTCTACGGCATTGTATAAAGTAATCCGTATAATTGCGTCAAATCTGTCATGTATACGTGCCGCTCTCTCGAACGGCAGTCAAGCGCAAACAAATGTATGGCTTTTCTTTAGTTCCTTTTCTTGTATTTAGGGAGTTATTTCGATCCAAGTCCGCGCTGCCAATCTGTATGGCATTGTTGTGTCAAGTAGCTGCACTGTTATCTTTGTTTTAACCTGTATGGCGTATTTAACATTGATACTTGCCTTCTTTCTTGAACCAAGCTCTAGACATTATTATGTTTCGTTTATCTGAAAAAGAAAAGCGGCAAAAAGAAACCTGTTTAAAATCAGCCGAGGATATTATCAAACGATAAAATATACAGCCAAACCTATATTGAGCGGGACACACTCTTTTTAGCGGTCAGTTGCCAGAGTCCTGGGGTGGGGTCATATCATTCTATAGCAATCACAGTGAGGGACGCCATTTTCAGAGAGGCTTTGCCCTACTTTAAAGTTCTTCCCCCTCTGATCACCTCAGCACATTTTTTTGTCTGTAATCGAGCTCAGTTATACTTGAATAGGAAATTTTTCCCTCCACCAACTCCAAACGTTTGAAGAAAACCCACCACACTCACTGCTAACTAGCCCTCCAACAGGCTCTCAAACCGGCGAGGGACCTGGCACGTCAAATGAGAGGCTCTAGGCAAGAGAGGATGATATAATATACAATCGTGACGTCGTAGAATCCAAGAGGATTCAAGACGCATGGAGCGTTAGAGTGTTCAAGAATGTTCAACGATATTTATATATGAATTATTCAAGTCGAATTGGGAAAGACAGGTCGGATTCTAATAGATATGTCACAAGAAGAATTGCAGTTCATTATGCACAAAATAAGAAATTGTGGAATTTGATCTTTTCAAGACGGCTCTCAGTGCCATAACTTGTTGAAACTTCTATGATGATCAAACATGTCAAACAAAACTATAAAGTTAAAACGCTGTTAATTGATTATATACCTTAGCTTAAGTAGGACTTCCAATGAAAACAATATTTCTGTAGCTACTTGACTGATACATAGTCAGTTCCCATTCGTGCACGCTTCAGTATTTTACGTTCGATCATTTTTGGGTTTTAGGAAAAAGCTTTTTTGAAGTTCCGTGATTTCACACGTGATCCTTGGTTACTGTTAATGGAACTGACAAATTTTGTTCCGTCCATTTTAGGACATCGTGGCTCTGTCTTGACATTTATAGTTATGAATTTGCTTTTAGTCGATCCTGCAATTGCTAGAAATTAAAATGCATTACCTAAAAAACTCAAGGATATCTCGATCCATTTTTAATTCAGGACGTTTATATTAAACTGGGTACAGTGTCTCTTGTAGACAGCTTCGTGGACAGTTAAGTCGTGATTTTACTATGTTTTCACTTGTTTTAACTTAGACTTCGACCGGTACGGCCAGAAATATCTTCTTGTAATACCTTTAAGTATTTTAAGGTTAAAACCTTAGTGGCGCCGGTAGATGTTCTATTGGATGATTTCAGGGATAACTTAAGCATACTGAAAGACTTGGTTAGCAACAAGAAATAGCGAGATAAATGTATGACAACGATCTCTTAAGCTATTAGTTGTTGGGGAAAGATACTCAATATATATGCGCATGTGATTGACTAATATGGTGTTTTCGGTTTGAAGCACTTTGGAAGAATCGGTTAGTTACAATAGAAAGGAAAACGTAACGACTAAAACAGTGAGCAAAAATGATTTAACACAGACTCAGAAAACCCTGGGGAGGATTCTCCCATACGAAAAGGTCGAGGATGCTCGTCGTCTCAACAAGGGTATAAGTCGAGGATTCTGGTCTCACTCAGGGTATTCATGGCGAAACACAACTATTTTTAACTGTCAGAATATCTTTTAGGTTGCACTCGAAGAAAAAACTGATAGTAGGGCACTCTTGTTTCCGTTTTTAGGCTCAATTTTCGGCTGGGCTCTCAAGTCCAGTCTGCTAGCGCGGGCTCCTTTCCTGAACAGCCGCCTGTAATCGAGCCTATTCCGCGTTAAGTGGTATTTTGTAGGGGTCAAATGAAGTTCAACCACGCCCGGATTGGTTTCCTTTAGGGGATTAATTCAAGTTTTCCGACGAGCATCTCCGACCTTTTCATATGGGAGTCCCCCCCCCCCCGGGAAGAAAACGTCTATATACCTGGACAATCAGGTTGGCATTCTCCAGTGTCACAACCCTGGCTCTTGCAAAATAGATAATCCTCACAGCTGCAATCAGGTGGAAAACCATAACAATCTGCACAGTCATCAGCTGTAAAAAAGAAAAAAACACACACAGAAAAGAAAAAAAATTATATTGAGTTTCGTATAAAGGAGTAACAAGACAAAAACTTAAGTAATAACCCTAAGCAATCACTGAAAGGCACAGATCTATCAGCAATAAATGAGTGAACCAATCAGAACTCGTGTACGTGAGTTTACAAGTCACGGTCATCAGTAAACACCATGTTAAGGGAGCTACTTTACAGTTCGCGCATCTTGAAAAGTTTAGCCTATATTTTTCAAGTTCGTCGTTTGCAATCCATGTTACTCTTCGTCATCCTTAACCATCCTTGTTCCTTTATGGTTTATTATTATCTCTTTGGTGCTTTCTATTTTAGTAAATTATTATTTTCAGGTTTCCTTAAATTTAAAGATAACTTTGTAAATGGCCTAGATAACTCAAAATACTGTGACTGAGCTCCTTTAAGCATGCAATAACGTTTTGGTCCCACACTTAATTTGAAGAGATCCCAGAAGGCAGCATGGCCCCTCCCGCCTAACGATTGAGTGAATTTCGTGAATTATGTTTTAATCTGGATTGCTTATTTAAAAATATATTGAACTTACGTTTTCTCTTCAACAACTGTCCAGCCATCATTCTCCTTCTTTTATCTGAGATACAAAAACGTTGAAGTATATAAAAAGTGTGTGTTTAAAATCATTAACTATGAAGGTTGAAATTTTTTGCATCAATTTCCTCCTCCTGGAGTAAGCGTCAAATTAACGCGTTTATTTCAAATTCGCCATTTACTATACTTAAAAGTCTCGAGTGAAATAGAATGCAAAACTGTTCAAACAATCATGCAGCTATGCAACTTTGCATTGTACTCTCCAATATGTCAAAACATTTAAGAATCAAGCAAGCAACTAAATCGTGTGAAAATCATCAGTAAAATATAAGAAAATTAACCAGAAAATTTCAATTGAAACCGTCGGCAGAACTTGCATTGGTTTAACTTGTAATAAAGTATTTGTTTCAAAGTACGTACCTGAGCAATCAGGTTGGCACTCTCCAGTGTCACAACCCTGGCTCTTGCAAAATAGATAATCCTCACAGCTGCAATCAGGTGGAAAACCATAACAATCTGCACAGTCATTAGCTGTGACAAGAACACAGAAAGGCGTCAGGATACATTAACGGAAACGAAAACACAGTCATACAGGCGAACTAGACTGCCGGGGGATGTTGCAATCCATTCTCTAATGAGATCTGTTGTCCTCTGCAGGAGCATATGGTTGCCTTCAGACCTTTCCCTTCCCAGAATAGACTAACCTAGAGTTCAGTAACTCTTTCAACCCTGACAAAGGTTTTGCATATACAACGTGCCCCCTCCACGCCCCCCCCCCCCCCCCCCACCCTTCCCGGCGGACATCTCATCTCACTGCCAAAAACAAACCGGATGAAAGTCATACACATGGTGAGCAAATGTTAAAATCCCCTTCCTGTCTTAGCTATCGATTAGAAATGCAGTCTCCATCAAGGGTAAAATCAACGAGAGATTATTGTTAGTAAGAATTCAGAGCAGCGCGGTTGATTATTTTTGCTCCCTATACCTCCGGATAACATTTACTTTAGCCTTGAGGTGACGACCGCGGATTTGGTTTGAGAACATGATTTTAACTTACGTTTTCTCTTCAACAGTTCCCCAAGCATCGTCTTCCTTCTTTTTCCTGAAAATAAAGATGACGAGGGAGATATCTGTTAAGATTCCGAGATCAACAAGCAACAAAGTACGTAACAAATGCAAGTTTACAAGCTGATTCTTTCTTCCACTTAAATTATCGAATATTAAAACATCATATTCTCCTATTTAAGAAGCACCCAGGGCCTTAATTTCAAATTTTCAATTTTATCTTTAAGAATATTTTACGATTAATAAATCACATTTAATATAACAAAATTTTGTAATCATCGGCAGTGTAATGAAAATGAAAAAAAAAAAAACTGGGCATAAAATATCATTTGAACAGTAGGGAGAATGGGTTAGAAAAGTCATAAAGCATTTGTCTACCTGGGCAATCAGGTTGGCATTCTCCAGTGTCACAACCCTGGCTCTTGCAAATTTGATAGTCCTCACAACTGCAATCAGGCGGAAAACCACGACAGTCTGCACAGTCATCTGCAGAACGAACCCAGAATAAAGGTGTTAGGGATACACGCTTATGAGAAAACTGAAAAATGCAGGTTAATGAGAAAACTGAAAAGTGCACGTCAGTGCAGGTGAAAGATTGTCGAAGGATAATGCAATCTCTATCCAAATGGAAAGTTAGTTTTTTGTGTGTGTTCATCTGGAGGAGCATACAGTTTCCTTCAGTCACTTTCCTGCCTTCAGTCCTCTCTCCTCCTCGGTGAAGATTCGCTTGACGATCTGACCAGGGGAAGGGAGGGTGGTACACAATATGGTACACAGTTTAGAACATATCTTAGTTATTTGGCCAACACGGGGGAGATCCCGGATAAGTCGAAAAGTGAACAAAAGCTATCTACCGAAAATTAGATCCTGAGTTGGAAATTTCTGTGGAGTGATAGTTTAGGAAACCAAGGCCCGAAACAACTACCACTTCATGTAATTTGAATCCAGAGAAAAAGTTCTAAGGAGCTACTTCGCGGTTTGTGCATCTTGAAAAGCTAAGCCTCAATTTTTTAAGTTCGTCGTTTGTAATCCGGGACAATCATTTCCATGCTTGACTATCCTTGATCCTTTATGGTTTATTATTATATCTTTGGTGTTTTTCTCATTCTTAGCTTTCTCAAATTCAAAATATTACTATTCGCATTCTTCAGTTATGATTTGGCGGGCTATTTATCAATCGGGAAGTCGTGACTTAAGTTAACCCTGGAAAATCCCAAAAAGAATTAGAGACAAAGAATTGAAGAGAAAAGACCCGGGATTTTTTAGACTGTCTTGAAATATTAGCAAAACGTTTGAATCTGTAGGTCGTTTTAACCAAACTACAAAAGCGCGCGCAAAATCTGACCCAATAAGAATTAGCAATTACTAATTACAACGAGAAAATAATTTTATCAATCGCCTTAACTTGATTCAATTGTTAAGTTTAAAAAATTAAACACATCTAGTTTTTCTACAGAATTACAGATGATCGCTCGAACTATAAATATCTTTCTCCATTTTATCTAAGAGTTAATCAAAACCACTATACGACCGCTCTACGTCATTCTCAGTGGACGGCACTCTTAAGTGCTGCTTAACAAATGAAAACTAGTTTAAATTAAAAAAGAACTGCCCCACCTCGCCGCTGCAATCTCGTGGCCGAGCAAAGAGCAACAAAGAGAAACAACAAAGCGATGGAGGCTTGCTTCATCTTGGTAGACTTTGGGATGCGTTGATATTTGCTTGAATCTTCAGTGGTATTAGCTGACAAGCTGAGGTCGATGCTTCTTGCAACAGTCGATGTACTAACTGAAGCTTCATACTAGTGTTGTCGCTTATATATGCTGAGAGTGGAACAGTACTCTTTGTTTTACCCTAGTAATTATAACCAAATTATTCTGAAAATCCCGCCATTTCTGTGTGTAGACTGCAACTATTGTTTGTTCCATTATGTTGCCTTGTCGCAGTAGGCCCCAAATGTCCTTCCTATTCCGTTCAAATTGAGCTGAAAATATTTCTCCAACAGTAATATATGACATTGACACTTTTTTTGATACCATATTCCAAAAACATCGTTTCGGCGCGAAGTAATGACCGGCATAATTATCTCACAGGCTTGGTTTCACTGGGAATAACTTATCGGCAGAACAACATTTTTTACCATTTATCGTTAAGTACCTCAAACAAATTTAAATCAATATTTAGCATGCCTTCTAGAAAGCGTACAATGCATACGAATGATGTGTTTTGGATTGAATACCTCGTCTAAACCAAAAATTAATTGCTTTAATCTCCCTGAGGCTTGACTTAATTCTTATAAAGTGGGATAGGTGCTCAAAACATAACTGCTTTACTAAGTTAAACTGGTACTAAAGGATGTTCGAGCTACCCAGCAACTAAAAAATGATCCCTCACCATATAACTAAGAGGTCCTTAACCCCAAGATCCTTACGTAACACTAACAAACGTCTAAACGTTTAACAGTCAAATGGCTTGAAATTTAAAATGACAGCTGTCATTTAGACCCTCTTAGACGCTTATTACATACCAGTAATTAACACACAAGACCGGACACAGCTGTTATAGTCTACAGACATTTCTGCAGGGTACAAAAGTATACTACACGGATATTTGTTCTGACGCGCAAATGAATCCTTGATTTAATGCATGAAAAATTAAAAATACCGCTGCATTCTTTACAATTCTTTGCTTTACAGCCATAACGATTATGTTGCAGTTATTTCCACCCAACAATGCAACTAATCCGAACTCATTTATTTACTTATTTACAGTGCGCTTTTTCCCAATTGACTTCACTTGTGAATTACTACATATGCTTTCTTTAGTTCAGTTAATAAGTATGTTCTCATGCAGTTACCATAGCTTGAAAATAAAATGATTTGGCCTAGGAGGCAGAGAGATATTTTGTTAATGCCATGTTCCCTAGGTGTATGAGCGCACGAAATAGAGACCATATTGTAAGAGCACCAAATTTTGACCTCCTGTTTTGCTTGACCTGGTGTGCATTAATTTGCATACGAATAAACCTTTTCTGATTGATAACTTTGCTAAGCCGATGCTGTTTTCTTCGAAAAGAAAACTGTAGAACACCCCTTGTTTTCAGCTGACTTTCTCCGTGCAAATTTTTCATTAGTCGTTAATGCGACAGGCAAGATTAATGTACCTTAGGCCAAAGTCAATCACAATAAGCGTTTCACTTAATTACTATAAAGAGCCATTTGGTGCTAAATACTAAATGCTCGGCTTAATTAGTGCAATAACGGAATGATAAACGCCAACTAATTAAGTATCATTCAACTAAGCGCTCCCCAGGCTCATGCCCGGTGCCTCACATTCCCAGACTAAAAAATTTCGGACATTGAAGCAGACAAGACCACAAATTATTCAGTAATTTGCTTCGGTATAACAGGTCCATCGATTATCTTCAAAAATTGTTTTTCTGTCCGTTTCTTTATTTTAAACCGATTATCACCTTATTGATATACTGTATTTTGTACAAATATGGTTCTTGTAGACCTGAAGGTTCATAACAAGATGGCGAGTTGCAGTCGAGTCAAGGCGAGGCGAGTCTTGGACATATTTGGCGCCAAATCTTTCTTTTGTATTCTTATCTATTCGCAGAATTGAATTCAAAGTTTACGGTTGTCAACCATCAGCGCACGCCTAACAGTTTTCCACTTGAAGACTTTGTTGTTCCTTTGTTTTGGGAAAACGATTTTTAATTTCATGAGACCAATGGTTAATCGTCTGTTCGAACTTCAAGTTCTTTTGGTTATCTATATTCACATCTATTCTGGGTCACTGTCAACCCGCGGTCAGTTTGAAAAAAAAAACCGACAAGCAATTGCTTTAATCACTAAGTGGGTCACTAACTAAAGTACTTTGTTGCTAAATGAATTCTTAAAATACTTCCTATATCACCCATTTCAGCTTATGTAGTTATTGGTCCAGTGCATTGGAACATACAGTATATCAAAATTCTCTGTTGTTTAAACCGGCACTGGAGCAATAGCTACCGTAGGCTGATATGAGAAGTATTTGAAGAATTCATTTAATTAGTCGGTAACAAAGTACTTAGAAGTTAGTGACGCGCTTAGCGGCTAAAACAATTAGTTGTCTGCTGTTTTCAAACTAAAACCAAAAAAAAAGAACGAAGCTATTATTGACCGAACAAGCTTGGTTAATAAAGGATTTATTGTCATATGGGATAAAGAGCACAGAGTGTAATCCAGAGCGGTCAAGATACAGTGGAAGCCCTTGTAAGCGGACATCAAGGCACTGGCCGCTTACTAGGAGAGTTCTTGTAAGCGGCCACTCGGATTTGTAAGGGAAAAATAGCCGCCTAAGGGAGCTCGAACAGCTAACAATAAACCGTTATATCGGGAATTTCAAAAATACCACCAAATTCTTTTATTATTTTTGTTCTGTTTTATTGCCTTGTACAGTGCCGCGATAATGGCTATCACCGCATGTACACAGTACTGTATACTGCAGTACTATGATTGGCCCTTAGTGATTAAAGAACAAATCAGAATTGCAGCCAGCAGTGACATTAGCATTACCAGTTTCACTTTAACAAAAAGCAATGATACAGCTTACAAATGTTTATGAGTATCTTTCAAAAGTCAGGCTCGATTCCTTTCAAGTGTCAGCTTACGGGAGCTTAAAAGCAAAGGTCTAGATCGTAAGCCCACCAATTGTCCACGGCCGCTTACGGGAATGAGTAAATGCAGAGTCTGTATGGGAATTCAAACTGGATTTTGTGAAGGCGGTCGTTAGTAGTGCTGTCCGCTTACGAGAGTGTCCGTTAAGAGAGCTTCCACTGCAGTGCCATCTTGCCCGCTTTGGTAACCAATCACAGCGCAGAATTTGATTTACCTGTCAGCTCAAGGGGCTAGTAATATATCTAATAAAGTCACACAAGCCTTCCGCAAAAAACGGATTTAGTGTCCAACTGGCCAAGACTCTGCCTCAACCCGCCATCTTGTATTGAACCTTCTGGTCTTCAAAAATCATATTTAAACAAAATATACTTATCAAAAAGGCGATAATCAGTTAAATGTAAAGTAATGGACATAAAAGCAAGTTTTGAGGATAATTATTGGACCTGGCGGATAGAAAAATTTAATACTTTGTGGACTTGCGCAAATTCTTGCTGTCTGCTTCAATGTCCGGAATTTTTTAGCCTGTGAAACACTTAGCTGTAGCACACTTAATTAGTTAGCGTTTTAAAATTATACCGCTGTTGTGCTAATTAAGCCAAGCAATTAATTTTTAGCACCTTATGGCACTTTATCGTATTGAGTGAAGCACTTATCAAGGCTGAAGTAATTAACCTTCGCAATGTAGCCTAGCTTAGAAGACAAACACACACTCAAATATACAAATTCAATGTAAACAAAAATCATACACTCCCATATTTCGACTTCGGTAAATTCTTTTATCTTAACTTTGGCCTTAAGTATACAAATTAATCTTGTGTGTCACATTGCCGATAAACTAAAGCTTTGCATGGAGTAAGTCAACTGAAAACAAGGGGCGTTCCACAGTTTTATTTTCAAAGAAAACAGGTCTGGCTAAACAAAGTTATCAATCAAAAATGTCTTCTTTGTATGCAGTGTGCGATCTGCGGTAAAATTAAGCAGGTCAAGAAAAACAGGAGGTCGAAATTTGGCGCCTTTCATTACGGTCTATAATTCGCGCGCAAATATTCTGTAATTAACACTTATTCCACGAGCGCGCGTTGCATATGAGATGGTAGATAGCCAACGATTGCGCAGCACCGAGATTGGCTATAATCATCTGATATCCAACAAGCGCGTGGAATAATTGTTTGTTTCCAAAATATAGCAAACCAAACCAAAATGAAAGTAAAAACGCCAACAAAAATTACGCGTACATACGCTTCCAGATATGAAGAGTATGGCCGTAATGGCTCAGATACCATGATGGCTAAGCCAATGAAAGCTCTTGAATTGCATTATCCAGTGAGCCAGTTTTTATTAATATTCTATAATGTATTGTTCTATTGTACGAAATAATCGTATTAGTTAGAGACTCAATAGAAAGCGCGTTCAGTTGAAAGATAAATCCGTGAACAAAACATCTCAGCTTGGCTGCTTGTTCAAGTCCTGAGATCAACTGTTTGTAAAGCTAACGAAGATGAAGAATACCTGTGTAATTTTGCTAGTTCTTCTTGTTGTAGTCTGTTCAGCAGCGCAATTTCCATTTCAACGTCGATTGGAGGGTGAGAACACTTTTTTGAATCAACTTTTATTAATTGGCGCGAGAAAGACATGTAAGCCTTGTGTGCGATCATTTCGGACAGGTATTTGATCAAACGTCAAGATCATTTGGAAAGAAAAATTTCATCGATTTTCATTCTAGTTCTCATGATCAAAATAGAAATATATTTCCACTATATCGCTTTTTAAGGCTAGTTTATAAGTTCTTTAGTCAGTTAAAGTAACTTTGTAGTTAGCAGATTTGCGCGCTTTTCAGTTGTGTCTTCATAATTAGCTAATGTAATCTATACCTGGTGTACGATTATTTCTGATAGGTATTTGATCAAATGTCAAGATCATTTGGCGATTTTCATTCTGTTCTAATGATCAAAATAAGAGTATTTTCCAATATTGCATTTTTTTAAGGCTAGGGGAAAAGTTCCCTAAGTCAGTAAACGTGACTGTCAAGTAGGCACTTGCAGATTCGCGCGCTTTTCAGTTATGTGTATATAGATGAATTTTTGACCATTGAATAAGCTTGTGTAAATTTTAGGTTAGCCCGGACATTTGCGAAACAGACCCGTTCTTATGGACTCGTTGTTCCTTCACGATTTTTTTTGTTGACCTTTTGAGAATAAGTGTAACCCAATAGTGCATCGAAATGTGTTTAAAAGGGCGCCAAATCTTTGATAATTAATCTTGAATCGTTTTACGTCAGAATTAGAGAGCTGTGCTGGCGTTAACTTGCTATACACTTAGCGACTCTCTCTCTCTCTCTTGTGATCGCTGATCATTTGTGACATTTAATTCCTCTGGATACCAAATTCCGAGCTTAGAATTTGCTACTGACTCCTCTGAGAAGTTTTGACACCAGAATTCCGCGCGCAAATTCTATTTGCCCATTGTTGGCTCACCTCACCAGAAATATTCTTACAGCCAATTGTACGGAGTATTTTAAATAATACGTTCCAACAAGAGATTACCTTGATAATCTCTTAGCTCCAAACAAATTATCTGTTCTTTTCCGTTTTCAAAAGCTGCTTAATACCATTCAAAATAATTGGCACTACTTAATTAATTACTGCTACTTAATTAAGTTTTCTGCAAACGTCTAACTCCGGTTTTAGGTTAGATGCCCCGCGGATGACTCCAATTTAAAAAGGACGGGAACGCTCGTCGTCCCTTTCAGGGGTTAAAAAAGTGGTTTTGGTAATTCTTAAGCTGTTTGGCCTGATAAGTTCCACAGCGAGAGCTTTTGCGGTACCTTTTAAGGTATTGATTCCAAAAAAGTATGACAAAAGACATTTTACAAACAACTTTACAAGTAGAAGGTATTCGATGCAATCTTCTTTATCGCTAATGAAGTGTCAGTTCATGGTTGTTTTAGAATTGGTACCTCTTGTGGAAAAACATTTCAAGGCACACCCACAAAACAGGATCTTGGTACCTCAGTTACGGATTATTTGAAGTAAAAGACTTCCGTGAAAACCTGCCCCTTGACGTTCAAAAAGCAAGTCGAAACCTCAAACGTGACGTCTGGCTCTGGTCACGTGACCCCTAGCGGTTAGTAGTTCGCGGGAAGCGTGTAGTGAGTTTTAGAATACCAAACAACACTTGATCAAAGCAATGCCTGATCGTAAACTTTCAGCTTACTAGCGCCATAGCTCATGTCAGCTTGATTTCTGATGTTCTTTGTCCGAATGTTTCCCTCAAAAAGCTTCCGCGTAGACTCCATAAAAAAAACTCGGTCGGTAACTTACAGTAGGTTAGTATTCCACCTAAAAATGATCTTGATGTTACAAAATGTCTACGTTGACATTTTTTTTTAATCTTAACACTAGATACTCAACAGGGAAGGGCAAGGGAGTTGCGTGGTTCTTTATTTAAAAGATTTGAAGAAGGTCAGTATATATCAATGTTATTGAATGAGCGAGAGGTCCGTGTTGGGATTGATCGAGTTATTTTTTGCATTATTTTTTTTTTGGACCAAGCCGAATTGCTATGAAAATAATTGTGATCAGATATACAGTGAAGTTAAGCCGCCTAGATAATTTTGTTTTATCCTGATTGTCTGTTTGTGGTGTTAAAGGAGAAATGTCAATGGTGAAGCATGTTGAGAAATTCTGTTGAAAATCCAAGATGCTTATGGGCTCTCCCATCGTTGTCTATTTTAAAACAAATAATATAATCTCTTTTTTTCGCACGTGCCAGCCTTCAGAAAACGTCTACCCTCCAATCGATCATACACTGGAATCAATGAAAATGCGAGAATAATTTGACATTTTATATACCGTAACCAATAAGAGAACAGCATTCGTGATAGAACGTTGTAGTAGAGTAATGGTTATCCCTGACAGACCTGATAAAACCCCATCGAGCCAGCATTGCTCCTCAAGATAAAAGGTACTCTTAATTTTTGGCGAAACAAGAGGAATAAAAGACTTTTTCCGTGTTTACGCAGCCTCATCTAAACACGAGGAAAGTTGGAAGAATTCGAGACAACTAGTTATACAAACCCTAGACGCAGTGGAGGGTTTAGATAACTTTCGAGAATTCTCCCAACTCTCAGAGTGTTTAGACGACGCTCTGTAAACGCAGAAAAAGTCCTTCAGTGTTTTTATAAAACATTTCTCAAAAACCGTGTCTACATACTCTCATCTAAACGCCTATAGACCAATTAGAGCGAGCCTACTATCTTAAATATCTTATAAACAGGGATACCTTTTATTAAGTGTCTATCATTATATAATATAATCTTTTTTCGTACGTGGCTGTTTCAATGTGAGCTTTCAGAGAGTTACAATGTTCACCCCGATGCTTATTTTTTGTGCTTGCCATGTCAGGTGGTATCTGTGAAGGCTGTGCTCAAATGGTGGCCAATGAGTGCTTTTGTTATCAGATAACATACTGTCGTGGAATGGGATGCGCAGACATTGGTTCGTGTAACAGATCCAACTGCCAGAGTCTACGTTAGAATACAAGGTATACTTAATATACAGACGTCTAGCTTTTAGACTTGAGCTACATGTACTGGTGGTCGAAACTAAATGTGCGTTTGCTTTTGTTTTGTACTTCATTCATGAGTTCTGTCATTGGTTTTAAATACTCGCGTGCAACCTATATAAACCCTGATGAAAACAAATACATGGCTCTCAGCCAATCAGCAACAAAAACATTTGCAAAATGAGCTGATTCCTGCTGAATTTTGAATGCTGTGATTGGCCAGATATGATTCCTTTGGTTTGTCTCAGGATGATCCGTAAAAGTTAACTTCATTTGCTACAAGAAATCTCTCATTCGGAAAAGTTTGCAAAAAAAGTTTAAATGTTGTTGTTTTATGGTGGTCAATGCGCTTAGCTACACCTAGCTAGTTCACTTGCAGACATGGCTGAAAGAAATAAAACTTTTATTTGACTGGATTTTGATGATTTTGATGAGTTTAACAGTTATAAGTCATAAAGACTTAAGCAGTCATTTTAATGACGTTTTTCTCGCTCTTGACTTCTTTCTTTCAGGCACAGAAATGCGTGATATATTGAGACGCACCCATTACCTCGGACGAGCTGTACGTTGTTATAGAGACGCTTAAGTCACGCTCGACTTTCTTATTATAGTTTAGCACATTTTTAACTGACAACTGTAAAAATCGCTATAAACGAAATTTAAACCTTTTTTAACTGTGTTTTACTCCATAGTAAAGTGTTGTGTTTTTATGACTCTCAATGCACAAATAGAACAGTAAAAGCCTTCATTGCAATCAAAGTCTTCATTTTAAAAATCTTGGATTAATTAAGTTAGTAACTAGCTGACACTTGCAAACAGGAAAACAACGCCCTTGTACGAATTTCACTAAATAGATATAATAAGTTCACCACTTTTATATTCATTTCATATTTATCCATTCCCTGTCACATGTTATAAAGTAAAACGATCAATATAGACATCAAAAGAAGAGTTACAAAACAATACAAAGTATTACGCTCATTTGTTGCTAATACACGTATCGACCCGTGCCATTGTTGTACATAGAATGTAAAATTTTTAATTTCTTTTTTCGCAGACAAGGTGAACTCAAACTTTAAATGAGTAAGCCTTGCGAGTTCTCGCATTATGATCACACCCTTGTTAAGGGTCCTTTTCCTAAAGAAAATTGTGACCCACAAACTCTTTTAGAATTTGTCCCACAGTGTTACAACCGCTATGTTACTCCTTCCCAATTTGATATACTCGGGAGACACCAACATTTCAAAATTTGCTTCAATATCTGCCATGCACAAACCGCGTGCACAAACCATTAGCGACAAACAAATTCGAATGGCTACTACGATTATTAGTTGAGTAAAGAGAGGCTAAACTTTGGTCACCAGGTTTCGTGTTGTTGTCACGGGCAACTGGCTCCGTTTCCATTGGCAACTTGTCGGCCTTTGAAGTCGTTTGCTGCAAAGCGCGCGAAATTTGAGGCGACGCGACAGGTCAGGCGACGCACGGCTGTTGATATTGTTACCAATGGAAACGAGGTAAGTTGCCCATGACAACACCGTTATTTTAAGGCCAAAACTTAGTCACCAAACGTCCGTCGTGCCTTACTCAAGTGATAATCGTAGTAATCGAAGCACAAACTGAGATAAGTAGGAGAAAACTACTGTAGTTTATTCCCTGTTGCAAGCCGCTACCTGACATTGACACGTTGCATTCGGGCTTTCACTGAAAACGGTTTTCCAGATATTTACCAATTTTCTTGCTGCCTCTAGCTCGTTCTTAGAAATACTTGTTGCGAGCAAAACAAAAATAGCTAATAATTGAAAGAGCTGTCGGTCAGCGCTCTAGGGCGAACGACTTTGGTGCAAAAATTTGCCTTAATTAGGTATCCACTGCTAACTCTTTGATATCCTATATAGAAATATCTAAAACAGGATATGCAGTGTATAGACACAGCTATACAGCTTAGAATTACGAGAGGTATGGAATATACAGCTCATCAAAATATTCCATTGTTTAAACCGAGAAGTATTTTCTTCTGTTTCTATGCGCAACAACACGTGCAATGTTCAAAACGCACCTTTACCTCTCGTTATCCTAAGTGTAGCCTTATCTATACACTGCATATCCTGCTGTAGATATCTACATAAAGGCTATCAAAAGTTAGCAGTGGAAACCTAATTAATGCAAATTTTGCCGCCAAAGATTTTAGCACTAGAGCGCCAACGGCTCTTTCATTTTTCGTTTTGTTCACAGCAAGCATTTCCAAGAACGATTAGAGGCAGCAAGGAAATTGGCCAATATCTGGTAAACCTTTTTCAGTGAAAGCCCGACGTGATTGCAATATGTCTCAATGTTAAGTTACACCTCACAGTATCAAGTAACTAGAGGACGTAGTTAACGAGTAATCTCCAACTCTCAGTTTTTATGCGTCTTTTATATCCTTCCGAATTCGTTTGTCGCTAATTTCCGTAACTTTTATCTCAACCATTTGAAAATCAGTGAAAATGTATGGCAAAGATGAAGTGACATGCTTTTAACACCATATACCTAATTAGGTGAGTGAATTCGCACAAACCTTTTTCCACAAAACTGATATGTTACTGAAATTAGAACGGCGGGATTAACCCTTCAAATAATAGCAGATGTCAAGAAGACTTCATGGATGCATAAATTGTCTAAACTGAGTTTATTGACTTTTAAGGACTGATTGCCTTGTTTATAAAAGAACTAAATAAAGTGTCTTATGAACACCAGAATGATGACTACGTCTTAAACAAAACGTATAATGTCTTTAATTTTTATGGGCATTTGGGCATATAAAATTTTCTCGTTCATTATTTCTCATAACTTGGGCTGGGTCACGCAATTTTAGGCAATTTCAGCACTGATAAATGGTCAGAGAATTAACTAAAATATCACAAAAACGGCTTAAAACTATAGAAGATCTCAAACAAAACACAGGAAAGCCAAGAATGGACATGGATGGACAAAACTGGAGAGGATTAAAATGGATTTCATTTGGGTAAATTTGAAAAACGTCGGCTCACCTTTTTTCAAATTTACATCAGTTTATATCGGTGTGTAGCAGATACTGAAGCCGACATTTTGCAGAAATATCAGTCTCAAATTAGGTGGGAGAGGTGGTGAGGGTTGTGAAATGGTAACATAGGGGTTGTAACACTGTGTGGCAAATTGCAAAGCAGTTCGTGGGTCACAGTTTTTTTAAGAGAAAGGCTCTATTACATGGATATGATCGTAATGCGGGAACTCAAAAGACCATATCCACTACTCGTTTAAAGTTTGAGTATAACTAAAAGAACAACAGAATGAAACGGGTTGATATGCGTATTAGCAACAAATGAGCATAATACTTAGTATTGTTTTTTTAATCTTCTTCCGATGTCTGTTCAGCATTTTAGTTCATGCATGTGTCACAGGGATTGGATGAATATAAAATTAATATGAAAGTGATAAGCTTACGATATCAATTGCGTGCGATTCGAGCAAGGGCCGGTTGTCTCCCTGAGTGTAAGTGTTATTAGCTAGTTTAATAACTTAATCCAGTAATTTTAAAAAAGACCTTGACTGCAATGAAACTAAAGCTTTTATTATTCTACTTCTGCATCTAGAGTCATTACGGTTGTTAAAATTGTGCTTAACTATACTAAGAAAGTCGAGCGAAACGTAAGCCTTTCTTTAACGACGTGCAGCTCGTCCAAGGAAATGAAGGCGTCTCAATATAGGACACTTTCTGTACCTGAAAAAGAGACGTCAAAAGGGAGAAAAACGTGGTTAAAATGATCGCTTCAGTCTTGACTTCTAAGGCGGAGTCCACACTACGTCGGAGGAACTTGAAAACCTAGCTTTTTTTTTCCTACGGTTAGGCCTACCATCCACACTAATCCGTCACGAAAACGGAGCTTTTCGTAAAAAGATGGCGTCACGATAATCATGTGATTTTCCTGACCGATTTTACCTCAAACGCAAATCCAAAATGACCTGATAACTGTTGCGTTTTTAAATTCCTCCGGCGTAGATAGACTAGATAGTGTAGAAAGGAAACATTTGATGCATTCTCAAAAAGAAACCTCCGTTTTCAAATTCTTCTGGCGTAGTGTGGACGGAGCGCCCATAACAATCATCAAAATCTAATCAAATATCAATCAACGCGCCCCTAATGAACGTAACGTTATTTCTTGTATTTGGATGGAAATTACAGATATTTAGATTCACATGTGTTTGATGTTTGCAGTTTTGTACATTTTTTTTCCAAATTAGAGATCCCTAGGGACAAGTGCAGCAAAATTCTATTGATCATCTTGAGGAAAACCGAAGGAATCCAGGAATGAGACGATCAGAGATTTCAGTGAAAGTTTGCAACCGGTTGGTAGCACGGGAAACTTCACGGTGAATAAGATTTGTTATTGTTGCTGATTGGCTGAGAGCAATGTCTTTGTTTTCATCAGGGTCTATAAAGGTTGCACCCGAGTATTCTAAACCAATCACAGAACTCAAGAATTATATGCACAACAAAAGCAAGCACAGATTACTTTCGACCACCAGTAGCTCCCCTATTTTGGGATATCACACAACGCTCCCTCTCTTTGTGAGGAGCGTTGCGTGACATCTCCAAAAATGGCTACGAGGAAGACTACCAGCAGCTCAAGTCTAAGAGCTAACTGTTTGTATATTAAGTATACCTTTCTTTCTAAGGCAGCCTCTGGCAGTTGGATTTGTTACATGAGCCAGTGTCTGTGCATCCCTCGACCCCACAGTATGTTATCTGATAACAAAAGCACTCATTGGCCACCATTTGAGCACAGCCTTCACAGATACCACCTAAAAAGCACAAAAACGATCATCGGGGTGAACACTGTAACTCTCTGAAAGCTCACATCAGCTATGAA
This sequence comes from Orbicella franksi, assembly GCF_964199315.1. Taxonomy (NCBI): domain Eukaryota; kingdom Metazoa; phylum Cnidaria; class Anthozoa; order Scleractinia; family Merulinidae; genus Orbicella; species Orbicella franksi. Next base: position 22,323,263 of record NC_138155.1, on the reverse strand, counting down.
ACAGGCGGGTTCGAGAAATGAGTGCATATTATTTGTTAAAGAGACAACGATAGGAGAACCAGTGGTAAACCTGAATTTCCAACAGAACTTCTCAAGTAAAGGAAGATTTCTCCTTTAACACCACAACAAATACAGACAACCAGGACAAAATAAATTTTTCTAGCTTAAGTGGATTTTATCTCGATCTTAACACAATCAGATCATTTTCATTGAAGTTTAGCTTAGTCCATAAACTTGCAAAAGAATATAAACTCGACTAATTCCAACTGCTCGTTCGATAATAACATTGATATATACTGACCTTCTTCGAATCTTTTCACTCTAGATCCACGCAACAACCTTGCCCATCCCTGTGGAGTATCTAGTGTCAAGATAAAAAAATATAAATTAAATTAAATATTCTACAAAATGAGGATCATTTTCAGGTGGAATACTATGGACTGAGTCTGTTATTCATGGAGTCTACGCGAAAGCTTATCGAGGAAAAAAATTCAGATAAAGAACATCAAGAATCTAGCTGGCATGGGCTATGAAGTTAATAAGATTAAGATTTACGATCAGGCATTACTTTGATCAAAGTTTTTTTGGTATTCTGAAGGTCAATAAGCAAGCTGGACTCCATGGGACATTAGAGACTTTTAATCCCGCACGATTACCGCGAACTGCTAACCGCGAGGGGTTATGTGTCCCGAGCCAGACGTCACGTTTGAGGTTATCGACTCGCGTTTTGAACGTCAAGAAGTGGGTTTTCACGTAAGGGTCAGTGGCGGATCCAGACCTTGAGCTAATTGGGGGGGAGGGGGGAGGGGCGGGGGAAAAGCCGGTATTGTTTTACTTGCCCTGTCCGCTTTTCTTCCCTCTGTCATATCATAACTATGGTCGTATCCTCTTTTTTTACCCAAATAAGGAAGGGGGGGGGGGGGCGGGCGGGCCCCTCCTATGGATCCGCCGCTGTACTTGTTGCCTTGAATTTTATATTATGCCACGTACCAATGCTGAAATCAAATAAAGTAACCCTTTTTCTACAAATTGGTAATATTTTTTGGGAAACAAGCAATTGCCTAGCCTTTTGTTGTTGTTGATTTGTTTGATTCTAAGTAGAAATTCGATATGGCGGCGGCTTAGTTGAATGCTTTATTTCTTTAGAAAGCTACACACGCTACAAGTATGTAATTTTTCAAAAAATTGGCGTTATTTTGACAATTTCCAGTGTATTGACAAGATGATTTCTATGCGCTTCGATTTACTCCAATCTAAATCAACTATAGCGTCGGAACAGCAAACGTTTAACCTCAAACAGCAGTTAGCCGTTTGCGGTAAACGTGAATCTAAAGGTCTTTATTATTCCGAGACGGTACCTCTTCTCGCTCGGTTGCTCCAGTGACTTAATTAATATGACAAAAAGAACTACAGATAATTTGTTTCGAACGTGTTACTTAGAATACTCGTAAAATTGGCTTGAAAAACATTTCTGCTGAGGTTAGCCAATAAGGCCATCCTCTTTTTTTTCTCCGTTTAGCGTCGTCCGATCGACGCAAATTTTTTTTTCTCACAGTACGAGCGGCAGTCAAAACTGATTCCAAGCTCGGAATTTGGTATTCAGAGAAATACATGTCACAAATGATCAGCGAGCACAAAAGAGAGACACCAGGTAAATAACGAGTGCTATATTAACGGCAGCACAGTTTACTAACCTCGTACATAAAACGATTCAAGATTTTCAAAGATTTAGCGCGCTTTTACCCACATTTCGATGCACTATTGAGTTACACTTACCCTCAAAAAGTTAACAATAAAATGATTAGGGAACAAAGAGTCCATAACAACGGGTTTGTTTCGGCAGTGTCCGGGCCAGCCTAAAATTTACATTAGCTTATTCAAAGGACAAAAACTCATTTATGAACACACAACTGAAAAGCGCGCAAATCTGCTAACTATAGAGTTACTTTAACTGACAAACGAACTTATAAACAGCCTTAAAAAAGCGATATAGTGGAAAAAAATACTCCTATTTTGATCATTAGAACTAGAATGAAAATTGATGAAATTTTTCTTCTCAAATGATCTTGACATTTGATCAAATACCTATCTGAAATGATCGCACACAAGACTTACATGCCCTTCTTGCGGCGATTACTAAAAAGTGATTTAAAAAAATTGTTCTTACCGTCGACTACCTGCCGGAATGGAAATCGTGCTACCGAACAGACAGCAACAAGAAGAACCAGTAAAATCATACAGGCATTCTTCATCTTTGTTAACATTAGGGACAGTTGATTTCGCCGGGACTTGATCAAGCAGCCAAGCTGAGATGTTTTGTTCACGGATTTGTCTATCAACTGAACGTGCTTTCCACTTTTTAAAGCACTTAAAAGTGCTTTTCAAAGTATTTAAAAGTGCTCAAACGAATACGGTTGTTTACAATACAATAAGTGGTGCTGTTGTTTTTTTTCCAACTAGCTGGGAATTCGAAATTATCTTCAAACCCGCCGTTCATATCCCTTCCCCAAGCAACACGGAATTACCTGTTTTTACTAACTTGTTATTAGTTATTTCTAACTTATTATCTTGATTTATTTATACTAGTTTATACCTGATATTAAGCTGAAAATAGGTAAAAGTGGGAAAGATGTGGCTATCTTTTGATGCTATATTTTTTGGTATAAAAAGTTTGCGCGGCAAAACAAAGAAATAATTATTTTTATAATTATGTTTACTGTCTGTGTAGCCTCCCGCACGCAATGTTTGAATATGACTCTCCAATTTAAATCGGTCTGCTAGGAATGCATTTTAAGGTCACGGATTCAGTCCTTGTTCAAACGAGATTCTTAGCAAACATAATCGAAGAATGGTTTCAGTATTTAATGATAAATCATAGAAAATTTGCTGTGGTGTTATTTCTGTAGCAGTTCATCGTTAAAGTCTTTGAGATGCCGAGTTCAGAAACCAGAAAAGAAGAAAACAGTTTCTATGAGAATATGTGACATATGTGTCAGGAGAAAAATATAACAATAATGTTAAAAATAGGACTTCTGCTTTGTTGGAGCATTGTTTTACTGGTATTTGTCGACAATTCTTTTGTGTTCGGTACTTAAACAAACAGTGACTTGCGATAAGCACCCCATATTGTGTTTTAAGTAAATAACGCTCGCGTAGATATGGTCTCTGTTTAAACTACGGTTTTGTACAGTAAGAATGTATAAAGAAAAGCTATTTTGTTTTAGTTTCAAATTTCCTTTTACCTTAGCCGAAAAATAATGTATCTTTATGCAGCTTTCTCCTGAATATACAGCCTACGCATACAACTTTTGTTCAGTCTTGTTGGCACATTTTATCTTGCAAACTGAGTTTAGTTAGTTGACGATTTCAATGAAGCCGACTCTATTCAGATGTCTACTCATGCCTTTTAGGTTGTCATTAGTTTCAAGCTGAGTGTCCTGATTTCAGTTGTAGCAGATCCGACGGTACTTTGGAACCTGTGACAAGTTCCACTCCCGCAGCAAGAGAGTTGCTCTGAGCCAATTCCCGAGTCAAGTTAATTTTATAGGGTCAAGCACAAAAGTTTCCAGCCAGTTAGGCCCTTCACGACCCATAAATTTCCCCACTTTAGAATTCAGAGCGGAAAAACCCGTTGTCCCTATGTGTACAGTATAGCGACACTTTTTTGTTTCTTCAGTAGGAGTTCCACAGTTGTAACCTTTAGTTACACTGACCCACATGTAAAATTTCAGTATTTAAAGATATAAACTTCGTAGTTTGAAGCGTCACTGAGTTTTAAGCGCTAAGTAAATTAGTGATTATCTCACAAAGCAAGCAGCAGACATGTAATGGACCATAGCACTATGTTTTAGCATACATCAAATTAAAAGAAGGCCATTGTTTAAATTGGGAATTATGTTTACATTTCTTTTATCCCTTGTTTTTACCCGCAAGGTCAAATATAACTGAAATATATTACTTCTTCCCATCTCTTGACTAAAACATTACCTGATAAATACCCAGCTTATGTGATTACCATTTTAAAGTTTAACCTGTATGTATCAGCGTGTTGCATTTTTAATATATCGCAATTTTTTCAAGCTGAAAAATTGTGGCGGGGCGAAAGGGTGCGGAGTTGAGGGCCAACCCCTCTGAACCACACTTGGAAGGCTGTTTCAGGACAGAAGAACATGGAGAACAGAAGTCACCGATGATCTATACTTTCCCGAGCAAAGTGCAAGTGAAAACAGGTGTTTTTTTCGCTTCCACTTTTAACAAACCTTTGTCATGTGCAAACCAATCAAAATTCCGCCTGAAATTACTCATATCGAGATAGGGTAACAGAAGTTTCACCGTCAATCTCTCCAAATATAACTCCTGTTTAGTTCGCTCTCTGAATGGAAAACAATGGATCAAACCTAGTTCACGAGAACTAGGAAATATAGGATTTGTAGCATGCGAACAGACTCCCAGCGAGCCCGAACAGAGCGAGCGCTTAGCTCTCCGAATACTCCAATTTCGCGCTCTTCCGCTCGCGCTTTGCTCGCCAAATTTTTTTCCGTCCCCACTGGGAGCCTGTTCGCATGCTAAGGATTTCCAATGCAGTAGAGGTATAGAACAGGATTAGTTTAAGCCCCCGTTGGATTAGGACAGCAGCAGTCTTTCTAGGTGAATGATCTCGATATGTCCATTCGATCGATGACCGATGACCGACCGAGCTCGACCGATCTTGTTATTCACCTCGTTGTTTCAGTAAATATTCTACTTCGCTTGTTTCTTTTTGTTTTTCCTGGGTATCTCAGATATTTTAGGATATATTATAACGAGGATTCATCCACGCGCGGTGTGCCCCACAGATTTGCTCAGGGCGCTTATATGGCCTTTTTCCGCCCTAGATTTGCTACTGCCCCACACCTCTCCCAGCAAATGTTGGCTGAGCGAGCTCTGGGGCGACCTCATCCCCAGGGTTTTTCGGGCGTTGAACAAAGATGGCGGAAATTTCGAAAGTTGCTGGTGTTTGAAGTCCTGCGATGGATAGCATGATATTGGAGTTTGCGAATAAGGTTATTTGTGAAAGTAAGTGGAAGTCAAGCGATTCCTCTGGCATAATTATTCGTGACTATGATATAAACGATACTATGTACGTCATAAAAAGGTCACATGTACAGTGTTGTGTACTTGTGTAGAATGGTCCACTGAAATTAATACCAGCAGTCAAAGGTCTATCAAGCGGCCACCCTCAGGAAATAGCCAGGTGACCGTTTAATAGAGGTTGACCGCTTAAAAGAGGTTCTTAATTAAATTTAGCTCGTAATGGGGGAGGATTTAAACAAGGAAACAGAAGTTATCACACAGATATGTTTACATTATTGTTCATAACAACAAATCAAACAGATTTCATTGTTATGTTGTTCATAAAGCCTGGTTCACACTTGTGAGATAAGCATAACACAAGTGAAATAAGCACAAACGTAAGCACAAGAAAAAGAAACATGTTCCTTTTTTCTTGTGCCTGCACTTATGCTTATTTCACTTGTGTTATGCTTATCTCACAAGTGTGAACCAGGCTTAAGGCAATTGTCAAATGTATTTGGTTTCCAGTTAATGTAGACTGCAGATCAGGGGTAAAATGCAGACCGCAGACTTGGGGTAATGTAGTGACTAGACTGCATGTCTGTATGTAGACTACAGACTTTTCAAGTATACACCTTGTAATTTCGCAGACTAACTGTCTGTAGACTGCAGACTGCAGTCTCCGATCTGTAGGCTGCAGACTGCAGACCGGATACAAAATGCAGACCAGGTACAAAATGCAGACTGTGAATAAAGACTGTTTTTTCCATCCAATTCTGTAGTCCATAGTCCGTAGTCCGTAGTCCGTAGTCCGTAGTCCGTAGTCCGTAGTCCGTAGTCCGTAGTCCGTAGTCCGTAGTCCGTAGTCCGTAGTCCGTAGTCCGTAGTCCGTAGTCCGTAGTCCGTAGTCCGTAGTCCGTAGTCCGTAGTCCGTAGTCCGTAGTCCGTAGTCCGTAGTCCGTAGTCCGTAGTCCGTAGTCCGTAGTCCGTAGTCCGTAGTCCGTAGTCCGTAGTCCGTAGTCCGTAGTCCGTAGTCCGTAGTCCGTAGTCCGTAGTCCGTAGTCCGTAGTCCGTAGTCCGTAGTCCGTAGTCCGTAGTCCGTAGTCCGTAGTCCGTAGTCCGTAGTCCGTAGTCCGTAGTCCGTAGTCCGTAGTCCGTAGTCCGTAGTCCGTAGTCCGTAGTCCGTAGTCCGTAGTCCGTAGTCCGTAGTCCGTAGTCCGTAGTCCGTAGTCCGTAGTCCGTAGTCCGTAGTCCGTAGTCCGTAGTCCGTAGTCTGTAGTCTGTAGTCTGTAGTCTACAGTCTGTAGTCTGCAGTCTGCATTTTTCACTAAATGTCAGAAATTAAATGTATAAAGAGGGGTAAATCACTTATATTGGCAGGGAAAACGAAGAACGAAAACGAAAATATAAAAATAGGAAAGAAGATGAGAGCCTGAAATGCAGGAATTTATCACTTGCTCACATGTCCAGTATTAAGCTTAGCTTTGGTGATCGGATTAGAAGTGGTACTTTCTTTGTGGTGACCGTCTTGGACAAGGATAGTTCTTGACTTCACGGTTTGTCAATTCTCCTTCTGTATTTTCTTGCAGTTGCATTTTGTACTGTTTCTGAACAATGCCAGTGGGCATTGACTTCATATTTCACTCTCTAGCTCGATATATAAATAATATATGACCTTTTTCCACTGTTTACTGATGATCCATTTTTCAAGTTGAGTGGCTCTTAGCATCTTTGTAGATGGACTGCCTAGCTACTGTTAAAGCAACAACAAGTTGAAATTTCCACCTTAAAGAAGTAAGACCTATTTCTTGTGTGTCCGTCTGTCTGTCTGCACGGTTGCCACAGTCAGGGAAAAGTCAGGGAAAATTAGATTTTATTTAAGGTCAGGGAAAAGTCAGGGAGTTTTGTATCAGGTCAGGGAGTTTCTAAATCCCAGTTCAAAGTCAGTGAAAAGTCAGGGAATTTTATCTTAAGGTTGCCTCAAATTATTTTATCATTGTTTTTGTATAGACAAATCAATTTTGTTTTAAAACTTATCTGAGCCTTCCTTATTTTTGTTGATTCATGGCCAGTATAATCATCCTGCATGGTCAGTGAAAATTGCTTTACAGTCAGTGAAAAGTCGGGGATTTTTTTTTGTTCCGGTGGGTAGCAACCCTGGTCTGTCTGTCTTTCTGCCTGTATGTCTGTCCGCCTGCCTGCACATGTCTGTTTGTCTGTCTGTCTTTCTGCCTGCACATATTTCTCTGTTTGTCTATTGATTCCCTCCCTCCCTCACTTCCTTGAAGTTGTCTTTTTGCAATAACATGTTTCCACTCTTATTGCCACTCTTATTGTTTGGCCATGCACATAGGAACAGTGATTAGATGTTTTGATATTTTGCCAGAAGGCTAACAAACAAAGATGCCACAGCTTGCCACATGAAAAATGGCTTCATCCATGAGGTAAATGTGCAAGAACTGAGTAAGACTTTTGAAGTTGATGATGGATGCATTATGAAATTAAATGTAAAGCCGCTTTCACTATCACCATTGGATCTTTTTAGTGATGTCTCACATCCAATTTTTCCATTCAAATAAAAAATAAGCCTCACTGCTTGATTATGTGTTATTTAATAAATATGCAAAGTTTTACAAAAATATGGGAAGCAAACTCATAAAAATATGGAAAGCCAAACTCCCCAGTTGTTACAAAGAAATGTATGCCAGAGGGCAACGCTTGCCCCCAGCTGGCATACATTTCTTTATAAAAATTGGCAAGTTTAGGGGTTTTTTTTTCATGGCTTTGCAATGTATTCTTATGAAGCTTTGCATATTTACTAAATTTGACATGGTAAAATGTAAAAGAGTACTTGGAATCCAAAAGCCAGTCTCTAATCTAAATGTCAACAAAATCGAGTTCTTAAAATTTGACAGTAATACCAAGGGGAAACAGACACCACCAGCACGTGGAGCGGCGTTCAAATTTCAGTTGTGTATCGATACATGAGTTGATTCCAAACGATCCTTGAATCGCTTAATTTAACGAAAGGTAAGGGAGAAACACTTAAACAAGGAGAGTTGTCCGCGTAACTAGACGGAATTCGCAGTTAGGCTCCGTCCTCCCGCTTCAATTAATCAGAATTTTTAAAAGAAGTGAGATGTTTGTTTTTTTTTTTTTACGGGAATACTGAAGTACATCTCTTCATGATCATTGACGACCACTGTTGTATCAGTTTTGTAACTGCGAATTGATTGCAAACGTAGACCTTGGTAAGTACGGTTACGGGATAAATGTTCAAGTTTAATAGCGGGATCCAAAGAGGGAAATTGTGAAACGCAATCGTGAGCGCATTCATGCGACTAACGGAATTCTGCAGCGCTAAGTCCCTGTAGCAGGAATAAACTTCCTTTATTGTAATGGCCTTTAATTTTTTCAGTAGATTTTACTTTAATGGATGTAACGTGGCCTAACGTTCATTCGTAACGGACAGTTCCGTCCTGAGTCTACAATCTACATCGAGACACGAGTGCATTCGAAGAACTGAAAGCGGATGTCCTGGAATGTACAGCCTGTACCCAAACTTTCTGTTCGCGGTACACGCGTGTCAGTGAATCAGTGCCAATCGCCGACCAAAACCTATTCTGTGATCATAGAATGACTGACCAGTGTACTTCAGGCAAACCTGAACACCATTTTAGAGAGATGCACTTGCTCAGTTACCAGTGATGTTCAGCGAGACGATCTCTGTGATTTGTACTGCTCATGGCTTCGCAACACGGAGACTCAGTCTGAGGGCAGGGGTTTGAATTATAAACTCGACTCACGACTCAGGGATAAAACCCCGTTTTGCCGTCGTGAATCTATAATCTGTGTTTTGAAGCTGTTCGAGGAATACTTTCTCAAAACGGGTACGGACGCTGTTCTGGAAGACTGATGTGACTACGATGCCCGCGGGCAGCTGGGATAGATAGATAGATAGATAGATAGACAGACAGACAGACAGACAGACAGACAGACAGACAGATAGATAGATAGATAGATAGATAATCTTTATTTATCCACGGTACAAAATTCGTCAGCTTTAAAAATACCTAATACTAATATAATGAGAAATATTTAAATAAAAAGCTGCTTTCCACGAATGCCGTGCCTTACAGTTCTTCTTTGAGTAGTCGTTTTAATTGCCCAAGGGACTCTGCTTCCCTTAAGTTACAAGGAAGACTGTTCCAGAGAATGGCGCCACAAAAGCTGAAGCTATTTTTGTAATAGTTTGTGTGCGGTATTGGAACATTGAGTTTATTCTCAGAGTCCCTTAGGTTATATGCGATTTCTCGCCTTTCAAATTTAGAACTAAGATAGTTTGGAGCCGACCCGTGCAGAGACCTGCAAACCATCGTAGCTCTTTGAATTTGCTGCTGGCAAGCTAGATTTTTCCACCCTAGAAGTTTGAACAGGTGACCAGCATCTACGTCATAGTTTGAGTAGGTCAAAACACGGGCTGCTCTATTTTGTAGCGTTTGTACCTTATTCCGTACAGTTATGCCACAGTTTCCCCAAACAATGTTGCAATAGTCAAAGTGTGGCTGTATTAAAGCTTGATATATTAGATGTAAGGTCGCCTGAGGGACGAAGTGCCTTATTCGTTTTATGACCGCAATACCAGAAGCGACTTTCTTAGTTACTTTCTCGATACGGCCACTCCAATCGAGTCTGTCATCGATGGTCACTCCAAGTGATTTTGCGGTTGTGACCTGGCTAACTTGAAAGTCATTAATAATTGCAAATGTCGGGGATTCTGTGAGACTACTTAGCCTCTGCCTACATCTGATAAGCATGAATTCGGTTTTAGTCATATTTAGAGTGAGTGTTTGCTCTCAGCCAATTGTGAACATTTTCTAAACTTTTGATTTAGACGCAACTGAATAATTTCTGCATTATCACCTGCGTATGTAAGGTGGGTGTCATCAGCGTACATCCTCGGCTCACAATTTGATAGACAGTTTGGAAGATCGTTAATGTATAACAGAAACAGTAGTGGCCCTAAAATCGTCCCTTGGGAACACCACAACTTAATGAACAGCTTTTAGAGAGCGACTCGTTGATGGAGCACATTTGAGTACGATTCTCTAAATATGACTTAAACCATTAGTGTGCGTTACCATATATGCCGTAATTGCTTAATTTCGATAAAAGGATCTCGTGGTCAACTGTGTCAACATATGCTACTAACTCGCCCGGATGGACGAAACAAGTCTGCTGATGAATAATTGTAAACCACTGAATTAATTTAGCTTAAGCTTGCGTTTGCTGTAAGATGATAGGAAGAGAAACCCGCTACCCCTTTACCCTCATTCATAGATAACGCAACGTAAATGTCGAGTTTGCAGAAATTGATGGCACAAATATTTTCTCTCGTACATTTCTACCTCGGAGTGTCAGGGAGGCGGGTTAAAGGGGGATGGGGGGAGAAACGTGCCAGAGACACTACTTCTGGCGTTACATCCAAGAACACGGTCTGGCGTAAGCTCTGGACTTTGAAATTAACCATTAACATGATCACAGTCACCTGGCCACCATGCCTACCCCTTATGCAAGGAACCACGCGACTTGTGAATTCAGATGAGCCTGAAACCACAAATGAGACCCGTCTAAACCACTTGAGGACTGCAAGACTTATTTAACTTTTTATCCCCTTTTATGTAGCTAGTTAAACAAGTGTACGTTGTTTGGTGTTCAATTCACCGTTGAGGAAGTCTACTAAGTTAAACACTTTGTTGACTTGCATTTATAGAAAACGTATAGGCATGACGTACAGAAGGAAAAGCACTGTTCTTTAACTAAATAATGCCGGAAGACTTACGAAAGGAAGGGCTGCTGTAAAAGTTTTCTCCTACGCCCGCATGGCGGGTGGCCAGGCCAGCGGGTTCCTGTTGCAAATAGCAAGGGAAAAAGTCATCTAAGAGCAGAATAAAAATAGGGAGGAGTGCCTGGGGGTGGGGAAGTTCGTTAGACCCCTGAAGTGCTTCTTAAGAGCCAGGATGCATAGGGCTTGGTTAAGAACAACGACGATTCTGCCTTGGAGCCTTGAGAAAAATGCATTGCTTTCAAGCGGCCCTATGTTTTCTATCAACGTACGAAGCCAGACTTCACTAGCACTTGCTATCCGCGGGCCAAATAACATGACATTTTAAAATAAAGGAAAATGAAGATTACTGTTGTTGTTGTTGTTGTTGTTGTTGTTGTTGTTGTTGAAAAGACGGAGAGGAACTTAGAAGCGCGTAGTCGTACACTTCCTGTTTCCAGCTCTCTCGAGCTATTTCTGTGCGTGTTCCCAAAATTAATAGAGAAGGTTTATTAAATTTTATTTTGGTTTATCAGCATTTCATGCTATTTTGTGCTAGCCTAGTTAAATAACAACCTTTAAACTAAACAAGACGAACAACGTTCAAGAATATTTTTCTTCGTTCAAAAGTAGCAAGTAAACAAAAAAGCAATGGTGCTGAACTTTTCAACAAAGTCAACAAATGAATTGTCTTACCTCGTATGGTGCATCTACAAAGACAAGAAAAAAAATGCCTTTTATCATGAAATAATGACAGTTAATTTAAAAGAAAAAGTTAAAAACATCCATAGAAAAATTCGTAAGAATCAGACAGGTTTGTTCACGCTAATTAGAAAGGTTCATAATTATAATCCAAGTTTAAGGTAAACGAGCTTTCGCCTACGTTTAAATTAGGAAACCTTTCAATAAAACAAACCTCAATATGGAACAAAAAATACAGAAAGCCGAGGTTAACCAGCGAAAAAGCTTTTAAACGCCCGGGGAAGGGGAGGGGGGCGGGGGGGGGGGGGGGAGAGGTTATTAAGATAGGCTGATCATCTGCCTTACGCTGCTAATATAAATCTACTAGACAAGTGTTCTATCACGAATGCCGTTCACTTATTGACTGCGCTACTCACTATTTATTTTGTTGTGGATAGTGAGTAGCCTAGCAGTGTGCGGTTATTAACAAGCTGGCAGGCACTTCCCTGCGCTTTCGAAGTGTCTGTATCAAGAAGATTTAGATAATTTAGTAGTTAAGTTTTGAACGAGTAGTAGATTTATGATAAAACAATTAGATTATTCGCCCTCGATCGATTTCAATGCGTGACAATGTGCTCGGGTTGCCCCCTTGTCAACTATCACGCTCGGTCACGCTATTGAACTCTCTCGAGCTCGTAATCAAGTGGATAAAAAGAAAGCTCATTTATTACATGGCTAGCTCCGCAAACGGACAAAATGAACCAAATCCTGCGCTGTGGTTGGCTAACCGAGCCGTGTGTACAGACCTCACTGCGTTCGGTCAGTACTCACGACCTCGGTCAAGATTCTCCCATACAGACCTCCTGCTCGGTTAATAAGAGCTAATCAACTAGATTTTTATAGACAGGCATCAAGTGTTATAAATGAATGAGCAATGTTATGTTCACGATATTATAAAAAGGAATCTTTTGGGGGTAAATTGATGTAAAGTTGTCATTTTTTGCTCACCTCGATCTCCAGCTTTACATCGGCCGTTTGGTCTAAAATTAAAGAATAGTTACATACTCATTAAGAACAGTTATCACTGAAATGAATAGATAGGAGCTATGTAACTAAGAGTCACGCAGCTTTAAGACGTTACGGAGTAAATAAACGATTGATTGACTGACAGACCGACCAACCGACAAGCCTACTGACTGACTGACTGACTGACTGACTTTCGGACGAACAGACGGACTGACGGACTGACGGACCACGGACTGACGGACTGACTGACTGACTGACGGACGGACAGATCCAGAAGGCGTTTTGCCTCGTTATTTAAATAATTTTTTCATTGTATGTTTTTGTGAATAATCCTTACCTCATACACCCACTTCTTCTCAACACCAGGACACAAACGAGGGCGATTCCCGCCACTAAGGACAGGCACACACTGATCACTACAACATTGTTGTTCTTTTCAAGTTCCTCGGTTTTTCTTTTCTTCTCGGTATCTGCAGGGGTTTCTCCAGGATGAAAACTGTCGATATTACCCTTGAAAAACAATAATAAAGCATGCGATAAAAAAATGTAGAGTTTGTAATACGAGTGGCATCCATGTTATATTTCCTTAAAAGAGGTACATCATTGTTTGCACATCTTGAAAAGTTTGACCTAAATTTTTCAAGTCGTCGTTTGTAATCCGTGCCAAACTTCTCCATCCTTAACCATCCTTGTTCCTTTAAGGTTTGTTATTATCTCTTTGAAGTTTTTCTGCTTTACTAAACTAATACTTTTAGGTCTCCTTCGATTTCAAGGTAATTTTGTACCTGGTTAAAATCACTCCAGATGCCCTGACTGATCTCCTTTAGGTGATCAGAATCAAATTTCTCCTCATAATTATGGTACAAAGAAAAGCAGTCAGGTGTTGAGAATAAAGGAAATTATCACTTAGAGACATACCGTCTTTGTATCGCAAGTTAATCAAGTGCAGGCACGATGCAAAGCAGCGCGCAATATTACAAGCATTTTCTGAATTGCGCGCAACATCGTGCGTAATGCCACAGAATTAGTCTCCCTTTCAACTCATCCTTTATATTATTGCGCGCAAAAACTTCAACAGTACGTTTGTCCATTATCTGTAACATTGCCTAAAAAAGGTGTTGCACAGGTGTCAGTCATTTCCTGTCTTTTGGCCATCGATTCTCTCACTCGAACGCAACGAACTTTGTTTTATTTCTTTCTCTGTGAACGAAAGGAATACAGAGTCGTTGTTTATCCTTCTTAAGATTGGCTACCGAATTGAAAACATAAGAACTTGCTTTCTACGTCAGCAATGTTACGCGAATTCTTGCACAACGTTGCCACGTGGATAGAAACTGTTGTGTACAATGTTACAAGATGTGCCCGGCATAAAGGTCATTGAAATGGAGAAATATTTGACAATCAGCCAGGCTGTCTATTTAGCCAGAAACGTTATTAATCTACGGGTTATTCAAAACCCCCCCAAGAAACAGAGCTTAGTGAAAAGGACAAAACTAAGCAAGCAAAACTAACTAGCAGTAAGACCATCTACATTCTAAAAATGTTCTGAAAACTTTTCTTAGTTGTGTGACATTACTAGCTTACAGGTTTTGTGTCATTTCTCTCAATCCGCGCAGTCGGCTCAACTTTTCTTTCTGTTACATTTACATCTACTGCAACATCACTGGGAACTACTTGTAGCGGTGGGCTTCTAGTTGCCTCTGGTGAAAAGAGTTCACAGAAAGAATGTGAATAGAAAACCACCAAAGCTAATTTTTTAAGAGTTTCTGAAGAAGACATACATAAAGAAGACATATATACCTGAGAGAGTATAATTTCCTTTTGATTTGACCAACAGACATTGAGATCTTGAATAAGCCCTATTACCGACACATGCAAAATCAATCTTCAAAATCAATCCAGAATATTTTGCGTCCAGACCCGTATTCCACTGAAAAAAGAAAAAAAAAAAAACTACGTGAAAATATGCCTACGCGTATTTTGGCTGTTTACAATTACAGGTCGCACCTTTACCCAAGCTATTTAGCAGTATTTTCATGTAATACTGTTTATTATGCTGTACAAGGTGGCTTTAACTTGTATGAGTCTGTGGATAAAACCCTAGTGCGTGATCGTTCAAACGAAAGCTATTTGGCAATAATTACTGTTTATTATGCTGTACAAAGTGGTCTCAATTTATCAGTCTGTGAATAAAACCCTAGTTCGTGACCATTGCGCGGTCCTTTCATGTGGTACTGTTTATAATGCTGTATAAAGTACCTGATGAAACATTTTTTCAAATTACTATTTTTTCCGTACCTGTAGATACCATCTGTTGGACAATACAGTTTTGACTATGAAGTTGTTCGGTTGTTCTTTAATCACTTGCAGTGTATCCAACGGATAAGACCATTGCGCGACCCGTAATCTATTGTAGCATCTATTAGCGTCACCCTCAAACAGAACAATCCCCGCCTTGCTGAAGTCTACAATTGCGATCTGTGAGGACGTGGGCAAAAAATCGCAATCTAAACAGTTTAACAAGAAAAGAAATTAGTCAACAAATCGGTTCAGTTCCTGTAATTTGTAACCTGCACGTTCGTTGGTAGTTCGTAACCGAGCAACAAACAATGTCAGGAACGGATTTCTGTTGAATTTTTCAGCTAGAATCTCTGAAGTCCCCCTCGCAGGA
The DNA here is from genome assembly GCF_964199315.1 of Orbicella franksi. Lineage (NCBI taxonomy): Eukaryota > Metazoa > Cnidaria > Anthozoa > Scleractinia > Merulinidae > Orbicella > Orbicella franksi. The sequence continues at coordinate 22,308,009 of NC_138155.1, read as the reverse complement.
GGTAGAAAAGCCGCGCGAGAGATTCACGCGAGTGGGTCATGCGTGTACTAACTTAGTTAATTTCCTTCGGCCCTTGCGGGACAAAAGGCAACAACAATCTCTCTCCATTCTAGCTTTACTTTGCGCAGCATGCTGTGCTCACCCATGTCAGTTTTACCTCACTTTCGTGAGCTCGCGCTCAGCCCTGATAATTCAGCACTGAATGGTTTTAGGCCGATTAGGTTTCCTATTTCCTGGGCAACCTTGGTTACTTACAGGAACTTAGCTTTGAAAAGCTAAGTGTATTAAACAATAAACTTCTATTGAATTGAATTGAGTTAGTCCTGCGTTTAGCACTGACGAGGAAAATATAGTGTTCCGACTCTGTCTACGAAAGTTGGGACATGACAAATTTTATATATATATTGCCCTTTTGATCATTGTCGGCTGGTTATTCAGCCTATAGCGAATATCACAAGCGCCTGCACTAGCTGTGTCTTGTGATGAGAGGTTGAACTATTGCAACAAAGTGTTTAGCGTGTTGCGTTTCTTGCCTGCTTTGGCCGCGAGATAAACTCACATTAAATTTTAAGAATTAAAATGAGACCATTGTTTTACGTTGCAATTCATGTCTAGTCCTTCACAATTCGGAAATGCGTACGGCATCAAGCTTTCCAAGGGCGGCACGTTGCTTGAACTAAGATTACAACCAGTATTGCTACACTACGTCTGAAAACGTGGTTTGGAATTTTCTTGGTTTTTTGTTCGTTTGCCTATTTTAGTTCCCCATGGTAAATTGGGTTGCTTTGGGAACTAAATAGTTTACCTCGGTGGAAAGCCCAAATCATTGTTTCAAACTGACGACTGAAAATTGCAATATGATCAACATCAGTTTCGTAAATATCACAAAACAATTTTATTACTAACAAATTAAACGATTAATTAATTAGTTAATTAGTTTGGAAATGCATTTCAGCTGAATATTTCTCAGTCCTTCCGTCGCTGAAGTCATTTACGAACCTAATTTGATTTTAGTTTGTCATAAATCGAAAACAAAATCACTTAGAAGACTTCAGAAGGACCTCTCTAGTGGGAAGTTATGTAAGTAAAAGTCGGTTACCTCATTCGACGACGTCCTCATTGCGACTCAAAAATATATGCGCACTTCAGGCGGAAAAACTGTCGTGCGCGCTAGTTTCCGCCAAATTTATCGGATGTTAGAAGACAGACATATCATCAGTTCGAAAATTGTCGAGGTGGCGAAATGGAGTTGTCGTAACATGAGCCAGGGCAGTAGAGAGCTAAAGTTTCTCAAGAAAAATTGAAAACCGTGCTCAAATACTGTACAACTATAGTCGTTTATCAGGAATGTGTTTTGTCGTTTAAGTCTCGTTGAAAAAGGAGTTATCGCCACTAAAACGTGGTATGAAAGCAAATTGTTTTAGTTTATGACATGCCTGTAACATAAACGAAACATTTTTCTCGTTTTAAGGGGCTGCAACATGGTAAAAATAATAATCAATTCATACAGTTTACAGTTACACGCTTGATGCGATTCACTTAATTTGAAATTTATATGATTGTCCTGCTTGTTTTGCCAACGGATTGCTCGCAAAACATTGCTCAACTTTGTGTCATTCCAGTTCTATAGTTTAGCCACTTAAAATTTGCTATAAGCAAGGAAAGCAAGTCAAAAAACAGATTTTGAGAATTCAAAAGGAAGATCTCTTTTTTTGTATTAACTCTCTCTGAACTTATATTTACATAGTTTTGTATGCTTTACTTGTCATGCTTGACATTAGCTGAAGCTAATAGCTTGGTATAAACAGATTAGCGCTTTACGGCATCATGTTCTTGTATCATACAGTTTTAACGCCGTAATTTGGGATACTGATACTGTATACCACACAGGGAATTTCTCTGGCACCTTGAATTGGAACAAATTTGCGAGACAATGTAGCCCATAGCACTTTAAAAGTTTTTTCAAACGAGATGACAGTCGACAAGACCCGACAATGGAAGCTAGATGACTCACAGGTTTCTTCAACACCCAACAACTATTGCGCTTAACAAACGTTCCCCAGCCTACACGTACTCATGAGAATTTAAGCAAGGTCTAAATTGGACGAGAATGGTCAGTGATGATCAAACCTTAAAGTGACCTAACGCATTGAAAAAATAGTACAATATTTAGAGAGGAAGCTACATCAGCCTCAGTTGGTTTTCATGCAGGTCCTCTATCTTTGTTGAATTGAGATTTGGAGTGTTGGTGTTTGCGGAGGGAGGAAAACCCGAGAACCCGGACAAAACCCTCGGCATTGATCTGGCCTCTAAGTTACAAGGCCAAACGAAGACACTAGCTCTCATTCTCTAGCTAGACGAAGAGCAAGCTTGAGTTAACTGTCCCTACCTCCTATTAGTTCATCATTTGGTACACATGCCTTACGGTGGCTGAGGTAATTCGGCCTACTGCGGCTACACTGGCACATGCAACAGTTTCCACCACTGCAGCCATTCGCTCCGCGGACTCGTCTGCAACCGACGCGGCTGCAAGACGCGGCATCAGGATTAGAGAAGGCATCAACATAACTCCGTATAACATAGAGCGCGTTGGTTCCACCAAAGACACTCATCATTACCAAAACCACCAGGAAGCGAATGACGAAGGCTCTTTTCCAAAACATACAAGTCATCATTTTGCACGCGTTGTTCTTGAACCAAAGGAGTTGCTTTCGTAAAAGGCGAATCGAGAATCAATCTTGTCGAAATATTTGTGCAGTGTTAATAAGTGTTTTCTTCCGCGAGCTTGTTGATTTTTTAAAAACACCGAAACTGATTGACGCCTTTCAATGCTCGAGTGAAGTAGCTTTTGTTCTCGCCACCTGCAGACAAGCCATTGTTTGTTTTTCTTTCTTTTTCATTCAGTTTAGAGTGTGATATACATAGCACAGAATCGAATATTTATTTTAATGGAAACCCAAGGTTTTCTTTAGAGAACTAGCAATATCGCACACATTTTGATTTGCCTAATGTTGTTTTTAAGATTGTATAGATACGAAAAGAAAATCTTAAAGCGATATTCGTGACTGTATATTGTGCTAGTTTCGTGTGCAAGCAGAAAGACTTCCCTCATTTTGAGTTACGTCTACTTTTGAAAGCAAGAAAAGAGATACTTTACTCTTAAGCACTGAGTTTTAAGCGAGAGAATGTTCTAATCTTCTATTTTTGTTCTGGCTTAGTTCCCAGACAACTCGACCGAAGCAACATAGGTATAGATCAGGAATTTCGTCTATTTTGTTCTGATATTGAGCGTGTGCAATTTCAACGGAAGTATTCCCTGGCAACACGTGAAAGAAACATTGATAACATCTCAAAGCAAACATATCGCATCTTATAAGGGTAATAATAGTGTAAAATAAGACTGTCACGGAACTAGTACAAAATAGCACTGCAAAATAGCACTGTGAGAGTTAAAAGCCGGATTTACATTGCTCAAATTGTGACCAAGTACCTCTGTGAGTCCCTACAAGAAACAGCACGACGAAAATTTTAAGTGAATTATATGAAGGTAGAACACATTGCAATTAGTTTTCAGCGATTTTGCCAAGAAAGGACTACAGAATTTGTCTGCAGACATTTTCAATTTGACAACACAATCCCATGCACGCATGTATAAACCGTGACTGCAGCCCTTAAAGCTTCATGACACCCTTAATAAGTCTTAATAATCATGAAAATAAAAAGTAACAAATAAAAATGAAAGAAGCGTTTTAAAAATACTTTTTAGTTTTCATTTTTCGAAGTCATACTGGAGGTCGTGCCCTCAGTAATAAAAATTCAATTTGCAATAGCGTGCCATTTTTTATAATTATCCTAGAAAGACTAATTCATTTTCAATATCTAGTTTTAGCTCATTCCAAGCTTCGCTCCTGTACTATATTAAATTTGCCAATGTTTTTCACGTCATATTCCCCGACTATCGTGCGGCTAACCATCAGTTCATGTACTTTATGAAATCGTGAAAACAATGATAAAAATCTTTGAGTCAGTTGAAAAAAAGATCGAAAAATACTTCTAACTCTTTAAACGTATACAACTGTATATAAAACAAAACAAAAACCGTAAAGGCGTAATTATATTTGTCTTATCTTAGCTCGCCAGCCAATTCCCATGAAATATGATTTCATGGGAAATATGATGAAATATGATTTCGTAGCCGGAATAAATATTACATGGCAAAGCAGGCCAAATTTACAAATTTAATCAACGCAAATTATAGTCCAACTACACTACAGCAGGTTGAATAACGAAACGGTTTTATTATTTTTTAATATAAATGTACTAGCATTCTATCATGAATGCCGTTGTCTTATTGGCCAAGCTCTACTACTCGCTACCTCCAGTGTAGTCTTTTGTAGATAGTGAGTAACCCAGCAGTATGCGCCTGTTAACAAACTGTTGGCCTCTTTGCGTTTTCGAGGTGACTGCATGTGAAGGGGATCTAGCTTAAGTTTATAGCAACAAGTAGATTGATTCTAAAACAATTAGGTTATGAGCTCGAGATTTCTATGCGTGACAGCTGACTGGGGCTGGGCCCTCGTCAACTACGGCGTATCACGCGATAGAAATCTTGAGCTCGTAATCTAATTGTTGAATATCACGTGAAACCTAGTCACAAAAGAGTGAGGTAACAGGTAAACGCGTATATCAGGAGTATGTTTAAATCATACATTATGCAAGAAAGGTTATCTATTTTGGAATTCATTTGACTGAGCGTATGGATCGCGAACCTGTCAAGCTCTATCGGCTTGGTTAAATTAAGGAGCTCAGCCACTGTATTTTGAGTTATTATTAATAGTTTACTAAGACAGAAAACTCCAAAGAGATAATAAATAATCCATAAAGGAACAAGGATGGTTGAGAAGATTAACACGGATTACAAACGAACAAATTGAAAAATTCAGGTTCTACTTTTCAAGACGCACAAACGGTGACGTAACGCCTTTAAATTGAATGTTTTGATAGACTACTTTTGTGAGTGAAAATAGATGGCCGAATTTTATTAATCAACTTGTGATACGTTTTTTCGTAAGTTCTACAACGGATGAAAATTGTTTTTCCTGTTGGATCCTGTAAGCATAGCCAGCCATTCTTTCCTTCTAAGCTCGAGACATACAAAATAAGCTGCAAACGATTGCGTTATTATAGAAAGAAATTCAGCAAAGAATAAAAAACAGAGACAGGAAAAAAAGAAAAGCAACAAAAGTGAAGGTCTATAGAAGTATGACCAAGTATCGTGAAATTTGTGTTTTGAACGAAGATCGTGATCGCGCGCCGATTACGTGACAAATAGAACGTCGGAGGAATAGTTGTTATTGCAGCTGAGTCTGCGGTCAAATATTCTTTTGTTTTAAGAGGCATGCAAACGAGGTGGAAGGGTCCATACAATGAAGAATTGACCCTTTCGCCTCGTTTGTGTGTCAAGCCGCTGATAACTGCAACAACAGCCATTTAAAAACGCTACGATAACCTGTTATTTCGGATTATCGTAATGTCATGGTTTTCGAAAAGCTCCGTTTTAAAAATGTTTTCCGTCCTCACTGGCATTTTCAAATTCCTCCAGTTTGAAGAGCGTTTTCGAAAGGCTCCATTTTCGTGACAAAATAGTGTGGACGGCAGGCCAACCGTGAAAATAAAGCTGCGCTTTCAAATTCCTCCGGTGTGGTGTGGATTGGGCCCCAGTTATGATCGAGAAGTTTGTTATACGATTATGTTGGAAATAATTCAGGTATCTTCTTTACAACAAATTCCATTTGGTGTTGGAGGTTATTTTATACACTCAGCCTACCCTTATATATTCTTTTTATGAACAGAACTTTTTGCTTGCAGTTAACAGGTATTTAAAATTATTGAACCAAATTATGACTGTAACAGGTTAGAAAAAATAGGGATTTTTTCCGATCAAGGAAACGCCATTGAACTTACTGTATGTGGTCGCGAGAATTTTAAATTTCTTGTCTGAAAAAGTTGGGGAATCTATTTTAAGCAGCAGGTTTGAGTCTGTGAGAATTGTTTTCTGCAGTTGAAGGGTAACTTGTGGGGTTTTTGTTGGATCAGTCTTTCAATGATCAGTTAAAATTGTTTCAAGTTCTCTTTAGAAATGTTTTCTTGATGGTTAGCAACAATTATTGCAATACATTATTAAAGCTCCGTGAGCGGGCAAGATGACCCAACTTCCTGCGCTGTGATTCCCTACCCGAGCAGGCGAGATGGCGCTATCTTTACGCGCTGTGTCCCCGCTAGAAAGATTTTCAGTCCCCGATGCCGAACCAGACGCCATATAATAGATCCTTTTCTTGTTTTGTTTTTGTTTTAAGAACTTGGCCACTTAACCTCATGCTTGGTCAATAACCCATATATATTGAAAGTACGAATAAATGTCCCAAGGAATTAGTGTGCGGTGCATCGAATACTTTTTTTGCGACGCTAATGTACTGTTACATTACATTACGTACAAGTTTGCAACAATGCCCTCCAACTCTACGAAGTTGTGTTCAAAAGTTAGCTTTAATTTTGTAGTCACCAAACATCATGTTTAAGTTCACGGCCAAAGAAGTCCCCGAGAACAAATGTTAATTATTCCGCGCTTATTTCAACGAGAAGACAGACCAATGAGATAATCGCACTGTAACAAATGTTATCTACAGTTCCGTGCGTGGACGCACAAGCTTGAAAATTAATTCCCTTGAAATTGTTCTACTATCAAACCTTTTTTGAAACTTGGCATAATTAACATTCATGATATGAACATTAAAAAAATGCAATAAAAAAATGGGGTCACCGTCCTTGTTTACGCGCCAGCAGGCTCTTAAAATGGGGTACTTTTACTGGTTGCGTGTTAAAAATTCGAATCACCTTCATACAGAATTAAGTCTTGGTTGAGAGACACAAAATTTTATCTTGAGAGTAAAGCTTCTTTTACTCACTTAAGCAGTATTGCTTCATTTAAGCCGTTTTTGATTGCCTGGACTGCCTGGTTGTGGGAATATTGCACTTTTTGGGACAGTTCCGTTGTTAGCTTGAAGTCCTCGCCTTGGTCAAATTACACCCAGTACGAAATCTTCCAAACAAACTTATGTTCTATTATCAAACTTTTTTTCTTCTTCAAATACGTTCTTTATTACACTGTTCTAAGCAAATACCTGAAAAAATTCGGGGACTCGCTATCGAGCGTAGTTTGAGGGAAATCTCTTACGTTTTGTACGCGCACGCCCCTCATGTGCGCGCGCTAATGCCGCGAGAAAATCGTGCGCAGTAGGGATGCGCAATGCAGTACTGAATTTTAAATTATTCATGCGTTGTGGACTTCCTTCAATGTGATCCATGTTTAAAATTCAATCTACGGAAAATGCACTTTATTCCTCGCTTATGGCTTTGAAGAAATATAAGCTTCAGGTTGGGATTTTCCCTACGTTTGGAGCTGTTGTGAAAAGCAAATAGCTGTAACAAGCTAAGAACTGTACACCGTCAAGCAAACTTTGAATGCACGTGCTTCGAGTAAACCAAAGATGTCGCGGTGCGATTGCTCAGCAAATGGCGTCTGAGTCGTATTCAAGGTACAAACTGTACACGATAGTGAGATGTTATTTTTTTTGTAGAGTTAGCTTAGTTTTTCATCTCTGAAAGCATTGTACAAAATCTGTTGGGAATCGTTCTTGTTCCTAACTGACGTCGGGCACAACCGCGAACTTCATACATAATTAATGCCAAAACAAGTTTAAATAATTCATTTGATTACTTTTGTTAATACTTTCCGATCATTTTTCTTCTAGAGGAAAAAAAAGACTGTGACGATAAAGCTCAGATTGGTTAGACCATTACACAATCATTTCTGGTAAGTTAACTTTTTCAGTCGCAATCTCAAAAATTTCATTCTTCCGATTATTTTCCATACTTTTCTTTTAATGACGGTTATGAGAATTTAAAGGTTCAACTAGACAATATCTCCTTGTTGATGAGTTTCTTTATTTTCATCACCCGTCAGCTTAACAGTGTGTTGACATTGAATGGTGAAAGATTACATTTTAGCCTCGCACAACACTGATAGGAGCTAGAACGAGCAGTTTGCGTGACCAGTTTGGTTATGCACCTGATGTGACCTTTGTCCTGAATTGTCACGCAACGGGGAGCGAAGCTTTGCGCGACGGTCTAAAAACGGCTGCGAAGGAGTCGGGGCATATAGGAGTAGGGATCTCTGATATAAGATCAGGAAGGCTTACGGTTCAGACTGTGGCAACTTAGTAATGTTTGTTATTTGTTTGTTTGTTTTTCTAACAGCTTATTCATTAATTACTCATAATGTTGTTTCATTAATCTCTTTGTAGATTGGCATTGCAGTGACAACGCTTCTGATGAATTAAAAATGTCTTACTCAAGTTGACAGCAGTGGTGAGTCTTGTAAATGGCGATTTTGTAGTCTCTTTGAAGCCCCGGTCAAACGACTGCAACATTTCAACGCAACATATCACAACATGGTTAGGCGCAGCATGTTGCATGCATTTGGCCACCCTGTTGTGACGTGTTGCGACATGTTGGGTGTTGTTGGCTCAAATTTGAAAATTGTCAAATTTCGTGTGCAACATTTGTGGATGTTGCATGATGTTGCAGTCGTTTGGGCTGGTTTGTGCAACAATGTTGCATACGGTCATGTGGACTAGTTTGATTTTCAATACCAGGAGGCCATTACCTGGAGCTTCCATCTTCCATACTGACCCTCTGAGTCGACTCTGTCCCATATCTTTTTATTTTTAGAGGCACCTTCCACGGGGGTTTTCGCGGGTATTTTTATAGTAGCCAATCATAAGAGAGCTGCATGTGGTCCTCTATTGTTATAAGTCACATGCAGCACACGAAAGTATTTCAACAATGGCGGAAAGCAAGGAAAGTAATCTGGCGAAAGTTCTGATATCTATGAGACAACCTCCCCAGAATACAGCATGTCTTCCGAAAGCTGAACAGTGGCATATACAACATGCAAAACAGTCAACAGACTTGGGTGTGAACTGGTACATTTGAATCATGTGGTGTCAGAATGACCAAAAGGAGGAATAAACCTTTCTCGAGAAACAATAGCTCTATTAGATAGCTGCAAGAAACATAACTTCACTAGACAAATGTATAGCTTTCTTGGAGTAAAGCCACATGTACAGTACAGCGTCACCAAAGAAAAATGTACAAGGACAAATGTGTTATCTGTGATAAGAATCAATATACTGTTCTTGTAAACAGCTCTAATCAAAAAGCCGGGCCTGGCGTCACAATATAGAATGCAAATAAGCAACATGTTCCCAAAAAGTTTCATCTTTTTTCCGGCGAAGGCAAATACTTAGAGACTTAAAAACATATCTTACAATAGAAATGAGCCTGAACAATGCATAAACACATGGCAAATTACAGGTGTCAAACTCGGCAAAGCGGCATGCTGATAACAGCGGAAATCATGCACACCCATGATACATGTATCACAATTTTAAAAATAAAAATATACGGGGCAGGGTTGATTCAGGGTTACAATTCGTATGGAGGCTCTGGGTAATTGGGCTCCTGTCAATACCCAATATGTCGCAACATGGTGGCCAAATGCACGCAACATGTTGCACCCAACAATCAATGTATTGCATTACAATGTTACGGTTGCAATCATTTGGCCGAAGCTTGCAAGTGCTAGGCCAACAATGTTGTGTTGAAATGTTGTGATCGTTTGGCCGTTGCTTTAACTGTGGGTGTAATTTGATTCAAGCCCTGCTGAATCTTGGATAGTGTGGGAACGACCGTGAATATTGCTGTTAGTTGACACAGACAAGCTGACCTTTGTTCTTTGTGCCACATATTTTAAACCTTTTTTTTTCGTCTTATTTTCAGGTCTGACTTCTGAATTCTCTGCTATGTATTCAACAGCCGTTCTTACACTTCACAGCATGGCTAAGGTCAGTATTCTAACAGATATCCGACCTACATTTAACAATTATTCCACTAGCACGCGTTGGATATGAGATATTTTTGAGAGATAGCCAACGATTGCGTAGTGCCATGTTAGCTATAATCATTTCATATCCAACAAGCATGAGTTGAATGACTGTTTCATTAAAAATGGCTCAAAATATAGAAAACTGAAATAAAGTAGAAATAAAATGCCCCCAATAGTTACATACGTGCTTACCATATTTGTAAAGCATGGTATAATGGCTCATATACTATGGTGGCTAAGCCAATGAAAGTTCTTGAATTGCATTATGCAATGATCCAGTTTTTATCAACAGGGGGTGTGTTAGGCTTCTACAGACTTCTAGAGCTATCCTATTCGACACCAGTGATGAGGGAGTTTGAGGAAAAGGTCGTTGAAAAAAAAAAACGAAATCAAAGCTCAAATTACCTGCCAGAATTGAAAATGGGTGTAAAAAACGCTAATTTCCATTTTGTGATACCAATAAGGTTTCTCTTTGAATGTCCTGTTACATGCTCTATAAATCGTATAGCCTGACACAATGCCAATGGCCAAATTTCATGTTTTATCAGCAAAATAAGTACATGTTCAGCTAAATGAATCTATGAATCTGAATCTAAGTAATCGCGAGATGCTGTTGTCGTGATGTAAAAGCTTCATCTAACAGATGTAGTCCTTGACAACAAGAAAATCTATTTTGAACCTAGAAAACATTTTATTGATTTATTTTATTTTTTGTGACAGGATAAATAAGAACACAGCCACCACCGAACCAAGCTTCACTCAGAGTCTCATTGTCCTTCAAGCCCAGTGAAAAGAAACAACAGACATCAGTTTACCAATAGGCCAATCAACGCATTTATACTATTTGCTAAACGTTTTCGAGTGGAGTAATAACCCAGGCCCACTCTGGAAAAGATAACAGGTAAGCTCATAGAGCGCATCCTATCAGAAGGTACAAGTAATTCTAGAACACGTCATAGGGTTAGGCACTTCATCATCAATTGGGACGTATTTTCCCTACTGATAAGATACAAGTAACAGACAATTGCCAACTTTCTCTGGACTGTGGAAAAATACTTCAATGGTATTGAGCTTATTTCATAGCCGTATCTAGTAACGGGCAAACTGAAGCACTTGCCTCAGTCATTGTTTTTCATTTTTGTTGTTTTTGGTCATCATTAACACCCGTAATACCTTGGAAGAGGATTAAAGCGTGCCATAGGCATTGCCTCAGTCGTAATTTTTTCATGGACATTGCCTCAGTCATAATTTGTTTCTGGTTAAGGCCCTCAATAATGTTTAGAGATTTGATGTGGTCAAATGTTGCAAGTTAAAAGACCCAAATCAGTCCTCTCTGTCTTTTCTTGTTTTAATTTATGCTGGGAAACTTGCGATTTTGTTCCACTATAAAGTAAGAGCGTCCGGTTTTCTAGTGTTTTGAGATCGTATTGAGCTGCACTGCCAAACAACGTCGGGTGTGTGTAGTATCGAACTTCAGACCCTTTCAGTCCACTTGGGTGGGTCTAAGTTCCTCTTTCCTGTCCCAAAGTTATTTTTTTCCTTTGGATAACGCAACAGCAACGTTCTGCTTGTCTTTTTGGGCATTTTTCTTGGTTAAAATTTAAAAACTAAAGATACAATTAATAAAAATGGGCTTCTGTACTTCATACTAACTGTCTGTTCTAAACACTAATTTGTTATGTCAGCCTTGTCTGATCATCGCATCATTTTTCGTTCAAAGGTAAAACTTGTCACAGTGTCATGATTGGCATGGACAGACAGACAGGCAGACAACAGTATCATCATGGTGTTCTTCAGACTTCAGGTCAGTGTTTTTACATGTTATCAATATTTCCTGCCATTTTGAGATCAAGCTGTAGATATCAATGTAAGCCTTGCCTGCCTTGGCTGAACAGGAAAGGAAAATCACCTTGAGGCTGCCCACAGAATACTAGTTTGTACAAGAAGTTTCACGGTTGTGGTTGGCTGGGGGAATTAGTAGATTAAGACCGATTTTATTGTTCGTAGCGTCCAGTTTAGGAAGGCGGGGAGGATCAGTTCTGGCACGGATAGTCTCTTTATACATATTTCTGTCCATTTGACCAGTAAAACTGTTGCCATCCGTCGGCGCACCACACAACTACCACCCCCCGCCTTCCCTACCGCTAATTAAAGGAACAATTGCGATTTCCTAATTCTATGTCACCAAATGCTTTCCAGTATTGAAATAAATTGAATAAAAAGATTCTAAAGAAAGAAAAAAATCGTTTTTTGAATTATTCGAAAAATTTAGTCATGTCTTGACGTGGGTGTTAAATTTAAGGTGCTGTGTTTGAATCATAAGCAGTTAAAGCTAAAACTAAGGTTGTTTTTAACAAGTTGTATTGTTGCTATGGTGCCATGAAGATGGCCACAACTTATTTAACAATGTTTGGGCATTTGTGGGCTACCAATAGTGTAACATCACTTGATACGTTGGAGTGGTAGCATTGATCTGTCAAAGTATAACTAAAACTGCTAGAAAGTGCTGGAAATTGCCAGACACGTTGAGGGAGTTTCGTCACGGTTAAGCCGGGTTTGCACATCTTGAAAAGTTTTAAGCTTAAATTTGTCAAGTTCGTCGTGTGTAATCCGTGTCAATCATCTCCATCCTCAACCATCCTTGTTTCTTTATGGTTTATTACTATCTCTTTGGTGTGTTTCTATCAGTTTTAGTAAACTATTATTTTCAGGTTTTCTTCAATTTAAAAGTAGTTTGTACGTGGCCAAAATAACTCAAAACACCGTGACTGAGCTCCTTTAAAAGTGTATTGATATAGCCTCTTCAAGTTATTTGTAAGTTGTCCCTGAAATTTCTTTCTTCCAGTTACTCACTTTATAGCTGTATTGATGTGTACATCCTCACAAAACGCGCGCTACCTACAATGTATTCACATAATACTTATCTCTCTTCAGGAAAATGTCAAGAACAGATTTGAAAAGATGAAAAAATCAAAAGCTTCTTAGGACAGAAGGACAAGTGCAGGATTATGGCTTTCACAACAGTCACGGTTAGTTGATTAGTTTAAAAATAATAAGCTCTAAATTTGTTCCAAGCTGTTCGAAAGCCGATGCATTAACGCAAATCTGGTACTAGAAGTTGAGGATTGGCCAAAATTTCTGCAGTTTAACTCAGTTGCGGTCGAGTCCAAAACTATGAAAGGTTTAACCGAAATTCCTAGCAATTTGGGGTGTCTCGAAACAGTTTTCATACCTAACTGTAACGTCTGCAGCGACTGGCAAATTCCAAACGAGACGAAACAAAACGAGCTCTAGGCGTGTCGCGACAAACTAGTGGGTGGGACTACTTTACAGGTCGTCTTCAAGGGTAGACAAGTAAACCACGGAAAACCAAAGTTGACGGTTATCGGCGATTTATTGCATCAACATAAACGATCGTAAACTGAAATAACAATATGTAACGAATTTCTATCAATTTAGCGGAAAAGTTGCGTAACAAATAGTCAAAACTTACACGAGACAAACTAACGATTTGGAATCGATAACATAACGAAATTGAATAACAATACATCAAAAAAAGGCCAGCGTAAATACTACGCTAAGATACTAAATAAGATTCGATACAGAAGTACACAACAAAAGAAACTAATTAACAGCTCAATGCTTTCGAACCTAAAAGGTGGGCGTTCACTCTAGTAACGTTCAGAACACTTTCTAATTTAGACGATTATAGATCAATTAACATTGTACAAATCTTTCTTTGTATTCCTTCGCCCATAGCTATAAAAAGCGTAACCTAATCAAAATGACAAAGGTACTCACATATCGGTCCCGCTTGAGCCAAGGGTTAGGAAATCAAAAAGCATCAAGAGTTCAACGTTGACAAGACCACGCGAGATGGAAAGAAAATGTACTTTAAAGGGACGCTAACTCAGCTTTTATATGTGCGTGGTGACGCTTGAAGGTCCGATTACAAAACCAATGAAAAAGAAGTAAACATTGTAACTACGTTCGTAACTAAGATAAAGAGACAATTATTAACTAATCAAAATTGACCTTTGTCTAGTGTCCTTAACACTAACATTCCTATTAGATTTTTGGCAGCCTTCCCTTAATCGAATCGATGTGAAAATTGCACGAGTTATAAACTTTACATTGAAGTTTGGTGAACTGTATTTTTAAGAAAAAAAAAATGGATGTTGCCATGGCAACAACACTCGTGGTCCAAATTTTATTTTTTTTTAAAGTATTTTCAAATTATTTTTTTCATAATGACAATAAATCGACTGAGAGTTTAACACTACTCTGATGTAATTAGGTCATTATCTTGCCAAATCTGTCTTGAAGTAATTTTTTGACACCATGAAAGATTTTTTTCGATTGTCTTTTGCGATTTTAACATCACTCACGTACACGGTGCAACGTGGACGTTATTTTCGATTTTAAGCTATTATTCTAACATCTTGAAAACGGTTCGACAGATTTAAAACGTTCACTACGCAGCGTTTGATAACAATAAAAACAATTTTACTCCAGCATTTGATTGGCATTGATTCAATGGAGCATCTTGAATTTAATTATGAAGGAGGAGTTCAGTTGAAGCAACCAAAGTGCAACGCTAAAATATTCAAATAATGTGTACCAAAAGCGTTAGTTTAACAGCAACAATTGGTGTAACTCTCACATCGACCCGGTTAAGGGAAGATTTCTAAAAAGCTGATTTAAAACATTTTCGTGGTATTGTTTCTTAATCTCGTGTTGTCAATGCATGAGGGAATTTTCTTTGGTGTGAAACAAGCAGGCAATAATTATCAGTACTCTCTCTGTTTTCTTGAAGAAGAAGAAAAAAGCTTTCAAAATAACAAGGAAAAGTTTTTTCAAAATTTTTGTAGCTGAAAGCGTTTATGTTCTTGCAAAGATGCATGTATTTGTTAAAATTCGGCCGATCGATTTAAGCCTCGCCCTCGCGGCGTAATTATTTCGTTTCTATGCTTTGCTAGTTTTCACGTTTTCACGTTTTCACGTTTTCACGTTTTCAGTTAAGCCTAGTTTTTGAAAATCTGATTCCTCGTGATCGTTACAAATATACTTGATTTTCTTTTATATATTTATTTTGTTTTTGCTGGCGGTTATTGCATCGGGCGAAACTCCGTGTTAATGTTATAACCTTGAGATCGCATATAATTAGGCTAAACGTTGAATATTAATCTTGCGTCTGGCTCCCCACTTTGTTACACAGTGAAGCGAACCCAAGCAATAACATCATAAGTTTGATGATAAAATCATTAATACCATCGGCTAAAAATACGATCAGTTCCTCGGAGACCGGTTGCAATGATTGCTAATTTAGGATTATATTGTTATTTTCAACCATCAACACAGCGAGTCTGACTGTATACAATTAAGCGTAGTGTTTATGTTTGTACATCCGTTCCACTCTTGGTTCGCTGGACGCGATGAATAAAATGTTACCTTAAGCGAGGTCGACGGCTCAACAAGCTGAAATATATATTTATGATAACGATCGTCATTGTGATAGTACTTAAAGATAAATATTTGTGTTCTTTTCCTGCAGGTTCGTTGGCACTTATGATGAATCGAATATTGCAAGCCAGGAATATTCTCATCCAAACAAGAGACAAGTTTATTAAGAGCTGGAAAACAATGTAAGCGAACGTTTAGTTCAAGATTTTTCCGGAAGATTCGCTGCTAAGTTTTTTTTCTTACAAGAAACTACTCGCCTAGTACAGCGATTTTTTTAAAAAAAATAAGGCAGAGCTTCAATTGGAAGATCAAATTTGCTAAACTGTAATTTTATTTTTTGTGTGTGTGATTTTGCTTGGCTTATTCAGATCGGTTTAAACAAATTTAATTTTCCCGCCAATATTATTTCTTGTTAACATCTGTTTGAAAATGTTTAATTTTCCCGCCAAAAGACTTAGAAAAATACGGGCGCCAAAATACGCATGCGCCAATTTTTATTTTTTAAATATTACTTCTTGTTAACATCTGTTTGAAAATTTTTAATTTTCCCGCCAAAAGACTTAGAAAAAATACGGGCGCCAAAATACGCATGCGCCATTTTTTTTTATTTTTTAAATATTACTTCTTGTTAACATCTGTTTGAAAATTTTTAATTTTCCCGCCAAAAGACTTAGAAAAAATACGGCGCCTAAAATACGCATGCGCCAATTTTTTTTAAAAAAAAGTTTAAATATATTTTCAATAAATTGTATTCAATTCATGTGTCTGTTCTCTTTGTGGCATTTTAATATCGTAATGAATAAGAGTCAATAAAGTAGTGACATTTATTTCTTTGTAATCTCTTTTATTATCTTCAATAAAACGTTTCAAAAAATTGTTTTGTATTTCAATTAACTTTATACACTTCAAATACTCTTTAATTATAAGTTAATTAGTTAATGAAAAATCAATTAACTAATAAAAGAGGTGTGACAAAAAAATGTCCCCTCTATATACTAAGACTTTTGGCGGGAAAATTGGAAAAAATTTGCACAGCGTTTCCCCTGGCAAGATTTTGGGCAAAAAATTTAAAATGGCTTCCCTCAAAATTTTCCCGCCAAAAACATGTAAGCAAAGTCTAGTGCAAAAAAAATTGAAAATAGAACGCCAATTTCGTCCTCGACTTTTAAAAAACCGATACGATATTTTAGTTTAAAACTGTCCTTTCCAAGTCAAAGTTTGAACTGAATTTCCTCTTCGAGACGTTTTGATCTTTCAACTTTTTTGCACGAGATAGTGTTCACATGTTAACTAAACGTACAGTGAAGCAACATGGCAAGAGAAACTAATCTACTCCGCGAAAAAACCGACCCGCCTTTTAATTTTCCTCTTTACCAATAACCTGAAGAAACAAACGAAGTTTCACGGCGCCACAACCGGTTCCACCGTGGTGAAATCAGTAGTGATGCCGCAAAACTCCTGTTTAATCAGGCTATATTTCCAATCAACCGTCGAGTCTACAAATTTCTATAACTTGCCATGTTGCCTCGGATAAAAGACTTTTTCAGCCGTCAATAATCGTTTGTAGCACGGGACAAAGTGAAAAAAGAAGATTTAAGCAAAGTCAACTTTAAAAATTTCGGGAGCAAACTAGACTTAATTTAGCCAGAGAATGTAACAATCATTTGGCTCTAAGTTTTTTTTATTAATTCTTATGACATACTCGCCTAAACGTTTGACTAGAAAACTAAACACACGAAATGTTGCAAAATTTTCTGGAGCAATTTCAACTGTTGTTTTAGCCACAGAATATAATAATTTAATTGCTTGGTTCCAAGTTCTTCATTAAATCTTGTGATTAGATAAACAAGAAAACGTTATAGAATGCTTGACCTAAAACTCTAAACTTTTTACGAGCAAATTCTTCGGTTAATTTAGACACAGGGTGTAACAATTTAATTGCTTCGCTCCATATTCTTCAAGCGTTGAAATCGAACGAGAAAAATAAGGAAAATCAATCCAGTTTTTAAATTGCCTAAAGCAAGGTTTCAAATCTCTCTGGAGCAAATTCAACTGTTGTTTTAGCCGCAGAATATCACAATTTAATTGCTTGGCTCCATGTTGCTAAATTCCTTTGTTAACATTCCAGCCGAGTTTAGCTTTATTTTTAGACAAGATATTCAACGATTGAAAACTTGGCTTTACTTGATTTAATTTGTATTTCTTCGCAATAATCCTTTGTCCTGTGCTTCATCGAATGCCGGCAGAAAAAGATCTTTATCCAATGTAGATGTAAATATTAAACAACACCCAGTGTCTGGTCCAAGGAAAAGCGTTATTCTGAGTTCAACTCCTCCCCTTCACACGAACCTTTCCTAATGAATTGATATGCAAAATTAACCGAATTACACTTATACAGACCACAGTAAAGATAAAGAAACCAATAGCAAATAATCTACTTCCTCTTTTGTTTATTTTTCTCTATCTCGCACAACTTTACCTCGAAACGTAATGGAAAAAATATTCTCCAAAGACCTTTTGGTGCAACTAAAAGTTAAATCAGTTCGAATCAGTTCTCCTGCAAGTGTTTTTTGTAGATAAAATGTTTTGTTTAAAACAGATTTTCGCGACACTGTTAATAAGTTGTTTGCCTTGACTTGTGTACAGAACAGAAGTAAATAACAATTCAATAAAATTAAAAAGACCAGATGGCTTTGGACAAGCAAGACAATTGAACCGAGAGGAAGAAATATTAACTGCAAACAACATTTTAAACAAGTTAGACAAAAATAATAATTCTTTGCTTCGAGTTTTGCATTTTCTGGAGCACTTTCGACTGTTGTTTTAGCCACAGAATACAACAATTTAATTGCTTAGCTCCAAGTTCTTCTTCTTTAAGTCTTTTAGAAGGATATGCAAGGAAGATAATTGGAGGAGAAAATACGAACTAAATAAAGATTTCCATAGGACTGTTAATCGACAAAAAAAAAAAATTGAGCGATGTCTCATCCCATGTTTTTCTTCTAGTAGATTTAACATTTGCGAAAACGAATTGAAAAAAAAGTCAATATTCATACCAGATTTGGATGAGCAAGATAATTGCAGCGAAAAAAACGTCGTCGGATTAAATCATTGCCGATTCATTAACTTCTCATTAATATCTTTACAACTGAGAGACAAAAAACATGATTTCAAAAAACGTTTGATTTTGTGGTCTGTATAAAAGCTAATTCTGAATCGAAACTACATCGTAACATCCCATGAACCAGACATAAGTGTTTTGTATTGTATACTTAGCTTACAAAATGACAAGAGAACATTTGCTTATGCGTTTTCCGTACGCTTTTTAAGACAACATTAGCCAATTGGTGAAAAATAAAAGAAATGAATGTGCAAACATTTACAAAGTTTAAAGCGACATCACGATATTTTAACAATTCATGCGTAATGATTTGCTTGGTAAATTTGCGTCGCTTTACATTTGAAAAGCTTTTATTCTCTTGTCAATTGTAACTTATCGGTTGATGAAACAAACAGACGGATATTTTCGAGGTGGCACGATCAAGGTTTTAGTTTTCACAAACTAAATGCTCGTAAATTTCACACAGTTACTGCGTCGTTTTGAAAACTGATTTGCAATGATTTACTCCGTCAAAGTTGTAGAAAACGTAAATATTTTTCTTATTTGTCTCCGGCTTCCAAAGTAATGACAATATGTATTCTGCTCGACAAAAGTGAAAATCATCTACGACTGAACGAGCACAATTGTTTAATTGAAAACGTTACAGAGTATAACAATTTAATTGCTTCGCTCCGCATTCGTCGAGCGCCAAAATCGAACGAGACAACGAAGGAAAATCCGATTTTTAAATTGTTCAACTTAAGTCAGAGTCAAGGTTTCAAACTTTTCTGGAGCAAACTCAGCCGTTGTTTTAGCCGCAGAATATCACAATTTAATTGCTTGGCTCCACGTTGCTAAATTCCTGTTAACATTCTAGCCGAGTTTAGTTTTATTTTTAGAAAAGATATTCAACAATTATTGTATTTTAAGTAGTTGATTTGTTTCTCTCTAGGTTTTCTTCAAATTCTCGTTCGCCTAACATGCAGTGCCACCTTAAAAATACCCCACCTCTGTTACATCGACTGAAGTTGTAAATGATGGCTGATGTCTAACACAACTCAACTCAGTTATGAAATACGCCGTCCTTGTTTCCTTGTGATGTCATCTTTCTGGACTTGCAGCAAGACAATCAGTAATACAGCCGAGGAGTTCACTTCCCTTACAAACTTAAACAACTAATCAGCCACCATTTCACTTAAATTATTTGACATTTTAAAATTCTTATCTTTGCAGTATTTCCTTCCGATTCAGTTATTCCGGTTCGTCTTGTCCATATCCTTTCCTCCAGTTTTTCTGAAAAATAAATTATCAGGTCTATCATCAGCAAGTGCTCAAAAATTTACAATTAAATGATTAAACACTCTTAAATACGATCTCAACTCGCCATGGTAAAAGTTAAACTAGCAAATAAACGCCCCTGAGGCCAGATACGTTTAGAAGGTGAAGTTGACAGGATTCCAAAATAAAGTTTCTCAGTAAGGAATGATAAACTTTTCTGTTTGTAATTGTGTTACCATGAAAAGGCCTCTCCACATTCAGAACTGAAAATTTAGCGCGCCCGGTCGCCTTTATTTCAACTTGTAACCAAATACTTTCCTCTTCGAAAGTCTTTTAAAAGTTTTCCAAGGAACTTTCAAATTCTGAATTTAGTAACGTCTCTCAAATGTTGTTTAGAGAGGTTGAAATACCGTGAACGAAACAAAACGAACCGCTCTTCAGTCGAATTTCGACTTGAAACAAAGGTGAAGCGAACAGTTAGCGCACGTGTTGACGCTTTAGCGACATAATGCCAGTCTTTTAGACTTTCTGGGCAAAATAAAAGTAATATTCCCCATAAGCAATGCTTACCTTCAGTTAGACAAGCTAAAAGAATTTGTCCAAGCTTCCATCTCTTCTTCTTCAAGCATCTTCTTGCCTCTAGAGTTCCAACTCGCCTTCACAAGGACGACACGTCTTCACACATCAACGGACGACATGATTTGACGAAGATTCTACAATTTGGAATGAATATGGATTAGAAACTCAAACCAATCACTGACAAACACACTGGAAAGAATAAGCGTGGAATTTGTAGGCACACTTTCTAGTCAGCCAATCATGAAACGCGAAAAAGAAAACTATTGCACGCACTAAATACATTTTCTTTAGTTTAATTAAAAGTTTTGGTATTTGGAAAAGTTCGAAAATAAAATGAGAATATGGTTAATTATGCGGAAATATGGAATCCCGAACAAGATAGTAAGGATGGTAAAAGTGTTCTATGAAGACTTCAATTGTGCTGTAGAAGATCAAGCAGAAGCATGTGAGTGGTTCAACATCAAGACAGGCGTCAAGCAAGGATGTAATATGTCTGGATTTCTATTCTTGATAGCTATGGATTGGATTATGAGAAGGACTGTAGGAAAAGGAGAAAACGGAATCAGGTGGAACTTTACATCTAAACTCGATGATCTAGATTTTGCTGATGATGTGGCGCTTTTGTCTTCTACTAAACAGCATATACAGAACAAGACTACTAAAATGAATGAGGCAGCAAGACGGGTCGGGCTGAAAATCAACAAAGGAAAGACAAAGGTGATGAGGATCAATGGGAAGAGTCAGGAGAAGGTTGCAGTAGATGGGCAAGATATCGGCGAAATTGAGGAGTTTAATTATCTGGGGGCTACCATTTGTAAGGAGGGAGGAGGAATGAAAGATCTGAAAAACAGGCTGTCCAAGGCGAGAGGCACATTTGCCAGACTCAAAAGAATATGGAACTCAAGGAACATCATGAAGAGGACCAAGCTTAGACTGTTTAAAACCTTAGTTGTACCGGTGCTACTGTATGGATGTGAGACATGGAAGATGAACATGGGAGATGACCAACGAATAGATGTGTTTCACAACAAATGCCTCAGGAGGATTCTCAAAATAAAATGGCAAGATCACGTTACCACTAGAGAGCTCCTTGAGAAGGCAGAGACGAAGTTCCTTAGTGAAGAGGTTAAGAGGAGAAGATGGAAGATGATAGGGAATGTCCTACGACAAAACAGAAACAGCCATACCAACATAGCCCTATCATGGACACCTGAAGGAAAAAGGAAGAGAGGAAGGCCTAAGACCACCTGGCGAAGAACAGTTGAGAGAGAGAGGAACAGCGCAGGATGGCGTACATGGGATGAGGCAAGAGCTGCTGCAGCCAACAGAGAAAATTGGAGGCATTCTGTGGAGGCCTTATGTGCCACGAGGCATAAAGAAGCTAAGTAGTAAAAGGAGAAAACAGAAACGCCTGTAGGTGAAAAATGTGTTTGTAAACAGAGGAAAGAAAAACTATTGAAAGAATATCAAGCTCATCACTTTTGAAACAAGGACTTCGAGCTATGTTGATCCTGAGATGCATTTTTTAAAAAATATCTGAAACACTTTAACCTGAAAGCTCACTCCTCAGATCTAAATACCTAAGTTAAATCCAACTTTCCAGAGACAAAAATAAATCGAGCCCCTATCGCCAGAAATGAATATCTTTCACCCAGAAAAACCCGGCCCGCCCCTAACATTACTCACACATAAACCCGAGTCTCCGTCTTACAAGACAAAATAAATTCCCCCCGGTAACCCTGTATATCCAGTGGATATAATACCATCAAACGAAATTAAAGTTTCCCTGAAAATTGGAGTTTTACTCGAGAAATTAGCATGAACCCAAAGACCATCCGCGTAGCAGGCTACTTGACTCTGTGCGCATGCGTGCAATTTTGTCTTCCCACAAGCGTTGCAAATTCATGAACCTATAGGGAGATGCTCGACCACAGTTGCAGTCTGAATGGTACGGGCGATGTTTGGCATACGTGCTGGGCTGCGGGGAGCTAAAGCCCCGTGTATCTCGTGGTCAAGTAGAGGTACTCGCCTGCAATTTTTGTCCTGGGGGCTAGCCATCGCTTGTGGTGCCCTCGAATAGTGCACCCTTATACCTAAGAAAGGACCATTTGAAAGCTCGCGAAATAACGCCTCAATCGATGTGTTTATGTAAACAAATCAAAGCTGGTTAGCTTTAGACAAGAACGGACCATCAAAAAGAAGGAAGTAAAATCTTGAAGTTGACAAAAAGCGGCAAAGTCCTTAGACAAAAAATATTAAAAAAAAAAACAATTTCAGTTTGTCACAGAGGTATCTCAGGCTAATTCTACAATAAAGATGCAAGTCTCTGATCTTCTTTCGTACACACCGCAGCTCTCCTTCCAAAAAGCGCCCGAAATTAAACTTTCTTTTATTAACTATCACCTGACCAAAGTCACGCCACTTTAGATAGCACGTGACAAGTGGCTAAGAAGAAATAGGGATGGTCACGCAACGTCGTATCTCGTAAAATCACAAAAGGCGTGAACACTGATATGAACAGTTCTTTATTTATTAATCAAACATTATGTACAAAAAGCAATATGAAACAAGAAAAAAACTAGCTTGTGTCCATAGCAGAACCTTCTGCGCTAGAGGACGGTTCATCTGAGTCTGTCTTGTCTTCTGTTAAAGATAAAAAAAAAGCAAAAACAGTCAGTTTTGTTGCATCAGATAAAACAACACGAGGCTATCCAGGTTCGTTGGCTCTGGAGTAGAAGCCTGCCCCTGAAACAAGCGAGTTTGTTGCCTGTTAACTTGAGTTTACAGCAAGAGGATCTGGATTGAAGCTGGAATCTCAATTGCCAGTTCAATTTCCTGCGATTTCTCAACTATCAGATAAAATTGCAGCCCATTTCAAAGTTATCAGTAAATTTTGACACATTTTTTAACTTATGGTCGGCAGCTATGAGTTAAAAAAAGTGTAATTTCACAGCTTATAGTTTAAAATTTTAACCAAATTCTCGGGTATTAGTTAAAACCCCATCCAAACCCTGTAACAAGCCTTCTTACTCTAAGACGCTAAAAGCTGAAGATTTTCGCATTTCCATAAATCAATCATCAAATTAAAAATATCACACTTTTTGTGCAATCGAAAGACCAAACAGTTAAGACAACAGAAAATGAGCTCATGGTCTCTTGGTTAAGACTAAAAATATTTATCAGCCTCAAAAGACAGTTAGTATTCTACTGTTGATTGGCCTTACCCTTTAAAACACTCCCATAACCATACAAGAGAAATGCAGTGGAACCCTGTACATGTTAATTCGACCAACAACTCGCTCATGTTCTTACAGAATGGCGCGCGCATTCAAAAACCTACCGCTGGAGACTGGGCCGAAACGGCCGACGGGCCATTAAAATCTAGTGAGCTGTATTAAAACAGCACGGTCGTGTTATACGGTTTGTTAAACGAACAAAACTATTGACTGAAGTGTTCCCGAGTATCTAACAGGCGTCAAAATCAAAGTTAACAATTTGCAGCCTCTTCCAACAAATGGGAGAAAACTTTTTCCAAGACGCTCGAAAACATTATTTTAGAGTGAAGTAACTCAGCACTTCTGTCGCCCATTGTAGCTACACTGTGCTGGCGAGACACAAACAGGTCGAAATATATGGATTTTAGTTGAATTCGGGCATTCAGGCTTGAGAATTAAAGGCTAATGCTTGTAGGAGCTGACTGGCTGATTTGTAATTCAACTGCCGGTCATATCGGCATGTTATATCTAAAACAACAGTACTTACCCTCCAGCATTCGTTGTAATTCATGAATTGTGCTGATTAGTAGATGAAACTGTTTCTGTCGAAGTTCCAGCTAAAATGAAAAGAAAAACATCATCAACAAAGGCCAATCATTTCGCTTTGTCCCTATCTCTGGCACTCGCACACCGGAGAAATATTCGGCTTGAAGTAAAACAATAAGCCTATAGCTTGCGGTTGAAGTGCAGTGAGAAACACATAAATATATACGTACATGAGCAAGCTGGCATTTTGGCAAAAAAAAAAATCGAAATAGCATGAGCAAATATATATGAGTGAACGGAGGAAGAACTCCTCTGTAAGTTTACCGGCAGCTTCAATCTACGTCGATGCTATAGAGTGTGTACTGTATATTGAGCGATAGAAGTCCCCGTCCCCGTCCCCTCACCTCGTGGATCCACAGCTACTTTGACCATGTTATGACGAAATTCACTGTCAATAGCATGACAGACGCATGAAAAACTGACGTCAATTTGTTAAATCTACCCGGCTAAAAGACTGCGCAAACCACAGTATCTTCACAACTTTTTGAATTGGTGAGAAGGGGTGCAGTCAGTGGATTACCACTAGAAGAATATGAAATAGAATAAGAAGTTAAGTATCGTAAAGTGCCATATTAATAAATGTGTCTCAACTCCTATTGTTGTTCGTTCGTATACTTAAAGAGGGCCATAAACACACAACATGCTGAGATCCGCAGCGCATAAACGTTTACAGTGGCCCAACTTCCTGTCGTACTATTCAAATTACAGGAATTCTGCTTCTGCCAGCATGAGAACTAGCATAACCGCCGCGCCATTTCGTAACATGATTGGCACAAACAAAAAATGTTGAAGAAATACAAGATGACGGCGCTATTTTGCCTGCTCGGGATTACCCGCTGTGTCCCGCAAGAACAATTTTCCCGAAAGCCATAAAATAAATGCTTTATTTACCAAGCTTGTTCGGTCAAGATGGCTGGACATTGACCGAGTTCTTTTTTGCGTGTTTATGGGCCTCAATTCCGTCTCGGTCCATAAACACGCAAAAAAAGAACTTGGCCAATATCCAGCCATCCTGACCTCACGCTAGGTCATGTAACCAAACAAATAAACAAAACTCCAAACTGAGTAGGGACAGCACTGTTGCATAAAAAGAACTTGATCTGACCTAACCAATGTGATATATCAAATCAGGAGCCATAATCGGGGACGGAGACCGTAAGTCTCGGGATTCGCGCGCACCTATGATATGGGACAATTTTTCTATTTTTAGAACAAATTGCGCCATCCTAACGTCATATATCCGCGCGGATTCACGCGCATGTCGGGGGCTCTCGCGTGGATGTTGTCACGTTGCGTGATCAAATGGTGAGAGTTGAAAGATTCTCTTGCGTATTTTTCACAGCGATGGCAGGGAATACGAACCAGGGCGCTTATATGTAGTTTTATGCTCTGAGCTAACAGAAAAGGTGGGTTTTTCAGGGTCGAAAACAAGACTTCAATCTCGCGCTGGGAATGAATAATAAGATCTGCTCACGCTAGTTGTAAGCTTACGCGTATGTTTTTGCGTTTGTTCTGACTTAAGAATATAGCAAGAAAACTCTCTACTCTGGTATCGAGTTAATTTGTGAGTTTCTCAGGCTATGCTTAATCATAACCAAAAGCTGTTTTGACGGTTTCTTATTGTTTCTGCTTGTTTGGTGAGTTTGCAAATGTTTTTGAAAGGAAAGTCTGACGCGTACAATTAGCTCATTTGCATAGTGCAGCTCGTGCATTTTCAAGTCCGAGTCGGCGTTTTCGATTGTCAGCAAATCTTGACAAAGATTTCTGTCGTTATCTTTTGTGCTGAGATGCTGTAACAAATTTCACGAACGCAAAAAAGGCTACTAACATCATGTGTGTTTCTTCAACATAAGCATAGTGAAGTTTTACACTGCGAAAATGAAAATAGACAAGGAGTTTTGATAGCTCGATCAACAAAATCGAAATCGTCATTCCAAGTTGATTAAAGAAAGCGTCATCGTAACTTTGCTGATTATTTCTGCTTTATTCACATATTTTCAGCTTAGCTTTTAATATGTTCTCAAACATTTATCAATCTTAAACATATTTAAAAACTATGGAGTTATTGTTTGAGTTCGATGTACGCTTTCACACGAAAGTGCGGCGGAAGTACAATTTGTCATGTTTACTGACTGTACAAAACACGCATCGGCGGGCGCTCTCATTCATCGACAACAGAAAATTTACTGGATTTTTACACGAATAAAACTGAGCAGTATCTACGGACGTAAAGTTATTGGGCCTTGATGAAACATCAAGCGTTGCTTACAATTCAAGCGAAACTCAAACTAGCAATTATTTTGTTTTACTTTTCGGTCGCGATAGACTGACAAATTCCTCGCAAGCGTGTGGCAAGAGGAGCTAGGAAACTATGAAGTCCTGAAGCTCTGCTATACCTAAATATACCCAGCTAGTTTTTTGCTGTGTAATGGAAAAGCTGTTAATCTTCAACGTATGTGAAATTTAAAGTGGAGTAATGTACAGCTCATGAAAAAGAAGCATCCGTCGGAACAAAACTTGGCCAGCGATAAATATGAGCTTACAGCGGAACATACCTAAATTCGACACTGTCTCATTTCACTCAAACTGGAGCAGCTTGCGACGAAAATACTTAAGCAAAATTCCAACAGACATAAACGCGTTGAGTTGTGGGCCAAAAACATGAAACATTTCGGGAATTTCGGACGCCATTTCCCCCGCGCGACATCCGCAAAAATCCTCGCAGCATGTACGCGCGTGTGCCGCAGGCGATGGCGCAATTTGTTCTAAAAATAGAATTATTGTCCCATATCATGGGGACAACCCCAATACTAGAAATGGCGCGCTTACGGTCTCCGTCCCCGATTATGGCTCCTGATCAAATGCAAAAGTCGTATGCAATGTACATTGTCATAAGTCGCATTCAAGCTTAATATTTGCATGATGGCGTCATTTGACTACAACTACCTTGACTTCGAGTAGTCCCTCTTTCGCTTGGTCCGTCGTGCGTGACGCGAAGAAAACCTCGAGAAAAATATGGCCGCGTGCTTCTCGCCCCCAGGAGTTCGCGCGGCCATTTTTTTCTCGCGGTTTCCTTTCGCGTCACGCACGACAGACCAAGCGAAAGAGGGACTACTAACTCGTAGTCTAACAACTACCAGAATCCTTCACCTTGTCTGTTTCTTATGCTAATCAGGGCAACTGTTATTTAAACCCCAATGGAAATTCAAAATTTAAATAATAAAGAAAAAACGAAAGGAATTCTGGTAGTTGTCGTTAAATGACGACAACGTGCAAATCTGCGCTTCCTGATTATCGCAGGAAAACGGAAGCAAAAATAAACAAGAAGTAAGTTCAAGCAAATCCTTTTGGTTGTCAATTTGTGCTATGTTAACTTCGCCCGGAGAGAGAGACAAAATATCTTTCGTGACGGAAACTGAAACTTCGTGACAGAAATTGAAATATTTTGTCCCGTCGCGCCACATTGAAATCGGAGAAAGAGGAACAAAATGGCCGGATTTGAAGTTGGTGAAAGTACTACAATTAACTCCAGGTACATGAGCGAAGTGACCGCTTCTTACAATTCTTTCGACGAGACAAACCCTCTCCTTACAGGGCTTGATCGAGAATCTGGCTCACCGGAAGTCATAAGACCTTGTTACTACTTATTACAAATTCTGGGCATGTGGAAACCCAAAGATAGAAAATTTGCATTCACGTGGCGTGTTTATCGCCTGTTTGTCTACATCTTTTGGCTGGGATGTCTTGCAGCTATCATGTGTCTGGATTTTATACACTATGGCTTTGACAAGAGTAAGATTCACGTCACAGAGATTATAAACAGTGTCGGTACATGTTTCGTTTTCTTGTGCCCGTTTATGTTCACTCTTTATTATTTTAAACGCGGGCAGTACGTCGAACTTGTTTTCAGCGTGCAAAACGTTTCTCATGAGTGGAAACAGAAGTTGAGCCGAATTTCCCGTTGGTACACCTTCATGTCTGTTATTTTATGGGGTCTTTGTGCCGCATTTTTCATGGTTCACTGGTTTCCGTTCTTCTCCAAATGGTGGCATTATGGGATTTACGTTCCCGCTGTCGTTTATATTTCAGGTTGGTGGAGCACATGGTTAAGCTTATATGGATTTGTTTGCCACGTTCACAGTCTACAAATTGACACTGTTGTAGAAGAAATGAAGTCAAGGGAATGCAAACCAACGACCATTCTACAAAAACACTTCCAATTACAAACTTCCCTGGAACGAACACAGAAGGATTTTTTTCTCATTATTTCATTAGCTTTAGCTTATCACGCCCTGGATTTAATCATTTTTAGCTTTGCTTATTTCAGTTCAGCCTTTGGCAAAGATTATCCCATGTGGCAATACATCGGTACAGTACTTTTTGACCTCATCAGCATTATATTTAAGCTGTATCCACCAGCCATAGTTGCAGCAGCATCACATCGCTTAGTGGCACAGGCCTCTAAAAGATGTCAGTCACAGTTGACCCCCTTTACGACAGAGCTCCCTATTGAAGATATGCAACTATTTCAGTACATGGCTTGGCGCGAGTCGGACATGGGACTAAAGATTCTTGGAATTCGCATCACTGTGGAACTAGCGATGAAAATCCTTATGACCATTAGCACAGCTGCGATATCTTTTGTAGCTTTTGTTATTCCCAAGTTGAATAAGTAAACATTTTAACCTCCCAACAATGGCCACCTTTCTACAATGGTCAGTACACTTTGTCTCCAGTGTGGCCGCTGTACGGAGGTTCGACGGTATCTTACGTGACGGTCGTGACGGAAACTGTCACTTTGTGACGGAAACTGAAATTTCGTGACAGATTTTGTCCCGTCCACAGGCGGCCCAAGCTGTGAGATGATCATCTTATTGTTGCATAACAGTGCTGCTATTACGCAAGATAATCATCTCGCATCTGGAGTTTGGGCCGCCCGTGTCCTGTCGCGCCTTTTAGAGACGAACGAAAGAGAAACAAAATGATTGGATTTGAAGCTAGTGGAAGTTCCACCATCAACTCCAGGTTCAAGAGCGAAGTGACCTCTTCATACTCCTCTTACGATGAAAGAAACCCTCTCCTTGCTGCACGTGATCGAGAATCTGGCTCACCGGAAGTGATAAGACCTTGCTACTACTTGTTGCAGATTCTGGGCATGTGGAAACCTCAAAACGGAAAATTTGGATTCACCTGGCGTGTTTATCGTAGTTTTGTGTGTATCTTGTGGCTGGGATGTCTTGCAGCTATCATGTGTCTGGATTTTGTGCACTACGGCTTTGATAAAGAAAAGATTCATGAAAGAGAGATTATAAACAGTGTTTGCACATGCCTGAATTTCTTGTGCCCGTTCGTGTTTACTTTGTATTATTTCAAACACGGAAGCTATGCCGAACTCGTTTTCAGCGTGCAAAATGTTTCGCAAGAGTGGAAAGAAAAGCTGAACCGAATTTCACGATGGTACACCCTGGCTTCAGTTTGTCTCTGGGGACTTTGCGTCACGTTTCTCATGTTTCACTGGTTTCCGTTCTTCTCCAAATGGTGGCATTATGGTCTATACGTTCCCGCTGTTGTTTATATTTCAGGTTGGTGGAGCACATGGTTAAGCTTATATGGATTTGTTTGCCACGTTCACAGTCTACAAATTGACACTGTTGTAGAAGAAATGAAGTCAAGAGAATGCAAACCAACAACCATTCTACAAAAACACTTCCAATTACAAACTTCCCTGGAACGAACACAGAAGGATTTTAATCTCATTATTTCATTGGCTCTAGCATACCACGCCCTGGATCTGATCATTTTTAGCTTTGCTTATTTTAGTTCAGCCTTTGGCAAAGATTATCCGATATGGCAATACATTGGTGCTGTACTTTTTGATCTCATTAGCATTATATTTAAGCTGTATCCACCGGCCATAGTTGCAGCAGCATCACATCGCTTAGTGGCACAGGCCTCTAAAAGATGTCAGTCGCAGTTAGCCCCCTTAACGACCGATCTCCCTTTTGAAGATATGCAACTATTTCAGTACATGGCTTGGCGTGAGTCAGACATGGGACTAAAGATTCTTGGAATTCGCATCACTGTGGAACTAGCAATGAAAATCCTTATGACCATTAGCACAGCTGCGATATCATTTGTAGCTTTTGTTATTCCCAAGTTGAATAAGTAAATAAGTGAATTTTATAATATGGCTAGCTCTGTGAGCAGACAAGATAAGTGAAATATTGTGCTGTGATTGGCTAGCCAATTAGCCTGAGAACACAGAGTGACGTATCTCCGGCTGTTGCTAGTTGTCTCCTGAGACAAGCAATAGCTGGAAATACATCTGTGTTAACAGGCTAGTAGCCAATCACATTTAACCCCAGTTGAAGAAGAAAATTGCCAATCTATGAATCAATAACTATATTCCAGTATTATACTGGTTAACATTTACCTTTGATAAAAGACTTTCTTTTGTGTTGGTGAGGGAATTAAGTTCTTTATCAAGCTCTTCAATTTGCCTGCAAATTTAAAAACCGTATTTGCTGAAAAACTTTATAACACAGAAATGTCTGTAGTTATTATGATCTCCTTAAAAAGAGCTACATGTGTAGACAGACTGCATAAATACATGTTTTCCTAAGTAGTAAAGTGATTGAGTATTAAATAAATATGTGTGGTTATGCCTTTGTGGTCACTCATAGATAATAGACAAAAACATCAGCACTAATGGCATAGCATGGCCAGAGCTCTCCTCTGCAGAGGCCACCATATAGGCTGGCAGTTTGGACGCCAGGGAGAGAGAACAAAGGAAGCGCATGGAAAATGCTGGGAATGGGAAGGAGAAAAGAAGGGCTCCAACCTTTTCACTCTTCCTCCACAGGGGAGAAACTGAACAGGAGTAATCCCACTCCTCCCTGGATGGGACGCAAGACCAATGCAAAATGTAGCCCCCCCTCGCCCAGCATTTATACTTCTGGGCAGAGAGAGACAGTATGAGAGAGACAGGATCTCGCACAAGAACACAAAAACTGACTCCAGACAAGGCTCAAATACAGACTCCTTAAAGTGCCTATGAAATATAAAATAATTGCTGCTTATTTGACAGGCTTTTCAAAGTAAAGAAGAATGGCGTTTCCCTTCTTGGAATATCTTTTTTCGTTCTAGAGATATTTACGTTTTTGTATTATGCAAATGAGGAAAGTGATGACGTCATAGGTGGTTCCACTTGAACAGTAAAACACTGAATCAAGAATATCTCTAGAAATATTGGAGCAGTGTTCTTCAAACTTGGCACCACAAATGTGCATCACAAAAGAAACAGAATGACACCTTCTGTGTTGTTGCCACGGCAACACTTTTGGCTCCAGTCTCTTTCTGTGAAAAACCAAATATGCCAATTTGCAACCCTTCGAAAAGGGACAGAGGGTCTTGCTCAGAACACACGTAATTCCCATATTGTCTTAACTCTCCCCATTAGATTGTTGGGAGTGGATGATCCTTGTTTAAGATAAAATCTGGTAATGTTAGTTTTAATTAAAACAGGACCAGCGGCATAACTGTTGTCATGGTGACGGCACAACGGGTGTCATTTTGATTCTTTTGTGATTTACATTTCAGGTGCCAAGTTTAAAGAACACTGCTGTAATATTTCTAGAGATATTCTTGATTGAGTGTTGAACTGTTTTAGTGCAACCACCTATGACGTCATCACTTATAATACAAAAACGTGAATATCTCTCAAACGAAAAAAAATATTCCAAAAAGGAAAACGCCATCCTTCTTTACTTTGAAAAGCCTTTCAAATCAGCAGCAATTATTTTTTACTTCATAGGCACTTTAAGCTGGAGTTCAAAGTGTTAGCCATTAAACAACAGTACTGCACTGCATGTCAGGTCATTGGTACAAACTAGAGAACATTGTGCCACAAAGTAAGAAGACCTTTCAGCTGCCATTTTTCCAGTGCCTTCATGATCATGTTATTACTAGTCTGTTATTCATAACAGATGTGAAACACTTCAAAAACACAACAACTCACTCACTTTAAAGTTTCCTGTCTTTCTGGATGCTGGCTTATGACTTTAGCAAGAGCATCATATTCTAAACAAGAAATCAAATGAATTTGTACATGTATTAATAATTAACAGAAACTTAACTGCATACATGATACAACTGGAATAATATTTTTGCATTGCCAGTATTTGTCTCGATCTTCCTCTGTCCAAACTGTTTCTTGTTGTGTTATAAAACAATTCTATACAGTGAAATCTGTATTAAGCAGACCCCATATTAAGCGGACACCCTCTATTAAGTGCACTCCAGCTTAAGGGCCAAAATTTTCTTCCCACATTTACTGTAAAATAAACCTGCATTCAGCGGACACCTCTATTAAATGGACACAGACAGTCACCAATATTAAACCATTTTGTTGCACAAACCCTGCAATAAGCGGACACTTTAAGGCTCATTTTACTTCTAAAGGTTCAGCTGAGACTCCTTAACATTGTCCAGCGGTATCATTTTAAAGCTAAATGATTATTCCAGATTGATGCATTGATCGACTGGACTTTGTACTATGAGCAGTCTTGGCTAGTCTTTGATCTCACACTGTGTTACACTGTGTTACAAAAGGGTTAATAATTAACTATTATTGCACAACATACTAGAACCTGCTTAGAGCAGACACCCTGTATTAAGCGGACACTAGTGAGGGTCTCAAGGGTGTCTGCTTAATACAGGTTTCACTGTATTATTCTTCCTTGACAAGCCACCTATTTAAGGTGTCCTTTCAATAGGACATAATAACATAGAGCAGTATCTTGAACCTCCTTTTGAACCTCTCAACATAAATAAGTTGAACCAAAAGTTGTTTCCCTCCCCTCAGTCGAACATGAATTTTGTCCACAACATCTTGACTTTTCAGATTTTTCAAACAGATTTTTGTTTCCCTCGGTCAGGCTCAAAAAACTGAAATTTTACTCCAACATACTTATACATTTGTACTGTTTACAAAAAGGAGGCCTCTTGTGATAAAATGTAAAAAAAAAAAAACAAACAAAGGAGGCCTCTTATTTTGTAACAGAACTGGTAGCGACTGGTAGCTACTGAGCAGAGTAATCACATTGAGAGCATTATAAATTGTTCACCAGTCGTACAATACAGCAGCAAATGTAATTTTAAACCCATTTGTTTCATAATGATTTAGTGTCACCTAGTTTTGCTACTATTAGTAATACCTTGTCTATTTCTCCTTATCCTTTTCGCCTGCTGTAGTTCAGTCTTGCAAGATGCAATTTCTTCGTAGGCGTGTGAAATACTCTGCTCTGAAACAAAAGGGAATATCACATTACCTACTGTAAAACAACATATGAAACCATATCAAGTTGTTGTTTTGAATGTTGACTAGATCAAATTTCCATTTGAAGGGGTGCCTGGAAAAAAAGCCCTAAGTGACTTGATAAATTATAGCTAGATTCTCCTTCCAATTTGCCTTCTAATTCCTTTTGAGACACAAGCAGTGTTTGACATTACTTTGACAGTCACTTGTCTGTCTCTTGATTTTGAGAGAAGTGCTTATTCATAAGATCCTGTTAGGGATGATTATGCATGTCCCTTGTCTGAATTTCAAAGATTTTGTGTTGTTGTTTCAGACAGTCCTCACATTCTGTTATGATTTCAACGCAAGTTATGTCTTTTACTGTCATTTTATCCGTCTCCATGTCACTGTTTCAATGTTGTGTTACATGTCAGAATTTATCTTTACAGGGCTTCATACGTGATCTAATACTACGATTATCAGTTGAGTAAGGCGGGACGAAAGTTTGGTCACCAAGTTTTAACGTAAAATCGTGTTGTTGTCACGGGCAACTTACCTCGTTTCCATTGGTAACAATATCAACAGCCGTTGGTCGCCTGTCGCGTCGCCTACAATTTCGCGCGCTTTGCTGTCAATTGACGTCAAAGGCCGACAAGTTGCCAATGGATACGGAGCCAGTTGCTCGTGACAACAACACGATTTTTATGTTAAAACTTGGTGACCAAACTTTCGTCCACCTTACTCAACTGATAATCGTAGTAAATTTGACAAGACTCAATCTTGCTGAGCCAACTTCCTAAAATGTGTCTTCCGTGACAATTTCATCTTACTTGCACTTACCAATTTCACTGTAAATCTTCTCATAGTTTTGTGTTTCTAGTTCATTCATCTCAAAAACAGTCTGGGTTTTTCCAATCGCAAATTCACACTGAGCAAGCTGCACTAGCATTTTCTGATATGTGGCATCACTGAAAAAATTTACAAAAGAAAACTTAACACAGTGTCTGAAAATCATTGAGATTAGTACAAAAAATGTGGCTTGGGTAAAGAGAGTAATAGGCATGTTTAAAACATGAAATGGCAGACAAAATGGCACTACAGATAAGAGTCAATGTGTAACACAATGTGAGTAACAGTTAACCCTTACAATATTATTAACAGCTTTTCACTGTTAATTCAATCATGATAATTTGGCTAACCTGAGAGCAAATTAGGCTGACCATGGTGCCGTTTTGTCATTTTGCCATTTTATGTTTCAGCAATCAAAGAAAATTGAACCCCTTAGAACTTTGTAGGGAATTGGATTCAAACAAATCAAACCCAATTGAACCAGGGGTTCCATTAATGGCTGGGCACCAGGAAAATTGACTGGCTGTGTGAGAATTACTTTTCCCTCCTGGTATGACTATCTGGAAGAAAGTTCTTCTTATAAAGAAGTTCAGTTCAAAACAATTTGCCTACATGTAAACCAGTTACCCTCCTGCTAAAAATGTCAATGAAACCCCTGATCAAACTCAATCTATTAGACTGGGTTTGACTGAGATTGTCAACCAGATACATTCAAACACAATACAGTGGACTGCGTTTGATTTTGTTCAGTGAATAAATTCGCTTGAACAAAGATCATGTCATGTGGTCTGCCTAGCATAGCTATTCAATATCAATCTGTGGACTGAGTTTGATTTAGTTCAGCAATTGAACCAAATCGGACACCGAACTTTGTGTAAGTTCAATTTCCCAACCAATCAAATTCAATTAGACAAATCAAACAATCGAACCCAATCAAACTCAGTCCATTAGAGTTCAGCAACCAAACTCAGTTGAACACATTCCAATAGACTGCGTTCGATTGTGTTCGGTAAATAATTCGCATGAACAAAGACTTGTGTCTTTTGATGTGAAATCTCTGTTCACCAGTATTCCACTTCAATTAGCATTACAGTGTACCGAGACTGCTATACAACAATCTACTGTTAAACTACTGTTACCAACAGAAGACATCATGGACTTACTGAACCTTTGCCTTACGTCGACTTACTTTCAGTATAACGGTAAACACTACAAACAGTTGCATGGAACAGCCATGGGGTCGCCTGTTTCTGTTGTTGTTGCAGAAATTGTAATGCAGCATGCGGAGGAACACGCCCTTGCAACTTGCCGACAAACGATACCGCTTTGGTTACGCTACGTTGACAACACCTTTACCGCTGTTCACAGAGACGAAATTGACGATTTTCACAACCACCTTAACGAACAGAACGACGACATCCAGTTTACTAAAGAGATAGAAGAAAATGGAAAACTCCCTTTTCTAGACAACAATGAACTGCAAATGACAGTGTACAGAAAACCAACGCCTACCAACAGATTACTTGACGAATCATCCTACAACCCGACTTCACACAAAGCCACGACTATTAAGACTTTGATGAGACGAGAACAACTAGTTTGTGACACACTGGACAGCTTACATGATGAAAACAGATACCTTGAACGTGTTTTTCACAAAAACAACTACAATACTGACTTTATTAGATGAAACATTTACCGACCTACTGAAGCTGACGCAATGAACAGGAACCCAGCACCTGTTACTACAGTGACTATACCTTACATTAAGGGCACTTCTGAGCCCATCTCACAGATCCTACAGCCCTACAACATCCGTGTAGCCCACAAACTTTCAACCATGTTACGACACTTACCGACCAACTTTAAAGACAGGGATGAACATAACAACAGACAGGGAGCAGTTTACAAGATCAAATGCTCTGACTGCCAAGCTTCCTACATTGGTGAGACTGGCAGAAACCTTAATACAAGACTGACTGAACACAATGAGCCACGAAAAATGGTGATGCCAAAAATCACATTGCTGTACATCATCAACTGACAAACCACAACATTGACTGGGACTCTGCTCAGTGCTTAACCTACAGTACAAACTATTTTCAACGACTGACTATGGAAAGCTGGTACACTAACCTAGAACAAACGCCTCTTAACAGATGTCAACAACTACCAGCACCTTACAAACGACTTATCCATGATGGAAACGAAACCGACAAACAGACTTCTAACAGACCAACTTAATTTGACTAACAATGGACGGACCAAAAACCAACCAATTTGACTAACAATAGATGGATCAAAACTGACCAATGACTGATGACAAACTTAACACGAGTCTGTCGGCCAATACAATCATGGCTAAACTGACCAATCATGTTCAACTGACCAGACTTACAACATCATCGACTGACAAACATTATTCACTTGACTCTGAAGATGACTTCCACTCAGGTTGTCGAAATGTCAGTCACCAACAACAGTTCTTTTCAGAACTACCCTCACCTGGACGATCAAACTATACGAACTACTAACAAAGATCATGTTGTGTGGTCTCAAAAGCATGAAAAGCAAGTGTTATACCGAAGTATACTTAACCCAAGCCTCGAAACCAATTTGACAAAAAACAAGAGTTCAGAAATCAAACGTTTGATTGAGTTCGATTGTCGAATTTTTCTTGTGTAAGTTCGATTACCAAACTCAATCGAACTCAATCCATGGATTGAGTTCGAATGAAATTCATTTCAACTGGGTTCAACTGACTACATGTATGCCTGGGGCAAAGGAGCTAATGAGCCAGCTCGTTTGGATAAAGGTTAAAAGTTGCCCTGTATTCTGTAGTTCTGCCGATTCGTGTTACAAATTGAGTGAATAAAGATGGATAGAAATATATATTTTTCATCATTTGAGAAAGGGTAACCTGAAAAAACTGACCCCCAGCCCACGGACCCCCACTATGGACCGGGTCCGTGGACTACCCTACAGACCCCCTCTACGGACCACCCCAAAATAGAGTAAAAATAATAAATAAAGATTTTGCTTATGGGTTGTCTAATAGATTACTCATGTCGGGGAAATTTCCAGTGTTACACTGTACAAATGGACTTGGGATTTTAACACCCCCCCCCCCCCCCCCCCGCCTCCCAAAAAAAAAAAAATGCATAAAAGCTGTTTCCAGCGTAAGGAGATGCCGAAAGCAAAAAGAAGGAAAGTTCTTACCTTTCATTCGTGGCTCAATCTGGCTATGGAAGATGTGTTTTTAGGTTGTTTAAGCTTTTTTATATCTGTAATTCCGCTGAGTAAATTGTGATTTCGCCAACACGAGTAACATCCCGCAACTGAAATATTTATTTAATATTTTCATTCCATTTTGGGGGTCTGTAGATGGGGTCCGTAGGGGTAGTCCGTCGACCCGTCCATAGGTAGTCCGCGGACCCGGTCCGTGGTGGGGGTCGCGGACCGGGGGTCAGTGTTTTCGGGTTACCCTTTGAGAAACGCTCAAGCTTACCTATCTTCCTCAGCGCTCGTGGCATTACACCATTTCAAAAAGGTCCTAAGAAGGGCTGTTATTCTGCGATCATCGCCTGCGCCTTCACCGTCAATCAACAACCTCTTTCGTATTATCTCATCTTAAAACAGAAAACACACAATCAATCTATTCTCGATAGCGTAAAATACAAAGTTGTTAAGTTCCAATTCACTTACCATCAGTCGCCATTTTGAAACTAAATGAATGACACAAAAGAACTGGGTCCGATTTTCTAATTTCAATTCATATATGCGACAGCGATGAGTCCCCAGACATTTACGTCATCAATGGCTTCAATAACCTCCCTAAACGTAGTCTTGAGGAATATTTTAGAAGAGGAACTTGCTCATGAATCTGACATGCTGCCAGTAGAACATTGCAAGATCTTGCTGCTCTCCGAAAATTCTTCATCTTTCTTGTCTACAGAGACAGGAAAATATCCCAGGTACCCCCTTTATATGGAAATTTCCAAAAAGTTATATGAATGGATGGAAAATGATGATTTTCCAGTTAAAAGTGAAGCTTGTGGCTTACTTACCGAAGGAGATTTTGTTGCAAAAAGAAAAGAAATTGCTGAAAAAGTTTCTCCGATCTTGGCAGCTCTCAAGAAGACCTGGAAAGAGATTATTGATACGGAAAAATCTCTCCAATTAATGTCAATTATTAGAATTCTTGGTCCCAGAGGACTGCTTGATTTGTTGAATATCCGTCGCACCCAAGGGAGTGTTGATATTTTTCCACCTTCCATTGCAACTCTTCTAGAATCATTCAATGAGAAACACAAACCAACTGCAAACTTGACTGTCGGGGCTCGAGCTCTGTCAAAGCATTGCCACAGGGATGTGACCAGTGAATGGTGGGGTGCCTGTGCTGGCAGTGAGCAGGCGAAGAATGAACATGCTAATGCAGTTGTAATGCGTATACTGGGCAACGCCTCATGGATTAATATTCATATGTTGCCGCATGACCTTAAGGTTATTGAGGTAAGATGTGCCGAGGGTTATGGAGCAAGATGGAGTTATGATGGAAAAGTCTTCCGTGGTTTTCTGGAGCCTCAAATGGAGGATGGTCATGCTGCAGGATGGAAACACTGATCTTGTATGTTACATGATGCAGTTCCAGAAAACATCCCTACCCACCGGCTGCCCTAAGGAAAGTTAACAGATATTCCAAGGGGGAGGGGTTTCAAAAGCCAAAATTTTTAAAGGAAATTATGAACCTAAACTGGAATTTTTAGAAGGGTGGGTTGGAGGTTCAATCTACTTTCTGTGGGAGGGTTATCAAACCGTAGGGATGTTTTCTAGCTGTAACAACATATTTGTATACAGGCTCTTAGGAAAGAACTACAAATAGGGGGGTTCTTTATAAAGTACCTTTCTCAGAAGAGGATCTGGATTCCCCCACTGAAGCAGACTTGCCAACTCTCCCAGTTTTCCCGGGATCAAATCTCATCAAATCTCCCGGTCTCCCGGTTGGACCACCAAATCTCCCAGGAACTACCTACTGTGGCTCTTGTTAATTTTTTTTTTTTATTAATTTCGTTATTTTCAA
This sequence comes from Orbicella franksi, assembly GCF_964199315.1. Taxonomy (NCBI): domain Eukaryota; kingdom Metazoa; phylum Cnidaria; class Anthozoa; order Scleractinia; family Merulinidae; genus Orbicella; species Orbicella franksi. The sequence goes on along the minus strand of NC_138155.1, from coordinate 22,268,538 downwards.
GATGTCGGGAACGTTCGGAAGGCCCTCGGGTGATTGTCGGAGAATATTCAGACATTGTCGAAAATTATATTCTTACAATGCAAAGATTTCAAGCCGTCTCCAGGTTTTTGTACTCTGGGGGTTGGTAGGTATGCTGAAGTCTCCTTTGAAAATGTATTAAACACCGCATCTCATTTAGTGCATAATTCTGAGAGATGACATAGAGATGACACAATTCTGATCAATTTCAAGCCAGTTTTTTATATCATATCGGTCACATCATAGTCATGTCTTGAATTTTCTTTGTACGAAAATAAACCCAAGTTTGAACAGTAGCAATATCTGTCGCTTGATATCAATTTTTTCTATTTTCTGACAAGTGTGATAAAGCGTTGTCTTTGCACTTCGTGTCAAACGTTACGACGCCTAATTGAAGCCGCTGGCCTCAAACATCGCAGGCATTTTTCGGCAATTTGTTACCCAGATTCCACTTGACAACCGGACGCAATGACAACAGAGACGTTATATGTAGGCATACACGAACGATTACTCTTTTCAAAGCTGTAATCCTCTCAGTATGGGATCATGGCTGCCCGAATTTACATGTTTTTAATCTTTTTTACCGGCGTTTTCTCCAACGATCGCCAAGTGTCTGGACACAGAATTGTAACAGTCGCCGACTACAACATATGGAATGTAATGTTTCAGTGGGAAACAAGAAAACAGTTCATCGCAGAAATGGTAATTCAGTCTTGAAGCTTTCTGTAAAATTTTTCGTTGATGTGAATAATTTAGAGTTTTTAATATTCCTTCACGTCCTGCTGAGCTGTTTGTGTTATACATTTGTTCGACTTAGAACGTTGATTTTCTAAGTTATGTTGCAAAATTTGTGTATAAAGTAGATCTAATTTAAGTACCGTTTGGTAATCGCTCCACTGGAAAAAAATATGAAATATTTGGGACCTGCTGCAAAGGAATTTTAAGTTGTCTTGAATTTACTTTTAGAATTTTATCTTCCGATGTTTTAATCTGGTCGAGTTCTGAACGGTAAATCGTTTGTAAATTTCGTGCTAAGTCATGCAAGCAGTCTGTAATGGGAAGCTGACAACAGCCGATAAAAGAATTTAAAATGAAATTCTTAATTAGTATTTGAAGTTATTTTGAGTGAGAGAACACTCGGAATAAGCTCGTAATTTTATTTTGAATTTTTTTGTTATTGTTGTAAATAAATGTTTTTGTCACTGAAGAGTTATCTACTGGTCAGGAGTGGATGGCCTGTTTTAAAACACTGCCTGATTGTTCTTCGGTAAAAGCTTAAAACAAGTCCCAGTAGTAAATTGATAGTTTTACCCAACGCTACTGAATGGAACTGTCATTAACTCATCTTGTCAACTTAGTCCCTACATGTAGGTGGTCTCTCTTGCCTCACTATGCACAAAGTCAGGTAAAGAATGGCTGAGTGCTCTTCAGTGACATCACTGTTCATGATAGACCCCCAACTCTCCCCTGAGCGGAGAACACCTAGAGACTAGGGTGTCATCTTAATGTATGGCTAGCTCTGCGTACAGGCAAGATGAAGCAAATCTTGTGCTGTGATTGGCTGTCCAAGTGAGCAAGATGAGGCTACTTTACCGCCCCTCCCATAGTCAAGAATTAGAATAAAATGTGTCTATACCTCAGGTGAACATACTGGGTAATTTCCCTAGGGGTGGGAAGATCTTTCAAAGTATAGATCCTGTAACTATCACATGTAACATTTTAATTTGGCAAAGAGTGTTCCAGAGTCTCATGTAAAGGGGGATCAGAGAATTCTTCATAAGATCATCTTCAAAACATGTCTGATACTGTATTATCTTGATATATTTCAGATAAATCAAGTCAATCCAGATGTGATCGGTTTCCAAGAGGTGCGGACCGATGCAAAGGACCAAAGAAACCAGCTAACAGAGTTGCAAGAGTTAATTCCACAGTATAAACATCTTGTTTATCACCCAGTTGCCATGGTTACACCTCCACTAGGTCAACAAGTGCCACCAGGGTGGGAAATGGAAGGTCTGGGACTGCTCAGTAAACATCCCATAATAATGAGTCACATTGTGAACCTTACTGTTGGTAAAGGGAGTGTCGATCGAAACAAACGAGTTGTCCTTCATGCTCAAGTTGACATTGACGGAGATGAAATGGACTTCACAGTGGTTCACTTTTCTTACGACAAAACTCAACAATGTCAAAATGCCATTGATGTCATCAATTATATTGCATCCATAGGAAGTGAACGTTCGGTGCTCGTGGGAGATTTCAATGTGTACAATGATTTTCCTTGGCCAGTGGATGGCATCTTAAAAGGATCTTTTGACAAGCAGGGGTCATGTGATACTCCACCTTATTTTAATCCTCAAGGTTCTAACCAAGGCTACGGCTTTGTGGATGCCTGGGTAACAGCAAATGGAGATCATAGAGGATATACTTTCAGTAACATGGTACGTGGAACTTGTGTTACAAAGCACTGCACAACATTTGGACAAAACATTACATTTTTTGTCCAAATTAGTGTAGAATTGCTCACACCATGGGTTAAATTGTTGATAAAAGTTGTAGCAAAAGTTGGAGAACATAGTAGAATTGAGTTAACTCTCTGTTATCACTCACAATTTAAATTGTTGAATTGTGCATGACACAGCCACCCGTAGAATCATCTGTAACAAAAGTTGCAAGAAAACCTGAGACAAATAGCTTAAAGACTGAATTATGTGACAGGATAACGTAACAATAGTCAATAACGTTTCCATCAAGGACCTATGGGTGTATATATACTGTAGCCTATATTGGAATTTTTGTTTAAAACATTTTTTAAACTAAACATATTTTCTTTGCAGCCAGAACCAGGACCAGTGAGTCGACCAGACAGAATACTTGTTTCATCAACTGGTCTTCAGGTCATATCAGCTGAGATTCATGGAGACGGAAAAACCTATCAACAAAAGTACAGTTTGCAAAATAAATGGCAACGACTCAAGATGACATTTCAGATGGCAAAAGAGACTGCATATGGTCCACATTTCAAGTACACATGCCACCAAGACTGCGGCCCTCATGGATCTTGTCGATGTGGTGTTTGCGTCAAAGGAGGAGATCAAAATAACTGTGAATTACCATTTTGCCAGGAATGCGATGCTGAACATTACAACAGCTTTGTATTGATTGGTGTTTTATATGCGACTTCGGTGGTGTTTATCTTGTACATACTTCTCAAAGTACTTCTAAAAAAGTGTTTTAGTAGGACAAGACGATTGAACACTAGGGTGCTATTTTTGTGTTCAAACAGAATGTTGGGATTATCTGTGATCTCTCTAATGATCGCTCTTTATTTCATTACCATGTCGTCCCTTGGAGACACTTTGGAAACTGTAAATGGAAGAATTGCAGAAGAGATGTTTCCTTCCGATCATATGATGGTGGTTACAAAGTTAAAATTTACTTTTAGATGAGACAAACTCAGTTGACAGGCAAGTGGCGGAAAGCCATAGAAGTTTCAGGGTTCGGATCATATGTACGAAAAGCATTTGCAGTCAAGTGTCAGTCGATGCCCTTGATTGACACTCAATTGACACTCCAACACTCTATCGACATCACAATGAATACTCGATGGACACTCGATCGACACTCAATTAACAGTTGGTTGATAGCTGGCAATCAACTCATATTTATCAAACGACACCCGATGGTGTGTGTGTGAAAATTTATTGACTCTCGAATGACAGTTGATTGAGTGTTGACTGAGTATCGATGAAGATGTCAATTGAGTGTTGATTGAGATGTCAATGGAGTGTCGACTGAGGGTCAAACAAGGGTATCGATCGACACTCATCCATGGAGGCCTTAGGTACACATGATCCCAGAGTTATACTAGAGCCTTAACAGTTGTTTCCTTGTTACCATGGACACATCTAGTTTCTTAACACAATTGCCAGAATGTGAGAAGATATTATGACTTGGAATACTTGTTCTGTCAACTGAATCAGAATGGATACCCTTACGCCCTATAAATGTTATAAAACTATGTCGTTTTTATTCTGCAGTAAAAGTGATATTTGTACAATGGGTGTTATTTGAAGTTGACGTGAATTTAATGATATTCCCTTCAACATTATTTATTTGGAACCTGTGGAAATTAATATTATGAAAAACTGACATATCTTCCAGCTGTTTCTAATATTATTGTTGCAGAAGTAAATGTTAGAAATGTGGTTTGAAAATACTGGTTTCTTCATGTACTGGTTTCACATCTTGTGCATAAATATTTGATATCTTGCAATAAAGGTACATGTTTTTGTGGAGACTTCAATGGACAGTTGTTTGCATCAAGTGGCACCATGCAACACTTAGACAATTTTACTGTTTCAGTCCACACAAAGAAGTTCTGTTGCAAACCAAACATTTCACAAGCAAGGGCTTCTCTTTCCACATTAGAGTTGTTGGTGTTGATGTTCATGCCTCATAGATTCCATGTATTACACGTACCATGTACTTCTCAGGTTTCTAACAATCACTTAACAGCATTGTATTCTACAGACTTTGACGGGTCAGCTGGAAACTTCTTTTGGCAAAAAGTCATCAGTCGCTTCAGTCCCTAAAACAGACAGAAATGGTTAATAACAGCACTAGTGTACATGTATGTTAAGGAAGTCCTTCCTGATAGACTGGCTATTGTGTATTTCCTTGTTGTGTTTGGGGCTTTTCCTTTTCTTTTCCCCTACGGTATGGTTCAGAGGAACATGGACATGGACTCAGTAAATTTACTAAATATTAAATATTTTGATATCACTCAAATTATTTAAACTTCTAAATTGTCAGTTCTTTGTGTGGCTTCTGAATGGTAATAAATTCTTTCAAGCTGTATTAAATTATTTTTACTGTTATAATAATAAGAGCTATTAATACCTGGATATATTTTCTTTGAGTTTCATCATTGAGAACGTCTGACACGGAAGTTAAAGAATTTTATTCAATTGCAGCAGCTTCAAGCACAAAGCATTGTAAGTGTAGCAGTGATTTGTTGCTGTTGTTGTTTATGTGTATTGTGGGGGTGATTCTGGTTTGAGGATAATTATGCCTGACCGGTTTGACCATCTAGAGAAAAGATTCTCTTATATTTAAGAAAGTTCAGTTCAAAATGTTCTTCTCGCCTGTGAAAACTAGTTGCGCCCTGAAAGTTTTCTTTATAAATCAAAATTGTCTCTTGGACACTTGTTTTGAAAAGTCAAAAGTCAAAACAGTGACTTTCAAAAAGGATACGAGCAACATTCTGTGCAAAGATCTTCTCTCTTCCTGTTCGAGCGTGAATCCCCACCATGGTCACTCCAATTGGCCAAGGAGCATTTCCTATTGCCATCTGAAGATATGAATCATTTGCCTGGAGAACAATAAATAAATGCTGCATCAAAACTGAAAACATTTAAATGTTAAAAAACAATGTTGTTTCAGTCATAAAGTCCCCATAATAATTTTGAACTACATATTAAAAGCATGTAACCTCGCACCTTAACATACTCTCTTTCTAGAAGACTCATAATGATGGTAGTCAAGGCACCAAGAATATCCCGAGGTGTTTTCTGTTGACAAAGAATTACTATTTGAAAATTAACATTGCTATAATAATTATGTAAGGGTAAATCATGTCTGCAAATTAAAGATATCACCTTCTAATCCATTTTTTCTAGCCTCTGAGTCAAAACAAGTCTTCATATGAAACCATCAACATGAAAATGTGTTTCACATGTTCATTCATTTTTATGTACATTAAGCCAACCTCATTTTCATTAGGGAAATTTGCAGGATGACTCATTTGAAACTTGGAAATGGCCCATTAAATCATACTGACCGTGTGTGCAGATAGTTTGTTTCAAGTTGTTATCTTCCCAGCTGACTAGCCTGTCTGAGTTATTTCAAGAGGTAAACAGTGTTTTTACTAGAGTTAAGCAATTAGAAGCCAACAACATTCACAAGTACCAGCTCTATGATTGACAGCAAGAACATTTGGCAATGTTATAGAAACAAATATATTGTACTTTACCATCTTTCAATTACCTTATGTTTCAGTTTTCTTAATAACGGCTTCAGGTATGATTCTGTCTGCCTTTGAGTGGCACCTGCCAATTTTGCCTATTCAGATGAAATATAGATAATCGTAAACTATAACGTGAAAAAGAGCAACAAGCAATTTTTAATACACAGTCATGTATTTACAGTTAATAGATTAACACTTTTGCCCTGTATTTACCTCTAAACTTCTTTTACTGTCATCAGATCTGGTTTTGTAATCCTTTGCCCAAAGACCAAGAAGAAACTAAGGATAAACAAAAATAAGCAGAAATTAGATTGTTGCTAATCTGCTACCCAATCTGTTATTCAAGAAAATATCCATACCAAAAGTCTTAACTTTCCTTAAAGATTTTGGAATTTGAGACCCCTAAGCCGCCTGGAATTTCCAATTTATAAATGATCTTCCAAAGGGAAGAGTGGGAGGGGGTGGTGAGGGGGAGTGGTGAGAGGGGGGATGAGTGAGATACATATATCCTTTGAACTGCTCATAGCTGGCTGCTGTGGAAAAATCACCATCTACTTTATCATCTGAGCTGACTACTCTAGCATCTGCTGAGCTATTCCTCTGGTTCACTATAAAAAGATGGTGTAAACAGCCACCAACTTCAACAAATTAATATAAAGCTGCCTTCAAAAGTTTGTGACAATGACCACCAGTAAGTTAATACTGGTCATCTCAAGTTAACTCAAGATCTAACTCAGTTTGAAAGACCTCATGACAAACACTTTTAATTATAATACCAACGATTAAAAATGCTTGATTGAACAGTGATATAATTTGTAAAAAGCTCTGACTGGAAGTACTAGAAGTAATTACCTGTATAAACTTCAAGATAACATCTTGATCCAGGTTTTCATCTCCCCGACCCATATTTTTGGCCAAATCCTATAAGTACAAAGTATTAGTAGTCAGAACCTGGTTACAAGTTCACAGAGTGGATTGGAACGGTTTTCAACTGAGAGTCGTAAATCAAAAATGAAAGTGATTGCGCTAACCAATCAGAAAGCACAACTCACATTAATGGGTGAAACATGAAGGAAAACTATGTGTGGGTCAGTCATAACTGAATTTGGTTTAATTCAGTTTTGATTGGTCAAGAAAATGGCACATACTTTTCTAATCAATCAGAACCCTCAGAATCTTTTTACCTTGATATCCTCCAGTGTCGTTCCATCATCTTCAATTTGTGATGACTCTTCGCTTTCTGAACCTTGTTGTTCACCACCCTATGTAAAGTCATTTGGATGTAAGTTGACAAAAATGAAATTTTAAGTTAACTATATTGAAAAATTATACTTGAAACACACTGATCTAAAAGTTCAAAACAGATACACAGTAATCAATTTTTTGTCTCATCCAGTATTGAGGAATATCTAGGTCAAAAATTATTGGGATGTGGGAAACTCAAACCCCACCCTCTAATGGCTTCTTGAGTTTAATAATTACAGACTATGGGCATTCATTTGGGACATACCTGTTGTTTGATTAACTCTGCTAAGTATTCTTGATCAATCTTTTCCATGGCTGCTTTGAAGTCATTCCTCAGACCCTGATACACAAAAGATTACTAACATTGCTTAGGCTTCAATTTACAGATACCAAAAGGGCCGAAGTTTCCCATGAACCCTACTAATTATTGTGATCATATGTGCCGCCTGTTTTATCATACTGAAATCAAAAAATACTTCCTCAAGAAGAAAAATAAACTCGACTGTATATTTTTCTCTCACCATTGGGAAAATCCTGCCTTCAGTAGGCCGTTCAATTTTTTTTTCTTTTTACTAAAAACTATGTTCTATACTTTTAACTTGGCAGGCATTTTCTTTGTTTCTTTCATGTTGTCAATGCTCTTGAGTTATGGACACACATTGCAATGTACCTTGTTAATTTCTGGAGCAAGCATCTCAATTCTCCTGTAGATAACAACAGCATTACATCAGGGCATATTACAAATTTGAAGTAAACATGGCAAGAACTTAAAGAGAAGAAAAGATCTATAAGAAATGAACCTGATGCAAGTCTCACAACACAAAGACCTGATAGAGCTTCACCGTTGTCCACTGAAAATAACAACTCTCTAAACATTCAGTTTATATTTCTGGTTCCTTGAGAAGGGGGTGACCAGTCCTGAATTTTTTTTTTTTTTGGAGGGGAGGTGAGGTGGGCCTTCTCTTTACCGGCTACAAAAACTACACCTTCTGTTAACCTTAGTCTTTGACAAGCCTCGTCGTCACTTTCACCAAACAATCGGATCGGTTCTCCTCTTTCCCTTAGTCTTCGAATGACCTTTGAATCAGAAACAAGATTGAAGTCTGTTAATTGTCATTTATTCAAAAATACATGTACCATAAGCGAGGACTGGATGGAATTACAAAAAAAAAAATAATAAAAACCTCTTCTCTTGGTATCATTGCTGACTTAGCTTCACCCTCATCCTTCTTTCTTTTAAATGCAAAAAATATGTCATCATCTGCAGTTCTTTTTCCAGCTTTCTCCTAAGGATCAAAACAAGATGATATAAATATGTTCTAATTCAGAAGTGAGATTAATCAATTAATAATTTTACACAGTCACACACTGTCCAGAAAAAGGCCACAGGGATGGGAATGTGCAGTTGTTTTACATAACAGTGTCCCACATAAAATATGATAGGTATTTTGAGTTCAGTCATGCACAACAGTTTTGATTCTTTCATTCAAAGTTTGAAAGTTTATCAAGGAACACATTACTTTACAGTCAGTGCTGTTTGGCTGACATCTCTCTGTTTGAGATCTTTGTTTAACATGGAAACCAAATCACAAGTTGCAGAATGCCTGTTCCAAATTATAAGGCCGTCCAATAGGGGTAGCTGTGTCACCATGTTTCATCCTTTCGTGTACCAACGTTGCCTAACTCAGCAAAATGTCACTGTCGTTTTTCTGCATGAAGTCATATGTCGCTGTCACTTCAAGGTTGATTTTTTTAGAGCTTATTCACTGGAAAAGCAAACAAGTTTCTAACATTTACAGACTTTACAAGGGAATACAAAAAGGCAAAAAGTAAAAAAGGATCTATGTCACTGTCTTTTCTAGTGCTTCTTGTGTCTCTGTCAAATTTCAGCCTTGCATTTGATTCGCGTGTCGCTGATTAGCAATTCCCATGTCAGTAGTTTTCAGGGTCATGTTGCTTGTCACTTCTACCCCTTGGAAGGCCTCAATTATATGTATTTTGATCGATGATAGTAACAATATATATACAGCTGTTTTGAGAAAAGCATGGGTAATTATTACCAAAAGGTACTACAGTAGTTATCATGTTACGGGTAGTGGTAGTTCAGCATTGCTTAATCAAACTCTTTGGTGTTTCATACTGAAGGAAGGAGAAATTAGAAATGCACATTCATGATTTTTCCTTCTATCCTCTTAAAAACTGTGAACTTTGACCAAACTAGGTAAACTAATGCTCCCTCTCATACTTTTCAAGATTTTTGTCTATACTTTTATGCTTTGTAGGACATAACCTTTCTCAAACTAGCTGTATCCATGTTCCATCCGTCAAAGGTTACAAATAACTAATACACGGTAATCATAGTTGCTATCAATTCTTTCAATCAGTGTCTATGAATCTGTGTCTACGTGTTGATCAAACATAAACAAAGAGTGCTCTAATGAGACATGAGTGTTTCACTGGAATATACATCACAGGCTGGGGTGGACCCAGGATTTTTCTTAGGAGGGGGTGTACCACTAAGGAATGGCGTGACTGAGTTGTTGTTGTTGTTGTTTCTTCAGAATACCAGTTATATTAGAAAGCCACATGCCATCTCGGGGGGGGGGGGGGGGGTATACACCCCTACACCCTACACGTAGATCCACCTCTACATCGCTCGTAAAATTCATATGAAAGTATGTCCACAACCTGAGTGGTTATATATTCTCCATATTCTCGCTAGTGGGATATCAATGACATCATTTCTCACTTTTCACCACCGTTTGTATAAACTGTCAGTTCGTCGGTATAAAAACAAGAAAATTACACAGTGGCTTGAAGATATGGATTTTACTGTATATAAATATTTTACAAACTCACTGCCAGGCTTTTAGCCAGGATTTGAAAAGTGGGAATCCAAAATGTGCTATAGGACCTGCTCAAATGAAAAATCAAACGATTTTCTTCAAAAAGTGGCCATCCACAGGACCCCTGGACACCCATTTGGCTAAAAGCCTTCTTGCTCCTCAATTATACATATTGTTGTAACCACTTAAAAATAAAATTCATGCCACCATGTAACATAAGTGGTTCCTTTATATCATCTTAATGAAACCTGGCCAAATAATGCATTAGTTTTTACATGTAGTTTAGTCAGTAAGCAAGCATACCTCTTTTTCCTTCAGTTTTTCCTACATATATGATCAAAAGAAACCAAACAAAAACAAATAACTGAGTGACTACCCTCAAAGATATTTTCTTGATGAATAACTAAATTCTCAGAACAACATTAGAAAAATGTAAGGCAAACAATGATGAAAATTGATCAAACAATTTACCTCTTGCTTCTTTTTATACTCCTCAGCTTGTTTCGCTGCTAGGTCACCTCGTCTGAAGTATTTTTTATTCTGTTGCAAATGATGCAAGGATTAAAATGAACACATCTGATAAAACTCATAAATATTATGGAACTCTGAAAATGTTAACCCCCAAGAGTAGCCACCCTCTGAAAGTAGCGATGTGTTATTTGACCTCTTTTACCAACCCCAATTTTGATTTGAGCCAGACAGACACCTGAGAAACCTAAACACCTTCCTGTGGTTAGCCTGCAGTACAGCCGTAATTTTTTGCGTATTTTAGGCAACTAGAGGCAAAAGCGAGGGGAGTGCGAAGCTTCACTTTCGCCTCTGTTCGCCTAAACTATGCAAAAATTACGCCTGTTCTGCAGGCTATCCTGCGGTAGCCATCTTAAGCGAAAACTGCTGTTATGATGGTAAGCACTAGTTTTGAACAAATAAAACAGCCACTTCTAGTGACTAATTTCCAATATAAATTGACGGAACACCTCAGTTTGTGGGTATTGAGTGGGTTCTTCACATAAGATTAGTTCAACTTGTTGTAAGAAAACAAAGCCTCTCTTACAATGAACCAAGAGTGGCATGACAATGCACAACAGTATAGTTGCCTTGTCCATAATAGGGAATTTTAATCTGATTTGAACCCATTTTTCAGGCTTGACTAAATATTCTTCCGAAAAGTCAAATGCCCCACATCTGCCTATGGGGTCCCCCCTTTGGGCTTCACTGGACTTAAATGTTATTATGATTTTACGTCAATACGGTTACCAAGGGCAGCAAAAACGACTATAGGAAAACAAAAAGCAGGACTTAATAAGAATTACTGTGAAGCCTAAGTCATTTACAGCGTATTTTTCTCGAATTGCGAATCATTGTGCTTTATGCGTTAAAAACATAACAACACCTCCCCCACCACAAGTACAGTTAGTTTGCACGAAGTATTATCAAATGTTTGAAGGCAAAAATTTCGTCATGTGCAGTCCTTTAAGACTTAGGACTACAAACTCACCGATGTAACTTCATTTTGATCGATCTGTTTCTTTTTCCTCTCGATTTCAGCAAGAAGAAAGTCCATTGAACTCCGCAACTCCAACTTTTCCAAACTACTATGTCATGTAACTAACGTATAATGTCCTCGAACAGTCTCTCTTTCGTGTCACTCAAAAGGATCCTGGAAACGACTCGGTTGCGTGACGGACACACGTGGCCTGGACATAGCAAAGGTCCCCTGGGGTTTTAATATAAATGAAATTTTTCCAAAAACATTAAATCCTGGATTTGAAGAAGATGCCGGAAGAGCAACGAGCGGGATCAATTTTAGCATTGAACATCTTAATTTTTTTTTTACTTTTTTAATGTTTATCTTTTGGATTTGGTGTACAATCTTACGTAAATCCGAGCGCGTGTCTCTCTCGTGAGCTCCGCCGGAAATTGAAGCCGTGAAACTCAATATCATGTATCATGCTGTGTACACAATCAGACACAGCACTTGTTTTCTGACCACGTACCTCAAAGCATCGTTTAGCAGAAGTCATCTGAAAGGTATTTTGGACGTCGTTTCATTCTGTTTTTTTCCTACAATAGACCTTGTTTATAAGACCCTCTTATAAACTCTCAGAGCTCTTTTTTACTGATGAAATTTTGCAGATCCACTTGTGGAGTGAGAGAGATCACGAGATCATAATGCAAGCATCGCCTGGTAATTGTTCACGGTCAGAAAACGGCACCAGTGAAGTCTGCCTCGATGTTTCCTTCGTTACAGCCGTAATTCTTGTATCCTTGACATCTTCCCTCTTCATCTTGGCTTGCATCACGTTGACTGTTTATTACAAATGGCGTCTGTGCCGCCACATTGTCGAAACACGGATCGGTATTGTCATCTTCTTCCTTGGAGCCTTGCTCACTGTTATTACGACGCTAAGTTCCTATACAGAGAAATCAGTTTATACAGTGTATCTTTTCTTTTTGCTGATCTTCGTTGGAATGGTGGTGCTTCTTGCAGGAAGCGCTGTGTTATTCGAGAACGCTTCTCCCGATGGATCAGGCGACTACAGCCATGAACGACTTCCAGTTGGTCATAAGCATGGCAGTATAGGAATAATCATATGGGTTGTGACTGCTCCATTATGTATCTTGGAACTGCTGTTCGCTGTGTGTGCAGCGAAACATGGACCATTCCCTGCATATGCCCCTTTTATGTACATAGCGTTGGTGCAAAAGGTCATCCAGGCCAAAGTATACCACTTTAGTTTGCGTCACAAAGTTGCCAAACGTGATATGCGTATGGGATGCTCTTGGCTCCTGAAGATAATTTCCGTCTTCAATTTTGCTTTCTGGATCGATTGGATAGCAACATCACAATCGGATAATAACTTTGTAGACCATCTCTTTGGCAATGGATTTTCCATCGTGAAGGCTGCGTACAACGCCCTTCTCATCGACTACAGACTTATGTGTGGTCTTCTGTTTCTGGAGCACTCTCTAGAATTGATGGAAGTACACACAGATCGACATGATTTGGTAGACCCTGAAGCTAACGAGGCACTGATGCAAGATTGTTACAATGCAGTTGTGAATGTGGAGATTTCACATTCTGCAGGTTATGGTTATGCAATTGGCTCCCTGTTGATGTCGACCCAGCTCATTGCAGGGCTCCAGTACCTTGGATATGTGGGTAAATGGTCAAATATTTTCCCAATTGTGGCCTGTGTCGTCGTGGTAGTGTTTGGCTTCCTGTTACTTTCTGTTAATGGTAGCGCCTGTGACAGTGACCGTGAGTTTAACAGAAAGAACTGGCGTGAAACAGAATCCAAAGCAATTGATATCATGGTTTGCTTCATGGGTACAATTGGTTTTGTCTTCTGGTTTATGAAAGCTTCATATTGTTGTCTGTGGGCCTTTAAATTTGCAGCATCCAACAACACTGAATTATCTGAATACCTTGTTTGGACAACCCTGAAGGACTTCAGCTACGCTATCACGGTCATCTTTCAGCTCTACTTCTTTGTCAAAATGGGTCCGCACTTTGGCTGTGACCAGGAGAGAAGCAGACTAAGTGCAAAGCAGTTTTATGTGTGCACAATCATGATGGCATTGCTATCGCTGGTCATTTCATTTGTTGTGGATGAATACAACGGTCAAGTGGAGGAACTCCTGGATCGCGCAAACATCAGCAATCCCATGTCAACATTTCTTCAGGCAGCCGGACCTATCCACCTTGGTTTCAGCCTACACATGTTCCTTCACTTTTTCATCATGAACAGAAGGCTGGCTCAGTTCCAGTATAACTGGAGGCACAGGCAAACACAAAATTCTCAAAATTCTCAACACTGTTCAGAATCCTCCACAGAACGCAATTATTATCACATCAATGCAGAACCCAGGGATGAAACAAATGGTGAGAGAGAGCCTTTGATTTCTCGCAGTTGCAATCAATGGCAACATCATTATCAACAGTGACAGCATGACTGCTATGAAGTGTAAATATATATATCGAGGGGCTGCAGTCAGGGTGAATCAATGTCAAATTTTAAGATGTTCTCTGGCAAAACAATAAATATAATAATAACAATAATAATAATAATAATAATAATAATAACAATAAATAAAAAACAAAGCTGCCACAGCCTACAAATGCATTCTTTAACCAAAACTGTAGTTGAAGACTGCAATTTAGGTAGTCAAAAGCTTGTGCTTTCAAAATACTTTTATTTCATTTTACTATAACAAAATGTTGTATGATTTAAATAACCTGATTTTAAAGCAGTGAGTTTGGGAGAGTTTCAATAACCTGAGCTGGTGGTGGCTGTCATTTTCCTTTTGGCGAGTGCTCAAGAATTGGCTTATCTTCATTTTGCTCACCTATAGTGAACTTCCAACAAGGGTTTGGATTCTTGAAAACCTCCAAGTTCTCCTAATCTCACTTAATGAAGTTTTTACTTTAAGTCTTGAAAACTTTAAGAGCAACATTTTTGCATTTCATGAATTAAATTATGTGGGGTGTAGGGGTTGGGGCAAGGCAGTGACGACTCTAATTGATGCTCTTTTGGGGCTTAAAACCTTTACTCAAAGAGACCTGAAGCAGTAAATTAGGAAAATTGTTGCATAGCAAAATAATTTTGTTAGTTTTCTAAGGGAATTACTCCAGGGGGACTCCCATTAAACGGATGGAGGTGTTCATCGTACGTTTTAGCCTCAAAAGGTCCACAGTTGGAGCTTTTGGGGTACTTTTAGGGTATTGAGCAGAAAACATATCACAGGAGATAATGTTTTGGATTAGAACTGGTACCTCTTTGGGGGTGAAAAATTTCAAGCCATGCCCACAAAACAGGATCTTAGTATCTCTTAGGGATTCATTTCACAATTTCCAATGAGCACCTCTGTCCTTTTTATATGGGATTCCCCCCCCCCTGGGGGGGGGAATTACCAGTAAGTTAAAATCTACCTGCTGCTGTTGCAAGGGAGTGCATAACTGAGAGAGTGAATTCCTATAACCTGTGGAAATTTTCAGGATCAATTGCATAAGCTTAATGGAATTAACAGTGACCAGTATGTTTATCAGCGATCTTGTGTGGTTGTCAGCCACAAATTTAATAACTAGATTTCAAATTTGAGCAGGCTTGTATTTATATTTTGAAGGGGCTGAATGGATATCATAAACAGCCAGTGTCATTGAATATAAATTTACAAGATGTCTTAAACCACAACATCAAGAGTAGCCTTTTTTTCTTGAGTGTGTGTACAGCTCTACAGAAAGCTCTATACATTACATCTTTCATTCTTTGTTCAACTGTGGTTAAACTAGTAGCAGGTTTTGGGTGAGGCCAGGCTGCCTTTTCCACCCCCACACCTTTTGTGTGGATGAAATTTGTAGTCTTGATTCTAGTAAATTCTCATACAATGCATTTACGATAGACATTCATAAAGAAATTTTAATACTGCGCTTCATATTTTGAAATAGTTTATGATAGTGGCTATTCAGGTATACATTAAAGAGAGCTTTCATTAAATTTGTAGCTTGTAAGTGTTTGCTTTAACTGAAATGCGAAAACTAGAATGGTATAACCCTTAGATACATAATTTGACACACACATGGGCTGTTGAAGGAACCAACATGGGGGTGGGTGGAGGATTTGGGGGGGGAGGTGTAAATGTATGAATATGAAGTAATCGCATTTTCAACTCCATTTAATTCCCCTGCGTCACCCCCCTCCCTCCCCCCACCCCCAATCCCTTTGCATTACAATTATCTTCTTGTGTTTAATCAAACAGGTTGGTTTGGGATACTATTGACAGATCGCTTTGCACTTAATCATAGGGACATGGCACATAAGACTACTGGTACTTTCTCTTCATAGCATTAAGGGGGTGTTTCCCGTGAACATTAACGTAACATATCTGATAGCCTGATAAAATAACATTTTTGTAGTTTTAGTCCCATCAAAATGATCTGTTTAATTTATGGTCCTTTGTTTGTTTCTCTTCTCGGGTTGAGTTCATTGCGTGACAGGCTCTGAAAAAAAAAACATTGGCGCTAATTTGACTTTTCTGTCTTCTGACTTCACTATTCAATCTGCTACTAAAATACGACGATCTGTTTCTTCATAAACACTCTTGTTCTTTGGCCATTTCAATTTAACAAGATATAAAATGCAAACAGCAGCAACAAACATAACACATGAACTACGCATGGTTTGGAACAACAATCTAAAATTTTCTTGAAGTTTCGCATGCTACAGCACGCATCTTCAGAAGTGGCGGTTACAAAAAACCGAAAGATTTAAAACTTAAAAATACAAAGCGAGGTACTGGTAACTAACTAAACAATAACGAAAACAAAAGGTGATAGCTAATAAAGTGACAGCTTTTCACTGCTAGCATTGCCATTAAGTGTTGGGTTTAAGTCTCGTATAAACAATGTTTCTTTTATTTTACAATGTGATTTACATGTTTATCTTTTAGATTTGCTGTATAATCTTACGTAAATCCGAGCGCGTGTCTCTCTCGTGAGCTCCGCCGGAAATTGAAGCCGTGAAAACTCAATATCATGTATCACGCTGTGTACATGATCAGACACAGCACTTGTTTTCTGACCACGTAGCTCAAAGCATCGTTAAGCAGAAGTCATCTGAAAGGTATTTTGGATGTCGTTTCATTCTGTTTTTCTCCTACAATAGATTTTGTTTATAAGACCCTCTTACAAACTCTCAGAGCTCTTTTTTACTGATCAAATTTTGCAGATCCAGTTGTAGAGTGAGAGAGATCACGAGATCATAATGCAAGCATCGCTTGGTAATGGTTCACGCTCAGAAAACGGCACCAGTGAAGTCTGCCTCGATGTTTCCTTCATTACAGCCTTAATTCTTGTATCCTTGACGTCTTTTCTCTTCATCTTGTCTTCCATCACGTTGACTGTTTATTACAAATGGCGTCTGTGCCGCCACATTGTCGAAACACGGATCGGTATTGTCATCTTCTTCCTTGGAGCCTTGCTCACTGTTATTACGACGCTAAGTTCCTATACAGAGAAATCAGTTTATACAGTGTATCTTTTCTTTTTGCTGATCTTCGTTGGAATGGTGGTGCTTCTTGCAGGAAGCGCTGTGTTATTCGAGAACGCTTCTCCCGATGGATCAGGCGACTACAGCCATGAACGACTTCCAGTTGGTCATAAGCATGGCAGTATAGGAATAATCATATGGGTTGTGACTGCTCCATTATGTATCTTGGAACTGCTGTTCGCTGTGTGTGCAGCGAAACATGGACCATTCGCAGCATATGCGCCTTTTATGTACATAGCGTTGGTGCAAAAGGTCATCCAGGCCAAAGTATACCACTTTAGTTTGCGTCACAAAGTTGCCAAACGTGATATGCGTATGGGATGCTCTTGGCTCCTGAAGATAATTTCCGTCTTCAATTTTGCTTTCTGGATCGATTGGATAGTAACATCACAATCGGATAATAACTTTGTAGACCATCTCTTTGGCAATGGATTTTCCATCGTGAAGGCTGCGTACAACGCCCTGCTCATCGACTACAGACTTATGTGTGGTCTTCTGTTTCTGGAGCACTCTCTAGAATTGATGGAAGTACACACAGATCGACATGATTTGGTAGACCCTGAAGCTAACGAGGCACTGATGCAAGATTGTTACAATGCAGTTGTGAATGTGGAGATTTCACATTCTGCAGGTTATGGTTATGCAATTGGCTCCCTGTTGATGTCGACCCAGCTCATTGCAGGGCTCCAGTACCTTGGATATGTGGGTAAATGGTCAAATATTTTCCCAATTGTGGCCTGTGTCGTCGTGGTAGTGTTTGGCTTCCTGTTACTTTCTGTTAATGGTAGCGCCTGTGACAGTGACCGTGAGTTTAACAGAAAGAACTGGCGTGAAACAGAATCCAAAGCAATTGATATCATGGTTTGCTTCATGGGTACAATTGGTTTTGTCTTCTGGTTTATGAAAGCTTCATATTGTTGTCTGTGGGCCTTTAAATTTGCAGCATCCAGCAACACTGAATTATCTGAATACCTTGTTTGGACAACCCTGAAGACCTTTAGCTATGCTATCACGGTCATCTTTCAGCTCTACTTCTTTGTCAAAATGGGTCCGCACTTTGGCTGTGACCAGGAGAGAAGCAGACTAAGTGCAAAGCAGTTTTATGTGTGCACAACCATGATGGCATTGTCATCACTGGTCATTTCATTTGTTGTGGATGAATACAATGGTCAAGTGGAGGAACTCCTGGATCACGCAAACATCAGCAATGCCATGTCAACATTTCTTCAGGCAGCCGGACCTATCCACCTTGGTTTCAGCCTACACATGTTCCTTCACTTTTTCATCATGAACAGAAGGCTGGCTCAGTTCCAGTATAACTGGAGGCACAGGCAAACACAAAATTCTCAAAATTCTCAACACTCTCCACAATCTTCCACAGAACGCAATTATTATCACATCGATGCAGAACCCAGGGAGGAAACAAATGGTGAGAGAGAGCCTTTGATTTCCCGCAGTTGCAATCAATGGCAACATCATTATCAACAGTGACAGCATGACTGCTATGAAGTGTAAATATATATATCGAGGGGCTGCAGTCAGGGTGAATCAATGTCAAATTTTAAGATGTTCTCTGGCAAAACAATAAATATAATAATAACAATAATAATAATAAGTTCTGCTAATCTCACTTAATTAATTATTCACTTTAGGTCTTGTAAACTTTTAGAGAAACATTTTTGCATTACATGAATTAAATTATGAGGGTGTAAGGCTGGTGGCAGGGGGGGGGGGGGCAACTATAATTGATACTGTTTTGGGACTTTAAAACTTTACTCAAAGAAACCTGAAACAGTGAGTTATACAAAACTGAGGTGTTTCTTTAGAAACACCTTTAGCTAGTATCTAATCAGAGCAAGACATTGTTACATAGCAAAATTGTTAATTTCTAAGTGAATTACTGCTGCGGGGACTCTCATATAAAAAGAGTGCTCATCTTACTTTTTAGCCTCAAAAGGTCCACAGTGGAAGCTTTTGCAATACTTTTAGGGTATTGAGCAAAACACATATGACAGGAGATAATGTTTTGGATTAGAACTGGTACCTCAGTAGGGGTGAAAAAATTTTAAGCCACACCCACAAAACAGGGGGTTCATTTCAAAAATTCCGAAGAGCACCCCCATCCTTTTTATATGGGATTCTCCCTGGGGGAGGGGGGGGGGTGGGGGTTACCAGTAAGTTAAAAACTGCCTACTGCCGTTTGCAAGGGAGTGCACATATAACTGAGAGAATGAATTCCTACAACCTGCGGAAATTTTCAGGATCAATTTTAAGATAGCATAAGCTTAACGGAATTAACAGTGACCAATATGTTCATCAGAGATCTTGTGTGGTTGTCAGCCACGAATTTAATTGCTAGATTTCAAACTTCAGCAGGCTTGTATTTATATTTTGAAGGGGGCTGAATGCAAATCATAAACAGCCAGTGTAATTGAATATAAATTTGCAAGATGTCTTAAAGCACAACATCAAGAGTAGCCTTTTTTTTCTTGAGTGTGTGTACGGTTCTACAGAAAGCTCTATACATTATGTCTTTCATTCTTTGTTCAACTGTAGTTAAACTAGTAGCAGGTTTTGGGTGGGGCCAGGCTGCCTTTTCCACCCCCACACCTTTTGTGTAGATGAAATTTGTAGCCTTGATTCTAGTAAATTCTCATACAATGCATTTACGATAGACATTCATAAAGAAATTTTAATACTACGTTTTGTATTTTGAAATAGTTTATGATAGTGGCTATTCAGGTATGCATTAAAGAAACCTTTCATTAAATTTGTAGCTTGTAAGTGTTTTTTCTTTAACTGAAATGCGAAAACTAGAATTGTAGCCCTTAGATATATAATTTGACACACACGGGCTGTTGAAGGAACCAAGGTGGGGGTGGGTGGAAGATTTGGGGGGGAGGTGTAAATGTATGAATATGAAGTAATTGCATTTTCAACTCCATTTTATACCTCTGCGCCACCCCCTCCCCCCCCCCCCCCAACCCTTTGCATTACAATTATCTTCTTGTGTTTAATCAAACGGGTTGGTTTGGGATACTATTGACAGATCACTTTGCAATTAAACATAAGGGCGTGGCACATAAGACTACTGGTACTTTCTCTTCATAGCATCAAGGAGGTGTTTCCTGTGAGCATTAACGTAACATATCCGATAGCCTGATCAAATAACCTTTTTGTAGCTTTAGTCCCATCAAAATGATCTGTTTCTGTTATGGTCCTTTGTTTGTTTCTCTTCTCGGGTCGAGTTCATTGCGTGACAGGCTCTGGAAAAAAAAACATTGGCGCTAATTTGACTTTTCTGTCTTCTGACTTGACTATCCAACCTGCTACTAAAATACGACGATCTGTTTCTTTTTTAGACTTTTTCTCCACTGAGGGTAAACCTACTAAACCGATTATGACTCGATCAACCACTTGATCTGTCAGTACCGAATTGTCAGTAAGACTTGCTTACTTACGGCAGGCAATGTGGCGCTGAATGTTGCCGCATTTGGTCGGGATTAATCATATTGCAATATCGCTCTGCAAAATTGGATGCCTTTGGTCAGCTTGTTTGACCATCCAGCATCTTGCTACATATTGTAACAGAGTGGTCAAACGAACAGTTAAGTGCGTGCTTAAAGCCCCGGCCAAACGATCGCAACATTGCAACGCAACATATAGTGACATTGCTGGGCGCAACATGTTGCGCACGTTTGGCCACTCTGTTGCGACGTGTTGCGACATGTTAGGTGTTGCTGGCTCAAATTTGACCATTTTTAAGATTTAAATCACGCAAAGAAACCATTCTTTGCACTCGCGTAACTTTTTTTTTATTTATTCTTAGTTTATTGTAACAACATCAAGAGTTCTTTCATCTAGCGAAAGCTTAAGAATTAGCCGAAACGTCTTAGCAGCAAAATATTAGTCAGTAATAAACATCAAAACAATATCAAAAAAATATTTTAACAGTGTCATCTGTTGACTACAGCTTTTCCATATTTAAGAACAGTGCAACATGTTGCGATAAAATGGTGCGTAAGTTTGGCCCAGCCTGTAATTCTCATTTGTGTAGAGGGAGGATCCAACATAGCCTTTTTCAATCCCGTATTCCGTCACTATTTTTGGCGCAATCCTGCCATCCCGCACTAGTCAGAAAGTTTATCTCGATCCCGCATGGTTAGAGTGGCAGTTCTCCGCGCAAGGTTCGTAACCTCTTACTTTCTATCCCGTCGTCAATTTTAAAACTTTCCCGCATCCCACCAGCCAAGAAAAGCAAATCCCGCCTCCGCCCAAGTATTTGTTTATACTGCATCTCACCATTAAAGTTCTTGTCATCCCACGTTGTACCCCGTTTTTACTCTCATCTCGCATCCCGACAAACCTTTGTTGGACCCCCGACAGAAAGCGCTTCTCCTTTGTTTGGGATAGCTTTTATTTAACAATTAGACTATGAGCTCGAGATTTCTATCACGTTATAGTTGACGAGAGCGCAGCACAAGTCAACTACCACGCATAGAAATCGAGAGCGAATAATCTAATTGTTTTAGTATAAATCTATTAGTCGTTCATAACTTAATTTAAATCCTCTTCACAGACACTTCGAAAACTCAAAGAAGCGGCCGCCAGTTTGTTAACAACCGCACACTGCAACTAGACTACTCATTATCTACAACAGAATAAATAGTGAGTTTACGTGGTGTAGCCAGTCAAACAACAGTATTCGTGATAGAACGCTAGATTTATACTAAAGAAAGATATTATATCCATAATGAAAACAAAAGTAAATTTGTCAAAGTTTAGGAACAAAACGTTTTTTCATCTCTCATATATCAAGTCTCACAGACTACGTTCAAATGATGCAGTTTTAGTCTCTAAAAACCACGCGCAAATGTTTCTTGAAAGCGTAAGCTTTACGTAACAGAGAGATTTACACGTCAGAACTTACAGAGATCGCTTCCCCCCGCCAACAGTCTGTCAGATCTGCCGGGCAATCTCCTTCATTCGTTGATCAAACATCATAGAGAAGCACAATGGCATCTGGACACAGATATTCCACAGGTCAGATTAACAGACAGTCCTTTTTAAAGACGGCCATGCCAGGAATATTTATTTCTAAACTTTTACGTTAAATTTTGAAATTTGCCCTTGCGCAAACCTAGAGATGAGAAGCTGCCTTAATGGAGAGCGGAAAAGATAAAGAAAGAAAACATTAGGGAGAAGAGGCTTGAAAAAGTTAGAAAGGGCAAACGGGCATTCTAATTTTGTGGTACTTATTAGTAAGTCGGTGTAAAGGTTTCCTAAATAAATTTGTCTTCGAACTAGTTTTAAACAAAGCAAAACGTTGAAAACGTTAGTAAAATGTGTTTGGCAGCGGCATGCACGCGCGCGTAATCTTGGCAACGCGTGGTGGAAAGCCATAGCTACTGTTCGTCATCATATCCAAATTCAGTTATTTCAAACGATACCTCATTTGTCTGTTTACATTCTTTTTCCTTTTCCATTTAGTTTTACTAAAATATTGTAAATATAAATAGTGCTATAAAAAAATTGAGACACTACGCGCGCTCTCATTGGTCGATATGTGTGCTTGGATGAGAGTATATAAACACAGTTGATACGTTTTATGTTCGCGCGTATTTTTAAGAAATATTTTCTAAAAGCAATAGAGTACTTTTTCCGTGTTTACATAGCCTCATCTAAAGACTCGGGGAGGGGGGGGGGGGCAGGAGGAATTCTCGAAAACTTGCATAACTGTCTCGAATTCTCCGAACCTCCCCTTTTTTAGATGAGGTTATGTAAACACAGAAAAAGTACTCTTTTGCCTAACTATATTTAATAACGCGTTAAAAGGAGTGTTGCGATGAATACGCATGAAAATTTCTGTCTCTTTGGTTAAGATGTGATAACTGTTATTCTTTTATTCTTACATGTAAAGCTATCGTTCAAAATCTGTTATTAACGCGCGTATTTAATGTTTGTATAGCTCGTCGAAGTTTGTTGAAGTTGTCAGTAAACAGCGAATTATCGAAGAGATATAATAATCTTGGAACCAAAAACAAGGTTAGTATAATTTACACGCCACAAATGCTTAAGCCTGCGAGCACTGGTTCTCCTGTTTGGGCCGGGAACACGAGCAGCGCTGGCCGAGCTGCGCCAAAGGGAAAATACAGATAGACTGAAGACTGAAAAGAATGAATAGTTTTCCTGTTGTCTTCACTTAAGCGAATTCACAAGGAAGGCCGCTATCAGCATGTCTTACGTACGAGACACTACATTCTCGTCCTCACAGGCCGTTATCCTTTCCATCATGCTCAGCACCAAGGGACATACCCAGACCGTTACGCTTTGCAAAATTCTTTGGCTTTCATATAAAACATTAACAGACTGACGGTCTTCTCTGTAAGTTCGCGTATTTTGTTATTATTATTTAATTAAAGTTGATTTAAAACGTATTTTTCTATGATTCAGGAACTTAAGGCAGAAACTGAATTGAAAGCGGACAAGATACAACAATTAACAACTAAAATTGAGTAAGTATAATGCGCAATTATTTTTTTTTTCTTTTCAAGAACTCTATATCCCAGAAGCGCCTTCTTTTACTACCCGCTGTTTCCCACAGAAAATAATGTTTTTGGGAATACCACATAAAAAGTCCTGGCTTGTTCGATCTAGGAGGCTAGATATCAGCCTCGTTCGTTTTCGTTGTTTTCGCCTGTTTATGGACCTAAGCACGCAGAAAAGAACCCTTTTCCTTTTATAAACGGTCTATAGACAGAATCAAAATGGTAACGCTGTCCGAGTAAAGGATCAATATACGAACAAACCATGACTGTTTGATACTTCTGCTCTCAGCGGAGAAAAGTCGACAAGAGAAATTGTGTTTAGATTAGAGAATGGTACAATGTGACAGTTGGCGCTGATATATATAAGCAGGTTCCAGACCGTCCCGTGTAATTTTGAGGGAACTGAAAACTATTCGAATTATGATACATGCAATGTTGTACACAGAAGCAGAAAACCATGCTACTTCTGCAATAGTGCATAAGTTATTGTACACAGGGCTGTGCTTTATCGTGTTAAAGTTTATTTACCTTCTTTTTGTATTCTCTTATGTTGCTAGCCTATACGATAGTCGAAACCTTTCATGAATTTTTCAAAAATAATACGACTTTTTTAATTTTCACAAACATGTTTCGACGGTACATCCGTCATCGTCAGTGTGACGGTTATGAAAGTTTACAGTGATTTCAAACGTGCCTGTTACAAATCATACGTTACATTGCGTTGGAAAACAATACGCTAGATAAATTTCGAAGTTCACGGAAATAAAAAGATGCGCGTGCGCGTGCAGCTATAGGGAAAGCGTCAAATTGATGTGTTTGACCTGTTGATTAAGGTCAGGCTTTTCCCACTTGATGTACATAGACTCCTTAAGCTTAACTTGGTACTTGGTAGGTGCAGAGTCTAAGATCTTGAAGCAGTCTAAGTTACAAGAGGTACGGCACGACTCTGAAGCCTGCAAATGCTTATAAACGTGAGAAGATCTGTCCGATGATAAGTGCTCGTGCACGCGCGTGGAGAAATGTCGGCTTGTTTCGCCAACGTAACAAGCATTACATGTTTGTGAAAATTAAAAAAGTCGTATTATTTTTGAAAATTTCTACATTTTTGCTGCTGTCTCGACCTTTTGGAGCAATAATCTACAACATCGCAGCCAAGTATGATGGAAGGATCAGCCCCTCTGACCTCCGCAAACTCGAGAAGATCTCGATAAAGAAACGAAAGTCGGAACTGGATTTAGCGTTCCTGCGAAACTGCAAGTCGCTCAATGTTTGCCCGAAGTTTCTTTGTTTTCACCTACCTTCAAACACCGCCCGACAAGACGTATTGGCAATTAAGAAACATCTTTTGAAAAGCGCCATCAACAGACGATTTAAGGAGTATCGTAAGTTACTTTGCAAGAGAAACAACTTGATGACCAGAATCTCCAGCGTCTTAAACAGTCTGGATAGCTACATATTACGTAAGGCTGTTGCTCACAGTGTAGCTAAAGTGGCAAATCAGTTCATCAAGACTCACGAGAAGAAGCTAAAAAACCTCACAAGGAATTCTGTTCTGCCTTTCACTTCAAGCGAAGTTGTTACAAACCTGTCTTCGTTTGTTCTCACCGCAGAGCAGCTAGATGCGCTCAAATTTGGACTGACACACTCAATTTGTCCACCATCGATTAACAAGACTGACATCTTCACGTGCTTTGAACTGATTAGTCAAAGAATGATCAGAAATCTCAAAGACAGCAAGGACACTGGAAAACTAGTTTCGGAACTGTCTCACCTGGCTCACACTTACGTCTTCGCATATCGTCCCACAACGGCTGACCTCAAAACGCACGGAATTCTCAAAAACTTACGAAAGAACAAGGACATTGTAATTTTGCAACCAGACAAAGGAAACGGCGTAGTAGTTTTAGATAGAACTGCGTATGATAGAGGTATTTTAAAAATAATCAATGATATATCAAAGTTTAAACCCCTTAGCAATGACCCCACCCTAAATCGGGAAGGGGAATTACAGCGTTTTCTCAGGGATTTAAAGATTAAAGGGCCATTTAGATCAAGAGGTATATGATGCTATATATCCGAGTGGGTCACAAGCTGCTAGGATATATGGCCTACCCAAGATGCACAAACCGCGGGCAGCCAACTCTACACCTCCTTTTCGTCCGATTGTCTCTTCCATTGGGACATACAATTACAACCTGGCCAAATTTTTGAGTAATCTTCTCCAGCCGCACATTCCCTCTGAATATGTTGCTTCAGACACGTTCACTTTTGTTCGTGAAATTAACGGCTTGTCAATGGAGGGGAAGTTTATGGTTTCGTTTGGTGCGGAAAGTTTGTTTACCAACATTCCTTTGAGTGAATGTATAGACCTAGCGGTCGACTACATTACCAAAGGCAACCCTGGCATCAAACTAAGCACTTCTGACCTGAAAAGACTTTTCCTATTTGCCACCGCTGAAACCCATTTCATTTTCAAGGGCACATACTACGATCAGGTTGATGGTGTAGCCATGGGTTCCCCCCTAGCCCCCGTTCTTGTTAATCTTTTCATGGGTCACCACGAGAAGATCTGGTTGGAACAGTATAGGGATTCCCAGGTTTTATTCTGCTGTCGTTATGTGGACGACACTTTTTGCCTTTTCAACTCGGAACGGGATGCTGACCTTTTCTTTAATTTCATTAACAATCAACATCCTAATATTCATTTCACTATGGAGAGGGAGAGTAACCAGGTTCTTCCTTTTCTTGATGTGCTATTAAACAACAAATCCCCACAATTCCCTGTCACCATCGTATACCGCAAAAAGACTTTCACGGGCTTGCTTACCAATTTTTTAAGCTTTACACCCGTTTGCTACAAAATGGGGCTGGTTAAAACGCTCCTTGACAGGACCTTTAAGATCAACAACACGTGGTTGGGTTTTCACAATGATATTCAGAATTTGTTTACTATTTTGCGTAAAAATCTCTATCCCGTTCATGTACTAGACGTGTTACTCCACCGTTATGTCACGAGAGCAGTAGTAGGGAACGACACACGACCTTCAACAGGTGTCGAGAAACAGGAGTTGCCCACGCA
Source organism: Orbicella franksi (assembly GCF_964199315.1). NCBI lineage: Eukaryota > Metazoa > Cnidaria > Anthozoa > Scleractinia > Merulinidae > Orbicella > Orbicella franksi. The sequence continues at coordinate 22,241,725 of NC_138155.1, read as the reverse complement.
CTATTTCAAGATCCCCTACATCGGGCATTTTTCGGGTGTTGCACAACAAAGGGTGCGCAAACTAACCAATCGATTCTGCAAACACATCGACATCAAATTTGTTTATTCTACCTGTAAAATTAAGAACTTGTTCAACGTGAAAGATCCTCTCCCTGACAGGCTCCGTACGCGCATAGTGTACAAATTTTCTTGTGCAAGCTGTAATGCTTGTTACGTCGGCGAAACAAGCCGACATTTCTCCACGCGCGTGCACGAGCACTTGTCATCGGACAGATCTTCTCACGTTTATAAGCATTTGCAGGCTGCAGAGTCGTGCCGTACCTCTTGTAACTTAGACTGCTTAAAGATCATAGACTCTGCACCTACCAAGTACCAAGTTAAGCTTAAGGAGTCTATGTACATCAAGTGGGAAAAGCCTGACCTTAATCAACAGGTCAAACACATCAATTTGACGCTTTCCCTATAGCTGCACGCGCACGCGCATCTTTTTATTTCCGTGAACTTCGAAATTTATCTAGCGTATTGTTTTCCAACGCAATGTAACGTATGATTTGTAACAGGCACGTTTTAAATCACTGTAAACTTTCATAACCGTCACAGTGACGATGACGGATGTACCGTCGAAACACGTTTGTGAAAATTAAAAAAGTCGTATTATTTTTGAAAATTTCTACATTTTTGCTGCTGTCTCGACCTTTCATGAATTGCTGTCCTTAATTAGTTTGCGAGCAAGCTCTGTTTAATTTTGCACTGTAGTGGGTACGATTTTATCCCGGCTTTCATTTCATTATGTTACAGAGATGCTCATTTGGTAACGAGGGAAGCACGGAAAAGACTTGACACCGAAACAGGAATACTGAAGGTACGAAAGGAAAAAAGCTTAAAACGTACTAAAAACGTGCATATATAATGAGGTACGGAGCCTTCTCGGACTCTTCTCGTGTTCAACTTAGATTCAGCATTAATTCCACATTTCGCGTTCTAAATATCCTCGCAGAATTATTCGCCTGGCTTTAACTTTCAACCTTGTGATCCCTCCACGCTCCACAAAAAAACACCCAGATTCCCTCAATTACTAATTTCTGGCAAATTGTCCTCATCCCTATTGCAAGTGTTATTTTCGGCAACCTGTTGTACAGACTTAAACTCGTGTCCACTTTGCGTAACCGTGATGGAATTGGGTACCTCCCAATATAAGCTATATAGGTATGTGCGGCAACAAAGGGTATGGGTTTTGAGCTGTTAATTTTTGCCTAAAATATTGTATAAATGTTGACCAATTTGGTCTGATATAGAGTATATTAATTTTGCATTCCGGTCTCGAATTGGGTATGTTGTTTTGATGAAAGACCATGAAACTTATTTTCTTGCTTTTAATATATGGTAACCTGAACCTTTTCTTAACTTTACTGTTTACGCAAATAGTAGGCTGTGTACAGCCGAGCCGCCCCCTCCCCTCTCTCTCCCCCATGTCTTTGAGGGAAGGGGGGGTGGTTGTACACAGGCTAGCAAATAAAGGTCATTCCTGGTTATCGTCCATTAAAGACGTGCAATAATACTTTAGGTCTAAAAAAAGAGCACTAATTTTTAGATCAGTTCTGAAATAAGGTAACGAATATAATATATTTTGGTCTAAAATAGGGTGAGGTTTTCAAGAAACACTCCGCACACTCACACCAAAAAAAATTGGGGGTGTCTCTTGGAAGGCACAGATTGCTTTGATAAATTCAAGCACACGTAACGACTTAACGACTTTTTTCTAGTTTGTATTAAATACATCCTCTCATATTGAAACATCTCTCAATAGGCCGAGGCAGCAAAACTAAGAGAAGAGAATGAAGGATTTCAGCGGTGAGTATCAATGAAGAAGTTATGGATGACACAACTGCGATAATATATTACCCTAGTGCATTTGGTACTCAAAGAAAAGTAGTACCCTGAAAAATGCGTGTGGCCTCATAACATGGAGTTTTCGCAGTTTTATACCCAAAAATTTCTTCTCGCTTCTACAACACTTGAAATTTTCCTTGTGCACCATGCCACAGTGTGTTCCGGAAAGAGAAGTCTAATCTAAGGCGCTCGCCAAGGTCATTGTCCTAAACTTAGTCCACAATGGCTGACCATGGCTGTCCAGTATCCCATCCAAGGGAGATTAACAACACTCTTAGTCACTAAAAAGCCGCTGAAGAGGCCCATTATGAGGGGAGAGGACGGGTGGGGGCTGCGTATCCCATATCCCGTTAATTTGGGCCTAAATATCCTGTATTCCGTAAATTTTAATTTCAAAAACTGAAAATGTTTCACTCAATATTCCTGAAAATCTGTTCTAATTATCCCTTATCCCATAAATTTTTCCCACGAATGTCTCGTATCCCGTTACGTTTTTACCTAAACACCCCAAAATCCTCTAATAGCGCCTCACTGAAAAGTCACCGTTGCTTGTAGAAAGATGCTAACCCTGATTTATCCACCTTCCTGAGACATAATTCACAAAACACTGACTGATAATTGAGGAAATGCAGTCACACAATTCCAATTTATTTTCAGAAAACGCGATGAGATGAACTTACAACAAGCCCAATATCTCAAGAATAAAGTAAGTGGACAAGACAGGACACTTTTACACAAAATTCACTTTGCGAACACTTTTCAATTAAAGTAATTGTTGCAGTAATAAATAATTTTGCTTGATTTTTCATTGTAGCTCAATGCAGAGAAAATGGAACTGTTGCGGAAGTGAGTGTCTTGGCCAATTCATGTCACGAATAGTGCATTGAAATAGTTTAGACTAAATTTTTCAAGTTTGTCGCCCTAGCTAGCATGCGAAATGTTTAATAAATACCTCTTACTACTCGAGTTCGAGGGCCGTACTGTAAGTTAGGGCCCAAGCGCGAAACGCGCTGGCCATAAGTCGAAGGGAAAACGAGGATCCGTAACTTACAGTACGGACCAAGAAAACGACGTTAGTAAGATATTTATTTTATCTCTACCGTGTGTCTGACGGGTTCGGGAACGAATTCTATTCACGCGGAATGGCTTCAAATTTCTGACGCACATCGAAAGCAAAACGACTCAATTTGAAATCGCTGTTAAAGGACTCTTAAGTCGTTAACAGGTTTTAATACACAATTTCAGAAGTAAAAGAAAATTTTAAACTTTGACTCGCTAAAAAGTTAAGAACACTTGCGATAAATTACGAAACATTTTGGCAACAAAAACAGCTTTAAATTTTAGCGGGTGGTATAGAAGATTACGGCCCGCTAAATTGACCAATCACAGCGCGCGTACTAACTGAGAGATATAATAAATCGTGATACAGCAATGACGCTGATCGAAGAACCATTGAAACTTGCCTTCCGAACTCGCAGCTCGGATTTCTTAATTCCCCTCCTCAGACTCAGTAGTAGCAACATTTTCTCCGACCAGTTTTATTTTCCAATATTCATTCGACGTGATTTACATACAATTAATGTTAGAAATAATTGTTCAACAGTCATAAAGCAATTCTTTATTCTCCACAGAGCTGTTGATGAACTTACAAAGAGAGTATCACAAATTAAAAATGAGGTAAGCTCCTGTTATCCTTATACATTGTGTTTTGACTAAAGGCCAAGGTAAACGCTTCAAAACTTTGCACCCAACCAAAAAATAATCATTTCCCTACTCAGTCAGACGCAAGATTGTAAGTCGACCTGGCCATACGCTGCAACATTTCTCGCAGTATTGCTGATTGAGCAAAAAGTTCTGATATGTACTGTTAGGTAAAACTGACTGGATAGCGACATCATCCGATCTAGATGAAGTAGCCAGGAACAACAAGGTTCAACAACCTCTCGTATTTTGTTGCACAAAATAACATACGGATAGGCCCTTTGTAGCTGGGGTCACGTGGCCAAACTTTTCCGAGAAAATTTTTATATTATGGGCTATAACTTGAAGAATGCCAGAAATGGAAAGAGCGCATCGAAAATACCAAAATGGCCAAGTTTGAGGCCCCTGGCATTAAAGAGTGAGTTTATACGAAAAAATTTAGAAGATTTGTATGGAAAATGTCGCTGGAGAGCAACACCTTGCTCTCCAACAACTTTTTCCATACAAATCTTCTTATTCTTTTAAAAATTCAGACTGTCGTAAAATCTCATTCCTTAATGATGGGGGCCTCAAACTTGGCCATTTTGATATTTTCGACATGCTTTCTCCATTTCTGGCATTTGTTAAGTTATAACCCATAATTTTAAGAAAAATAGGTCACGTGATGGCTTAGCTACAAAGGGCCTATTATGGACCTTAGAAAATAACCCCAAAGTTTTCGACTTCGTCGTTAAAATTCCCTGTTAACATTTTTTCGTTTGTTCGTTTATTATAACTTTCTGTTTTTGCATCTGTGTAAACCAATATAGAAATTTCTTTGCAATTAAAATGTAATATTTAAAAAAACTTAGGCCGATCCTTCATCGTGTTAACTAGTATATCCAATGTATTCTTCGTATATCTAATGTAAACTTACATATTTTATTTACAAAAATAGATTAACGAGTTAACAAGTACCAAAGAACAGTCTCTTACAAGTTTTAAGGTTTGTCTGTTATTGATAGGCAACATAAAAATCATACACTAAATATACACTACATATTCCGTAAAGGTTTGTCCTTGCAAGAATTTCAACTTCAAACTCAACCATTTTGTACTTGGTTGTGTTGATGAGCATGCCGTTGAAACAGTTGTTTTTATTGAAATTATCAACCAGAATCCATTGATTACAGCACAGTTATCTCAGCTTAAAACGTTTGTTCCAAAATACGAGAATATTCAACAAACCCAATCAACTGAAAATAATTGATCCCAACCGGACACAACCAAACGCAACTTAAAAAAATTTAGGGAAAAAACACTTTCGAGTTCACCCGCACAATCCACTCACTTTTCTTCCCTCTTTGCCGGTCTTTGGTCTTTTTTAATTTGTTATATATTACCTCTTTTTAAATCATGTGTTGGGAGGTTTCTTTTGGCACACTACAAAAACGTACTTCTATACCGTGATATAAAATCTCCCTTAACAGTATTGACTATCCAGTCCCTCCAGAGAGACGTCGAATGCTGATGATGAAGCTCTTCTGAGATCCGTGTAACGTCTCTGATTGGTTGCGCATTCAGCGTACAATATTTTTGAGGTCGCATGTCAGAAGCCTCTCAGTCAGTGCAAGAATTGTGTATTCAAAGAAACATGTCTGTTTTCTATTTTTTCGGGATATGGTTGATTTGATCGATCAAGATTTCCAACCGGCATCAAACTCTGCTTTTTGTTACTTTTTCAGACTAAGAATCAGTTAAAAGAAGAACTTGAAAGGTACGTAGCTTAAAATTTGAAACAATTGTCAAGCATCACGAATAGTGTAAATCTCCAATTGCTCGAGCATTCATTACGATTACTCAGTGCGCCTTTATTAACTTGTACTGCAATCAAAATTAAAAATTGAAGTTAAATTTGCCTGCTCTCAGCCAATCAAAATGAAGTCATTTTCTCGGACATACACTTATTAGGTACTTATGTCATGTCACTGCTGAATTCCAACTCTGTTCTCCACACGGAGGCAAGGAAATGATGATGATGATGATGACGACGACGATGATGATGATGATAATTATGATGATGATGACGATAATTATTGCCTTAATGTTTATATTTCATTTGTTTTCATTCCAGCGAGATTGCAGAATTAAACCAGAAACTTAAAACATTGAAGGTAGATACAGTTTTTTGTCGATAATACCATATGAATCTAACGGTATGAAACAAGGTCCACCAGCAATTTTGTTCCGTCTACCACCCAACCTGCTGCAAGCCTGTCCACAGATTATAAATGAATTCGTTGTCACATTTGAAGTCGTTTTCCATTATCATTTAGGCGGCAGTTCCAGACACTAGCAAGGCTGAGAGACAATTGAAGGTACAATGTATTGTTTTGTTCATTCTTGAGTAGTTGCAATCGACTGAATTATGATCGAACTGATCGTGGAGGAGTTTGGAAATACTGTTAGAAGTTTAAGCATTTAAACTGTGGTTAATGAGCTCTGTAGTCTACATCATAGCTGTCATCTAAGGTTGTCACCAGTTCTGTTATCTTCCCCCTATTAGCCATTGTGCAATAACCTTAGGTCAATGTCCAATACAACCCAATAGTTTTACCATATGGGAAATCATACGACAGTGATTTTCCACCATGCTCTCATGTGATTTCAGCGTGCTATACCCCTCCCAACTCCTTCAATCCCCAGTTAGTAAAATCCCATTGTTTTCTGACCCTGTCCCAGTTGTGAGCTAGTATTCAAGCTAGGCCGTTCTCCGCTTTCCCCTCCTTCCCTCCCTGTATTGGTAGCTTTGTCCTTTCCCATCTTTTTCCTCCATGTGGTTGTAATTACCTTTCGTGAGAAGGTGGCTTTCGCCTGCTGAACCTTCTCGGTTTATTCACTGCGACGTTCTATTTGTTATATTGTGTGTAAACCATAGCTGCTTAGTTAATAAAGGTTTTTTGGTGCAGGGAAGTGCAACTTAGGCTGTACTTTACCCCACAGTAAGTGCTATGGCCACCCGTGGAAATAGGTCCGGATCTCTCCAGGGTGGTGTCATCGTATCATCTGACCTATTGTCCTCCCAGAGGGGCACCCCCTCTTCTGGTCAATCCTATGTTACTTCAACGGAGATAGGTCCGGATTTCTCCAGGATGGTGCCATCGTACCATCTGACCTATTGTCCTCCCAGAAGGGCACCCCTCTTCTGGTCCCCTTAGTAACATAGGTTCCCCTAGAGACGCCGCCACTCTAGCGGAGATAGGCTCTGTCTTCCCTGCCACCCATGTTTTGCCGCCATAATCAGTGTTCTGTTTCTGTTTCCTGTATCTACCCAGCAAAAGGGGAGGGGGGTTTCAATCTTGTTACCCATATAAATATCTTCGCTGGTACTGTTGAATCTGCCCCTTCCCCTGTGTGGGTGTGGCTTTAATAATTTACACTAAATTGCACACCAGCAGAGTCTCATTAATACACGTTGTAGACTGATAGAATTTCTAAGGAAAGTTTACTTTTTATTCTTGCAGATTGCTAAAACTTTATATAACAGGTAAATAAAATTGACTGTTTTCTGACTATTTTCAACTAACTTTCGAAAGCAATAATAATGTGCTTTTCTCGCAAAGAAAGTTAACAATTAGTTTAAAGATGGTAAAGATTAGAGTGGAAGGTCTACAGAACTTCATTCAAGCTAGCAGAAAGCTAAACCTGAGTCTTGCTGTGAGCAAATTTACCCCCGCTTCGCAGAGCTGCACGTATTTACTTGGAAGCTGCCATTTTGTTTAAGCTTTGCGGTCTAAACCCTTGTTTGAAGGTCTGCACACACCAGGGACATGTTCCAGGGACGTGAAGTGGGGACATGTTTCAACATGTTTCAACATGTGGGGACATGTTTCAACGACAGTTGCGACACTGGGTTGCTAGTCTTTATTTCAACCGTATAAAGAATAGAAACTGACGTGAGATATTTTGTTTTGCCCGTAGAGAAATGGCCGCTTTGGCGAAGAAAGGGAAGGAAATAGACCAGACAGTAAGCAAATAGCCTAAATACGATTGCTTACTGGTCCTGTTATGACCCTCTCTCAGTCGGCGCAACGCTGCGCGTGACCCAATCCCGAGTGCGTGACAGAGAGACGGCCAGAACTGGACTAAATTGTTTACGAGTGTATTAGCAGGAGAAGAGAAGTTCTTAACAACAAACATAAACATCATTCAAATAGAGAACAAAACAAGAACAGAAATGAGGGGGGGGGGGGGGTAGAGGCCAAAGAAACAGGGCCGGGTTGTTCAAAATCCGTTTAAGCTAACCCACGCAAGATTAGCGACAATTCTGATTTCATTTTTGTACCTTTTCGGTGATTTTTATGCAAGAAAAATTAATACTTTGGTTAACTTTTAAGCTTGGGTTAGCGTAAACGGGCTTCCGAATAACCTGGCCTAGGTTGATAAACAGACAGTGGACAAATGATAAATGTTAAACTAAAGGAATGCAGCGCTCAAAAATTGCAAAGAAAAACATGTTACTAAGTCGATCAACCTGCTATGAAACAAAAAAAGCTTAAGCTTGAATTTCTTTTTCGAGTTAAGTGTGTTCTTTTTAAACCACTAATCATAAATGACATAGAAAAAACGTAAGAAGAATAGCAACAAGCGTGAAGAATAACAGTCTATTCTTTTATTTTAGTGTAGTTTCTTATTATTCTTATTATTATTATTATTATCATTTGAGTGTCTACAATTAGTTATCTAAGCTAAACACTTTCACCCTTAAATTAAGTTCATTTATTTAGATCTTAGCACTAGCTTTAAAGTGGTTAGAGAATTATAATATTAACAAGTCTTATTTGCTACAGTACTAATGGCTTCTTTATCCTGGTTTTAGAAAACTGCTCTGGAGAGAATCAAACTTGAAGCAGTTCAAAACTTACAGGTTAGTATTACAATATCAATTCAGTCTTGTTTTACCAATAAAATATCTAGAATGGACCATTTAAGAAATAGAAACAATATATGTTGTAAATACGTACTTATTTTAAAGAGAAAAACAGCGATAAGCTCCCTAATAATCTCACAAAAAAATGTTACAACACATTTGCAGAGATCTATATTCCTGAAAGCTCGAAAAATTCTCATCACGCTGGCGTTACCATGGCAACTCTCTCTCGCATAAACATGCACGAAGACACTCATGTACGTGAAACTTACTAGTTTTCAAACGCTTCGATTACATAGGCATATAACGTAGTGATCAAAAACACACAGCTGTGATTAAGATTAAACTGTTTTGTTTTTACTTTCCCAGAACATGACAACAGAGGGCCACAATTGTGAAAGGTAGACGGATCTGAGAGGGAAACTCCCAAATAAAAAGGACGGGGGTGCTCGTCACAAATTTTCAAAAGAACTCCTAAGAGGTACCAAGATCCTGTTTTGTGGGCGTGGCTTGGAACGTTTTTCACCCCTAAGAGGCACCAATTCTAAAACGACAAATTCAGGCTAACGATGACTTTTTTCGGCTCAATACCCTAAAAGGTGTCGCGAACGCTCCAGCTGTGGACCTTTCGAGGCTGAACACCCTAAGAGTTACCAAGACCCTTTTCTGAGCCCCCGTCTTTTTTATACAGGAGTCCCAACCCCCTGGAGATGGACATGCTCACAAAAATCACCACACTCCGATTAAGGTCATTACACAGTATTGCATTGCGCACCCTTACTGCGCATAATTTATGGCGTCATTAGCGCGCGTTCGTGCACGCGCACATTGAAAACATGGTGGATTTGCCTTCATATCGAGTTCTTTCAGTTGAAAAATGCTATAGCTCACTAAAGAGGTCGGGCACCCCAATTTTTTTTCCAGTCATTTTAATCAACTAATCATTAGCTTTTGCGTGAGAAACGACTGATCTGATTTCTATCGTTGAAAATTGAATAAATAAGGAAAATAGCAGCTGCACTTTAGTCTTTTCTATTTTGCAGTTTGATAGCCGTGGCAAGCAATTTGGTTCCAATATTTTAACAAGGATTCATCTGTCTGTCAAAATCAAACTTAAAAAGTTTGCTTGTGTCCGACAGAAGTATTGACTGTAGTTTGAGGCGAATTTTCATGAGTCTGTACTCACCGAAAGAGTTTACAATAACTTGGAATGCGTTCTTGTAATAAGCATTAAATAACACGCACTCAATAAAAAAATGGCGGCCTCTTCTTTACGACTGGACCACGCCATAGAGGTAAATCGTCATTTTCTCGCAAACGAGTATGGTGGCCTATCATTTTTTTTTTCCTGTGGTTTTGAATTGAGTAATAAATTTCTCTGTGTAAAATAAAGATGGGCCAATTCTCAGTGTAGAACAAAAGGCAATCGTCGGAAACGTGAATTTAGCAATCAATCGTGACTACAGTCATGGTGCTATTGTAAGGATTTACTGGGTATAAACAAGGTGCTTTTGCTCCTAAACGAACATGGGAACCCCTCATTTTTATTTCAAAATTTAAGTTCCTATAATATAAACAATCAATAGGCAAAGTTTGACAAAAATCTCAGTGCAGGTTCTATTTCAGTGGAATAACCTTAAGTTTTTTTGTAGTCGACCCTTGTATTCCATTCAAGATTTTGCGCCTCAAAGCTAACTCGACTGCTGTTCAAAGTTTAGTGCATAACTCTAGTCGTTGCTCTAAAAGATCACTTTGAGAAAGTATTCGTAAGAAGAGATAACACTAAAAACAGGAATCGAAAGAGCCAAAAATCTCGCCATCGTGGGCTAGTAATTTCGGTTTCGGTTTCATGAAGCGACTATTCGTAATTGATGATTCTCTATCGGGGGGTCTCTGGTTGGATGCCATCCCATCGCAGTTAAGCCCCAGATGTTTTTGTTAAAGCTTCTTCAATATGCATAGTAATACTCCCGCATGAAAAAGGCAGTGTGTGCGAGATCTCAGCATAAAGACCGCTACACAACCCTTAGCCAGGGCTAATACTTATGGCCCGGACAGACGTTCCAGCGCAATATTTCTCGCAATTGCTAAATTGAATCGTGTTTCAGCCCCCTGAAATTGTTGCGTGCGCAGTCGATTGCACGCAAAATTGCAGAAGAAGAATCTTGTTCTACCCATACAATTTTTCGTGTAGCAGTTTCACAGGATGGACAAAGGAGTCAAAACTCTCGCGCGGACTATCGCACGGAAATGTTGCACCGTGTGTTCGGGCCTGAAGTAACATATCAAGCACGAAAGACCGTGTTTTACAACATTTCCAAACATTGAGAAGAGAGTTGAAAATAAAACGCGTAGCGTAGAGGAGTATTTTTGACGAACTTCGAAGTGTTTGGTAATGTGGTTAAACATTGTCTTGAGTGTTTGATAAGTCTTCTCAATCGAAACTAAAACCAAGGAGAAAACGGAGAAATGAAATCGTATATAAAATCTACGGTAACTGACCATCACGATTATGATTTCCTTTGTTTAAACTTCATAAATTACTAACTAGTTTAAGAAGGCTGGTTCCATTTGAGGCGTTACGATCACTGCAATCGCCGCCTAAAAAGGTGAGCAATGCTTACAATTATCGATTTTCACGATTTTTATATGATCACCACGATTGGTACAAATCTCGAGATAGAACTTATAAGTCTATCTCAGCGATTGTTGCCACAAAAATCGCTACCTAGAATCGCTATGTATATCGCTGAAGAGTGGTTTCCATATTATCGCAAGGAGCACTGAACTCTTTTTTTGCAGCAATCGTGACGGTTGTATGAAAAACCAACCTTCAGAACACTGATGTACGGATGCAGACTCGTTCTCAGTCGCTATTTGCGGGTCAGATTAGATTCTTTCAAAGAAAAGCCGTCTGCATCAAGTGGAGCGCGCGGGGAGTTATGGGAAGAGGTGAGAAAAAACGCGCGCGATACACCCGCGCGCCTTGATCCACCCTAGTATACCCCCTAGTATCAAATCTTCTCTCCCCCCTCCCGCCCCCCCGCCAAAAAAAACTAAAAAGCAACTGGGTGCGAGTCTCTCTCAGATGCGCCACCAAAATTTCAGAAGCAGAATAGAAACAATTGATTTTCTTTTATTCTAGCAAAGCTAAGGAGAAAGACAAGCAGTTTTCGGTTTGGCGTCTTGAGGTAGGAACTATAAAATAAATGCAACGGCCCTCATTGATATTTTATCTCATTTGTGCTTCTCCTACTTTGTTACTTGGGCTGTCAAGGAATTTTCAGGAAAAAAAAGATCAAGTGGAATACGTATATCTTATTAGTTGTTTTGGTGAGTAGTATCGCTGTATATTTTTACGAGTTGCGCCGCATTTGGACGAGCCCGTGGGGGGAGTCAAAATACAAACAACGAGTAAAAATATAAAGCGATACTACACACCAAACCATCTAATAAGAAATTTATTATCCAACTGCTGTAGTCAATAAATTTATCAACGAAAGAGGGCGAGTGTGACAGTTTTGCGTGCGTGCGCCGACATGTACAACAAACAGGTTTTCTACTGTACAAATAACTGAACAATGTCGCTGTATATTTGTACTGTTATTTGGACGGTATTCGCTGCAGTTATATAATAAGAGATTTTATCATGACCTCTAGTTAAGCTCCGAAAACACGCTGCAACATATTCTCCGCTGAACTGTAGACGCGGTAAGCGCGTCCGTCTTATTTCAACAGTGATTATGCTCAACCAAAATAACAACAATAGTTAAACTAAGTACTACTTTTGCTCTTTGAGAAGAAAAGGTCGAAAAAGAAACACATCGTCGTGTTTGTGTCAGATCTTAGAAATCCAAAAGGCGGAGAATCGAAAGGCTGATAGCGGTGCCACACCTTTCCGCGCAAAGTCATAGAAAATCAGTTATGTACACACGTTGAAATTGCTCCACGTAATGTTAATTTTATGGCAGTTTGTCGATATCATCTCTCTGCGCAATTGAATTTCAGGCTAAGATGGAACTTAACGACAAAGAAAAGTAAGTTGATATAGGGTTGTTAATATGGCTGTACGTGAATATTGAAGAATCAACACGAGCAGGGAAAAATGTTTCAACCTCTATATAAAGTAAAGCGTTAAAAGAAAAATGAGATATAACGAGATACGAGATATAACCAGAGGAAATTTGTTATAAGCCCTGTTTTGAAAATTGTCTGTTGCTAGACTACGAGTAGTCCCTCTTTCGCTTAGTCCTTCCTGCGTGGCGCGAAAGAAAAGCGCGAGAAAAAAATGGCCGTGTGAAATCTTCGCCTCCAGGATTTCGCGCGGCCATTTCTTTCTCGCGGTTTTCTTTCGCGTCACGTACGAAGGACTTAGTCAAAGAGGGACTTTTCGTAGTCTAGTCTGTTACTGACATGTTTGTAAAATGATCTTTGTAAAATGCAAATACGATACAAGGTAAATTTCCAGCAATGATAACGCTTTTGGAACATGCAAGTAGGTAAAATCGGGACTTGCATTTTGTGATTTACTCAATACAGCCTAGTTGGTAGCTGGGTATGAAAAGAATCCATCAAGGACGAATTGCTTTCAACGTAAAAAAAAAAGCTCATTGGATTGAGATTCGACTGGAATTTTCATTAGCAGCTGGGCTGTAGTGTTTTACGGGAAACGATCGGCCCTATAAAGCAAGATTTGTTACGTTGACAATGTCTTAAGTTTTTTAACAGTAGTTACGAAGCCATTCTTCCCACCTATGATAATTGTCTCCATATATCCTGGCTGTTTTCGTTTTTCAGTGAGCTGGACGATCTACAGAAACTATTCACTGACATGACAATGCCGATGACTGAGGTAAATCAGAGCAACTTAGCGAATAATATTTATCTGTAAACGATAATTGTCCGAGTGGAGAACAATTCAGGGACCAGTTTTATACATTACTCTGATACAGTGGTTTTCAATTGAATGTCGTAAAAGCAAAGCCAAAGTTATGACTCTGGTCAATCACAAAGGACGCAATTCACTGAACCAATCAAGATTCCGATTGAATACATGTCCCCGACGCGATGCGCGGTGGCTGACCAAAAGGATCGCGGCTGCACAAAATCCAAGCACAATTGGCGCACGTGTACAATTTGAGCTATCCATTTACGCCCACGTGATCACACTCCAACTGTGAAACATCTAGGTCCCAAAAGGAGCTATTACTGCCATTATATAAACTAATCTGAGCTAAAAAGGTTTTCACTCTGAATCATTCATGAGAGAGGCGTCTAAATTAAACAGTTGACTTTGTATGACTCGCATAAAGTCCTATCTAAAATTTATCCAATTTCTTTCTCTTTTAAGCAGATTCCACCGCCAAAGAAGTCGAATCGTTTGACAAGAAGTTTCAACCGTTTCTGCGTGCTACTGAGGCACAATCGCTGAGAAATTCTAAGTAATAATGAAGCTAACACCCAAATATGTACAAAAATAGACCTCTTAAAAACAATAATAAACTCAAAGGATTAAGATGATCAGTTGTGTTTGCCTATAAGTTTATTTTTGTCTGTTCACGTAGTGCGATTTATGAGGTACCACAGCACAATCACTCATTCTATGCTTATTTACATCTCATTGGTTCCCATGCAGGTCTCCCACGTGCTTTAATCCATCCCAGTTCCCAGGTTGTCCGTATAGGCGAATCTTTGCTGACGTCATTGTTTACATTTTTCCTCATTAACATACAACTTGCCGCATAGAAGGCATCATGCTAGACAAGATTTTACTAGAAAAACTTAAAGAGCTTGTGAAACTTAGTAAGTGGTGAAATTTTTGGCTCTTTAGGTGTAATATTCGAGGAGAAATTGGCTTTCAAAAACATCAAAATTTCTGTGTGGCAAAAAAGCGCTAATGAGCTCATACATTCTTTGTAAAATTTTGAGCTTTTAAACCCGCGTCGCACAAAAAGTACTCAATACATCGCGCTCAAATTACTTGGGACAGTCAATCGTGCTGTGCCCTTTCAATATTCAGTGTTAATCTCTTTGTAGCTCCATCAGAAAATGTATCGCTTATGGTAATGAGGCAGATATTGTAAACAAAGATTCTCCTATAGTAACGGGAGCTTCGCTTTAAATCTAAAGATTGTTGAGGTATCACTCTCATACTGCCTCTCTCCACCCTGGTGTATGAATGAGTACCGGGGAATTTAATTCCGGGGATGGACCAGCATAAAATTTATCGGTAACCATTTATACACCTGGGTGGGGGGAGGCACTGTGAGACAAAGTGACTTGGTCAAGAACACAACACAATAAACTTATGAGACCTTCCTTGGAAAAACGACATGCTCGCGCATCTTGAATTTCACTTCGGCAAAGCTTGAGGTTCAGAAATTTAGGGAAAATGTGGAGCAGCCTGCATCTCTGTCAGATCCCAGTGTCCAGTAATACTTTGTTGAAGCGTGAAAGATCCTTATCATAATTAATCTCTGACGATTTTCAACGTCTCTTAGCCATACCGCTCATAAACTAAATCGTAAACACCCTTAAGGTCTCTTAATTGTAGGCCATTTTGATTTCAGTAGGAATAAAAGGCACTCTGCAGTAATAAACATGACAAAACAAAGCATGTCGTAAAAACCATGATTTTAAGGTGGCTCCATAGGGCCCATTTATCGCCTTGCGCGCGTTAGTGTTAAGTTTTGAACGCTGTTTTTACATTCGTTTTTAAATCCAGTCCTCTCCAACTTGTTAAATACAACTGATAGGCAATGATGAAATATTGTTTCATCATCGTTTCTGTTAAAATCTTGTCTTTTAGTCTAAGAATATAAAAGCCCCCACCAAAAATGAGGTTTTTTTTTACCCTTCTTATGGATTTATTTGTAACTCTCTTAAGTCTCCTGCGGTTAAATCTTGCAAATTTTTCACAATTCATCGACTTAGGCGGAATACGAATTTTAAACTCCAAAAAGGTGGGGTTTGTACGGGAATTTTTTTCGATTTTTGCAAGTTTATGTCTTACCGCTGCGGAAAGACTGGTCAGATAGATTTCCCTGAAAAACGAGCTTCAGTTAAAGTAAAATATTTATTAGCAGTCTGCCGAATTTTCCCCCAGCGGTAAGCGCTGCTCAAAATAACAATGTCAAGTTTAAAATCTAGTGCATTACTACGAGTAAGCAGTACTTTCTAGCCACACCTCCTCCTACTCCCTATTGAATTAGATGGGGCATCTAGGGAAAAAAAAGTTATTGGTGCAAGAAGACTGGGAGCTACTCTCGACGGGCTCTGCTACGTACAGCGGCATTTAAAGCGCGCCATTTTCACTCGTTTCCCAGACCGTTACCCAGGTATTTTACACTCTGGTTCATTTCAAAGCGATCTTCACTTTGTGAATCCGGATAATTACTCCAGCTTCCTCATGGAATCTCTACTTGAACCAATTGCAGACAACGAGGAGAATTCATTTTGTACTGAAATGATGAAACGCCTCGACATTCAGCGAAGGAACGAACATTTCTGTGATGTGATTCTAGAAGTTGGCTCTGGCGACGATCAAGCTCGTTTGAAAGCTCACAGAAACGTGTTATGTGCAGCCAGTCCGTTCTTTTACAACACTCTTAACAGTGACATGAAAGAAAAGAGTGAAGGAGTGATCCGATTGGAAGAAATGAGCAAAGCTTCGATGGAAGAAGTCCTTGATTATCTGTATACTGGACGTGTGGAAATTACTGAAAAGAATGCATTCGAGTTGTTTGCACAAGCGGATTTTTTTCTGATTCCAAGTCTTAAAGCTTTGTCCGGTAAATTCATTTTACAAACGCTAGATCTTTCCAACTGCATGATGGTTTATTACTTTGCCATTAAGTACCAGTGGGAAGAACTACAGAATGGAGCGAGGGATTTCATTCTTGCCAACTTTGTTGCTGTGGCTGGAACTGACGACTTCCTGAATCTGAGCAGCAAAGAAATAGAAGAATGGATTTCAAGTGATAGAATCATTGTCAAAGAGGAGGAAGAAGTTTTCCAAGTGATTGTAAGGTGGATGGAGAAGGGGAACAGAGAAGACCTGGATTTTTTGCAGCTATTACGTCATGTTCGCTGTATTTACCTGTCCCGCAGCTATGTGTTCAATATCATTTTGCAGCATCCCTTAGTGAAGACAAGTTCAGCATGCACAGATTTCGTATTAGATGCCATGAAAGAGGTTGCTAATGGTACAGATGAGTGCTTCTTTTCTCAGCCTCCTAGGGATTGTCTGAAGACCCATGAAAATGTTATAGTTGTTTGCGGAACGAGGAATACATTTTGCTACCTTCCTTTGGAAAACAAGTGGTATTATCTGGCTAGAATGCTATCCAAACGCAACCCTCGTTTTTATAGCATGAGTTCTCTTCACAGTAAACTGTTCATTATTGGAGGACGCACAGATCAAAATAGCAGTGTGGTAGAGTGCTTTGAGCCAACACATAACCAATGGGCTCCTGCAAAGGCTCCTGGAATTGTAGAAAAGTCTGCAGCTACTTCTTCACTCCAGGGCTTCCTGTATGTTGTTGGTGGATTAGACCACAGCAATACCCCGATTAGCTCTGTGCTGAAATACAATCCTGATACAAATCAGTGGCAAGAAGTCTCTCCCCTGAGTAGTCCCAGATCACATGTTTGTGCCGTGGCTGACGGAAATAACTTGTATGTCATTGGAGGCTGCAGGGCAGGTTTTGGATACCTGGACATTGTTGAAAGGTTTGATCCTGGAAAGAATACTTGGGATAAGCTTTCTTCAATTCATGCAAAGAGAGCGTCTGCTAGTGGTACAGCGGTCAGACAAAAGGTTTTTGTGTTTGGAGGTCTTCGCAGTCAATCGCGAGCTGAGGACCCCTGTGAAATGTATGATCCTGACACCAATATTTGGAGTAACATTGCAAGTGAGGTCGCACCAAGGAAATTCTCAAGTGCTCTGAGTTTCCACGGGACTGTATATGTTATTGGATATTTCCAAAATGAGCAGAGAAGAGATCACAGGTCACTTTATTTGTATGACACTGAGAAAAATGAATGGAAATTCTGCAGAGGTTTTTTTAAACCAAATGATGAAAAGGAATGTTGCAAGATCTCTACTCTGCGGATATCAAGAGATGTTTTGGCAAAATGCAAGAAAATTTAGAGGTTGTGACATAGGAATATCATTACCTTGATGTGGGATTGAAGTTCTCTTGACAGTTTTGTTCACTAATGAGTATTATCAAAGCATTTTAGGTGAGAAATTGCTGGCTCTTGAAACAAGTTAGAAAAGTGCCTTACTTACATGTAAGACCTTATCAATGTGAATATTACATGTTAATGACCTGTAATTTTGATGGTTTACATTGCGGGTTGATCCTAGCTTTCATAGCACTAAAACTGATGGGGTCTAAGATGGGTGCTAGTTTTTATATAACACTGCGTAAAATTTTCCAGGCTTTTTTTTTTTTTACAAATTTACGTAAAGCCTGTAATTAAAATATTTTAAATTGGACAACCAAGAGTGAGCATTATTTTTTTTGTGCAGAGTTTTTTCATTTATTCTCTGCAGTAAACAATGGTGAGTATTGAACAGGCATACCAATATAGTTAAGCTAACAAAGTGTTCAATAATTATTGTTTTAAAGAAGACAATGTTATTAATTCCAAAAAAGAATATTAAGTGTTCAGGTTTAGATCTGATTTAGTTTTTTACTTAATTTTATATGTTGTGCTATGGTCTAGTCAGGCTATCAGGTGCTCTTTTGTTTCCTATGATGAACAGTTGGGGAGGGGGGGGGGGGCGAAGCTTCAGGAAAAAAAAAGAGGAAAAAAGCACCTGATCACAAGTTTATAGTGATTAAGTTTTTTTAACCATCATAGTTTGTACAAATAAATATTATTTTTAATGTCTTGTATATTGAATCATTCAGTAAGGCTTTGAAGTGAAAAGCTGTGCAAAAATGGCCTAATGGACCCTGTTGATACAGTGGCCATTTGGAATTCTATTGTTTCAAATAGCTATTTTGGGATGCTCAGGGGGCAAATACATATACTAATTGCCCTCTGAGCATTCCATGACAGGGGTGGATCTAAGGGGGGTGGATTGGGTGGCTAGCCACCCCCCTTCACAACAGCCCACCAAAAAAACTATAATACGTGGAAAAACAAACAGAAATACGTGGGTTCCAAAAAATGTAGAAATACGTTTCAAGAATTTGCAGTGTTACAGTCTCCAATTTGTCCTTTTTAAATCGGCATGTATTAGGACAAACGAAGGACAACTTAAAATAAATTAAGGTATAGTTTGGTGGCTGATTGGTATCAGCCACCCCCCACTAAAAAATCCTTGATCCGCCCCTGCATAACAACTATTTGAAACAATAGAATTCAAAATGGCTAATGTATCACTGGAAAGGTCCATTGTCATTTTTGTTTTCACTATCCATGATAAATAAAGAAAAAGAACTTGATTGGTTAACTTAAGTACCAGGCCATGTGCGATTAAGACAGCAAAGAAGAAGAAGATTTTTACGAAGATTAACATTCAGATTGCTGGTGGCCCAGCAATTTACATAATGGCCTTACTTGACGAAACTACAAATTTACCTGAAAATTATAAAAAGAGAGGAAATACAGTGGTTAAAAAGTATATTGAATGGTCAGTTGCTTGTTAATGCATTTAACAAGAAATATATTAAGAAGTAACGTAATTCAACGTTTCGACGTATCTAACATCATCAAGAATAAAAATTGTTGAATGTCAAAGTTGTTAAAAGAGTTGAGTTATGAATATCATTAGGTGGTATTCCTGTGTGCGTGATAATTATGCTAATGAGTAGCTTCGCGCGAATCGAGTCCGATTGCACGTTCAATGATGGTTTGAGATCTTGTATAAACAAAGCAGACTACACATAGTCACCATTATCAGGAAGTCTGGACACTTCCACTGACAGAGGCGATGACTTAGATGAGAGAGATCTTGAAGCCACTGACGCAGAGGAAACTGATGAAGAACGATATGAACTTTCATAGCTGTCATGAACTTTGAGTCTGAACTACGTGATCGTTTTTACTCCATTTCCATTCTAATAAAGTTTATTGCTGTTGTGTTTGAACTTGGTATTTTTAGTGTGATTAATTTGTTACAAATTTCTAGCCAAAACCCTAATATTACCAGTTGCACAGTCAAAACTTTTGACACAAATTTCCCTTCAATTATAAGCCCAGCCGATTTTGAAACGCTACTTTCCCTCCTATAATAAGCCCCTCCAAATGTAAGCCCCTTCCAAAAACAAGCCCCTCAAAAAGGTCCTTTGAAAAATATAAGCCCTGGCGTATTTTCGGAATTTCATGGTATATGCAAGACTTTATTTTCCATATTAAGCTCTTGTAGTTGATAGTTTGAGTAAGAACGCGGCCAAATTTTGGACACTTTTGAGATACCTTAGTGTTGTGTTGAAAGTGATGTTTGAAATCTTCACTCAAGACTAACTTTTTAGCAAACCAGTTGACCTTCCAGCTCTGAGTGGCATGCTAATGATATCATTTGTGAGATTTTACTATATAGAGAATTTTACATGGCCACACAGAGATGCGAAATTTCTCTTCCAAGTGACCGTGTGATGTTATTAAATAAAATTCTCGACACATAGCAATGTGTTTTATTAATGAGTTTGAGAATTATTGTTTGTCAACCTCACACTGATAACACAATGTTGAATTAGAGGGAAAATCAGTATAAAATCACGAAGGTGACAGTTTGTTTGTTTTTTTGCGTGTGTTTGGAGGTGATGGTCTCCCAAAAACTTCTCCCTCAAAATTTCGGAATTGGGATAATTTTCACAACTTGACAGTTTCAGTTCATTGGAAAAGTGACAGCAATCATTTCCTCAAGTGAACAAACCTGGAAAACGTATTATGATCCCTGCCCCTTTTCTACAATTTCTTACCTGATGTTGATGTGCAACAGGCCTTACAATTTGGCTTCTTCCACAGGCAACCCAGCTTTAGAAATCATAAACCAAATACCAAACTACATTTCCACAAACAGCTGGATGCTTGTGTGCCCTAGCGCAGACTTGTTTCTGTCGTTTGTCTCCGCTGAAAATAATGTCGGCCAGAGACAAGCGACAGTCGCAAATGTCTGCACAAACAAACTAGTGTGCCCCAGATACTTATGACCTTCTGGCTGTCCCCCGATCGGAATTGCAAGTAAAATTGGTTTAAGCAGGGTAGATTGGGAGCAGGAGGGAAGACAAAATACAGAATACCCAAGACCCATCAAAGGTGGCAATACTTAATACGGTGAAACCTGTATTAAGCAGACCCCATATTAAGCGGACACTCTCCAATAGGTGGTCACCAGCTTGAGTCCCTGAATTTTCTTCCCACATTTGCTGTAAAATAATCCTGCATTCAGCGGACACCTCCGTTAACCCTAACCTTAAGCAGACACCAATATTCAGCCATTTTCCAATACTGAACCTGCAATAAGCAGGCACTTCAAGGGCTGTTTACTTCTAAAAGCTCAGCTCAGACTCCTTTTAACATTGTTCAGTGATGTCATTTTAAAGTTAAGTAGATTATTCCAGATTGATGCATTGACTGAACACTGTACTATGAGCAGTCTTTGATCTTATGCCGTGTTACAAGAGTTAATAATTAACTATCATTGTACAATATATCAGAACCTGCTTAGAGCAGACACCCTGTATTAAGCAGACACCAGCGGATGTCTCAAGGGTGTCCACTTAATACAGGTTTCACTGTACAATTTTAGATGCTTCACATGATAAATTTTTAAGGATCTGTAAGATACTGTATCATTGATATCAGTTATGTTTTTGTTGTCACAGTTTGCTATTTATGGCCATGTTGATATTATATTTTTTTTATCCCATAATCTCTGGTATTCAAGGACTTGACAAGTTGCTGGTATTAAAATCCAAGTTAGCTTTTCAAGAAAATCTAAATTTCTCCATTTTCAGGGAATTTTCAAGGCCTATATGAGCCATGTCAAAAGCTGCTGACCAACACTGGCGTGAGTTAAAACAGGTCTGAATTCAATGTATCCACATTTAAAAATGTTAGTTCAAAATAAGAATGAGAAACTCAAACTGTTACGATTGGCAGGTCTGGACTGTTTCCATAATGAAAAACCAGTGACAATCCTGAATAGTCTGTTGCAGGTACCTGGGGTTATTTCTCTTAGTAAACAGTGGCTGATCCAGAGAAGGCCCCCCCCCCCCCACCCCCCCTATTTTGGGTAAAAAAAAAAAAATCACAGAAGGAAGAAAAGCCAGCAGGGCAAGCAAATCATAACTCCCCCCCCCCCCCCCCCTTAGCTGAAAGTCTGGATCTCCCACTGGTAACAATAACTAATACATGTTAAAGGAGCTAAGTCACGACATTTTGAGTTATATTGGCCATGTACAAAATTGCCTTGAAATTGAAGGTAAAGGTAAGGTTAAGTCTGCATATCGAGCTTATCCCAGTTTCTGTAGCATGAAGCAACTAGGAGTATTTTAAATTTCCCCTGGATGGGATGCTAGTCCATCGCAGGGTTACCTCCAGCATTAAGTTTGCCAGTATCCACTTATATACCCAGGTGGAGAGAGGCACTGTAAGAGTAAAGTGTCTTCCCCAAGAACACAACGCAATGTCCCTGGCCAGGGCTTGAACCTAGACCACTCAATCCGGAGACGAGTGTACAAAACATAAGGCCACCATGCCTACTTTGAAATTGAGGGAAACCTGAAACTAGTAGTTTACTAAGATAGAAAAACACCATTGAAAGAGATGATAATAATAATAATAAGAAGAAGAAGAAGAAGAAGAAGAAGAAGAAGAAGAAGAAGAAGAAGAAGAAGAAGAAGAAGAAGAAGTTAAAATGGAGAAGATTAACACAGATTACAAACAACAAGCTTAAGAAATTTAGGCTCAACTTTTCAAGATGAGTAAATGGTGTTGTGATGTAGCCTCTTTAATCAAGTCCCAGGGTGGAACTTAGCCTCTTCCAGGCATTCAGTTAGTAGGGGCGCAGTGCGAAAAATGGCAAGCAAAAAAATAGGGGAGAAGTGCAATAAAGGACCTTTGTTAAGATTACCCACAGGCGTTCTTTTGTTTTTTTGTGCCGTGCTTCTCCCCTATTTTTTTGCTTGTTGTTTTTCGTGCTGCACCCCAACTAACTGAATGCGTGGAAGAGACTAAGTGAAACTAGGAATTTGTAATAAATATCACCTCCCTGAGTCAAGCACACAAAACAAGTACTCAGACTTACAAAGAAATTTCAAAATTTTACCTTCACCTGGTAATAAATAAAGAAGTTAATGAAGTAGTGACTATACTAATGCAAACAAAGTGTAAAAAAGAAATTATTTCACTCTTGTGAATATGTAGTTAAAAATAAAATTGTTAATGAGAAATTTACATTCATGTATTTATAGTAAGAAGCATATCCATTTTAAAGCAATTGATATTAAAAGACAGATGTTTAGTAAACTCTGCCATTAAGTAATACATAATTTACTGGAGTCATGAAAAGCTTAGAAAGCTATTGAATGTTTACTGATTCAACCTAACAATTAAAATCAATAGATTCATGCAAACTGTTTTGTGAAGTTAAAACACTTGATGGAAAACAATATTGACAAAACCCTGTCATAATAGACAATTTTCGTATTCTCGGCATTGAACTGGAACTAGCTGGTAGTGGAGGCTCATGCGATGTCATTTGTATTTGAAAAAACTCCCCACATTGGCCTCAGTTGCAAGCTAGTTCCAGCCTAATACCAGTTATCCATCTATGGGTTATTTTGATGCCAGGTTTTTTTACATGTACTTATAATTTTGTATCAGCTGCATTTAAGTCAACGGAACCCTCTCATGGTTCTTAACTGCACCACATGTCGATCTGAAATTTCCCTGCAATTAGCCAGGACATCTCTTGAAATTCATAGAGGAGTAATTTCATGCCAGTCAAAATGAAGTACGTATTCTGGAAAGAGTTTCCATTCATTCTTCTCGACATCGTATAACTGAAGGACCCTTCTTCTTCCGCGTAACGTATTTCCAACAATGCCGTTAACAAATATTTGCCCGTTAATAAAATTCGCAGCACTTGCATAGCTGCAAGGTGCAACATCACCAACAATACCACTCCACATGTTGGTTTCTGGATCATACACTTCACATGGATCTCCATCTGGAAAAAACGGGCGAAGGCCTCCAAACACAAACACTTTTCCTCTGATGGCCGTGCCAGAAGCAAATGACCTCTCTGTGAGAAGTGAAGGAAGATTTTCCCAGACATTCTTTCCAGGATCAAACCTTTCAACAATGCCCAGGTACTCAAAACGTGCACTCATACCTCCAATGGCATACAAATAATTTCCATGAGCCACTGCACACACATTCGATCTGGGACTACTCAGGGGAGAAACTTCTTGCCATTGATTTGTATCAGGATTGTATCTTTGTACTGTGCTAAGCACTGTTTCATTCTTGTCTCTCCCACCAACAGCATACAATAAGCCTTGCACTGTTACCGCAGCTATACGATGGTTTGCAATTCCAGGAGCACTTATAGGGGCCCACAGGTTACTTGATGGATCATAGTACTCTGCGATGTTGCCATTTTGATCCTTGCATCCTCCAAGGACATACAACTTGCCGTGAAGAGAGCTCATACCATAGTTATAACAGTCATGCCTGGATAGCTTCTCAGCCAGCTCATACCACTTGTCTTCTGAAGGAATGTAACAAATTGTCTCCTTTTCTGCACTAGCAACTATGGCACCTTCATGGGTTTTCAGACAGTTTCTTGGTGACTGAGAAAAAAAGCACTGCTCTGTATGATCATTAGGTACCTCCTTCATGGCATCTAATATAAACTCTGAACACGCTGTACTAGTGGTCACCAATGGATGCTGCAACATGACATCAAACGCATAGCTACGGGACACAAAAATACAGCGAACATGACGCAGCAACTGCAAAAAGTCTTGATCTTGTCTGTTCACACTCTTCTCCATCCACTTTACGATCACTTCAAAAACTTCTTCCTCCTGTTTAACGACGACTTCATCACTTGAAATCCATTCTTCTATTTCTTTGCCGCTCACATTCAGAAAGTCTTCTGTTGCAGACACAGCAACAAGGTTGGCAAGAATGAAATCCCTCACTCCATTCTTCAGTTCTTCCCCGTGGTACTTGATGGCAAAGTTGTAAACCATGAAGCAGTTAGATACATCCAGTGTTTGTACAATGAATTTACTGGACAAAGCTTTGAGACTTGGAATCAGAAAATAATCTGCTTGTGTAACCAATTCGAATGCATTCTCCTCAGTAACCTCGATATATCCTGTGTACAGAAACTCCAGGATCTCCTTCATTGCAGTTTTGGTGGTCTCTTTCAATCGGATCACTCCTTCTCTCTTCTCTTTCATTTCACTGTTAAGAGCAGTGTAAAAGAATGGACTGGCTGCACATAACACGTTTCTGTGAGCTTTCAAACGAGCTTGATCGTCACCGGACCCAACTTCTAGAATCACATCACAGAAATGTCTGTTCTTTCTCTGAATGTTAAGGCTTTTCATCACTTCAGTACGATACTCTGCCGAATCTACAATCGCCTCGAGTGAAGAATTCGTAAATTTTCCCGACAAAGCTTTAAGACTTGGGATCAGAAAAATAATCTGCTTGTGCAAACAACTGGTTTGCATTCTCTTTGGTAACCTGCACATGTCCTGTGTACAGATAATCCAGGACTTCATCTATCGATGCTTTGCTCATTTCTTCCAATCGGATCTCTCCTTCTTTCTTCTCTTTCATGTCACTGTTAAGAGCGTTGTAAAAGAAAGGACTGGCTGCACATAACACGTTTCTGTGAGCTTTCACACGAGCTTGATGGTCACCGGAGCCAACTTCTAGAATCACATCACAGAAAAGCTCGTTCCTTCGCTGAATGTCGAAGCGTTTCATCACTTCAGTACAATATGAATCCTTTCCAGTGTCTGTGATTGTTTTCATAAGAGAATCCATTGCCAGGTTGATTAAATAAAATTGATTCCTTTCACTAAGAAGTCAAAGAACAAGAAGGTTTGGTCTTGGCGACGCTTTTGGCGCGGCTTCCGTCAACTACCTCGTGTAGTCCATTCTGAAGTGTATTTCGCCTCATATACGATTACACATAATGTACTATGAATGTAACCACGCACCATTCAAAATGGCGGAGGTGGAAGACCTGATCGTCCGATACAACATTGAAAACAACCCCGACTACACCATGAACCTGGCTCTATTTACGGACGTCACAAATAGCAGTGAGCTTCGGCAACTGATCGTCCAAGGAAAACTAGAAGCTGCCCTTTTAAACGCGTGCATGGTACTGTTGATAAACTCATATTAAGGCTTACTTTTCCCATAAGCTTATATTTTAGCAATAGACAATTAAGTCACCATTAAAAATACTTTATTCATTCTCTGCTACCTCAATCGGGAAAAATATGATTAGATCTACGATTCATGTAAACCAGGGAGCAACTTCAGAATACCCGGCCACTTTATTTACATGTGTTGGTGTGCTTCGAAGAACGAGGTATATAACAATAGTTGCTATTCTTATTCAATGAGATGCTAATGAGTGGCCGGCTATTCTGAAATTTCTGACAAGCACCTCTGCACCTGTGCAGGGGTGCTTGTCAGAAATTTTGAAAAAGACCCCTGAGAGGGTACCAAGATCCTGTTTTGTGGGCATGGCTGGAACATTTTTCACCCAATGCGTTACTAATTCTCAAACATATATTATCTCCTGAAATATTTTTTTTCGCTCAGTGGCCTAAAGGGTACCACAAAACCTTCCACTGTGGACCTTTTGAGGCTGAACACCCTATGAGATACCAAAAGCACTCTTTTAACTCTTAAAAGGTACAACAAGCAGCCCTGTCCTTTTCACAGGGGAGCCCCCTCCCCCCCCCCCCCCCCATTAAAGCCCTGACCTAAGGGAACATGTCAACTCTGTCTATATGCTGGTTATTCTGAGAAGCCAGATAACATTTTGATTCTAGGTGTTGTGCATAGCTAAAAATTATTCAATATGGGGAAGAATGATGGTCTGGGATGGCAAGTACTCACAGATGCACTAATATCATATTATTATATTTTGAGAGACAAAGTGGAATGACTTTGTTGATTATTTTTTATCTGTTACTTTGTAGGTCACAGATCCATTTCATGTTGTTATAGCTGGTCACAAAGCTTTTCAACTGTTTCAACAGGGAAAGATGAAGACTAGAACCCTTCACTCAGAAATTATCTTCAACTTATCACCCTCTACCAATGTTAGTATAACTCTGTTTTAGGTTGACCCTCTTGGGAACAGCACTAGGGGTGATCATAAATGGTAAAATGTGAGACTTGCCAAGAAAGTGAAACCCTTGTTAGAACGTTCAAGACTTTCACTGACTGGGAGACACATGAAACAACAACAACAAGAAGTGGCGATTCGTGACTCATCAATTTAAGGATTTAAAGATTTTGAAATCAGATCAAAAGTTGCCAAGCTGTAGGATTTTCTTGGTACCAGCTGCCACCCTAACTTTTAATTAGCTGTTTGCCTTAGAGCAAACTGGAACAAAATCTTTGTTACAATCATTATTAGCTGTTCACACTCCATTTCTATAATGAAAGTCATAGAAATAAACTGTTATAAAATCACCATGCTGTTAGTGCTGGCTTTAATAAGACCAGTACAGAATACAATCATGGAACATCGGACCTATAATCTATGGATTATCAACAAAGTTGTATTTCTAGTGTTGGCATTGAGAGATATTTTTAATCATAATCTTGTACTTCAAAACGTGCCCACCTTAGTCTATCTAAAGATCAAACTTAATTCCTTTGTCTATTGACATCTGAATAGCTAACAATGAAATGCCTAGAGGGCCCAGAGGTAGATCTATATATAGATCTTTCAGTTTGATTGATTGGTACAATGACAGATGCCTACCAAGTCTGAGAAATCATCAAAATTCATGCTAACTTTGCTTTGGCAGATAAATGAATCTTTCAAGAAGTTCGGAATACTTGACAACACAAGCAATGTGTTATTGGTGATGATTACACAAGAAGATGCAGTTGAAAAGGTAGGAGTGGTTATTGCGTTTAATAACACTTTTGCTCGTTATGGCATTTATTGTACTAACAGAACATTGAACAGATTGTCCATTGTGACTGGTTCTTAACTATTATAATTTAAAGGTGTGTTCTGTTATATTGTAAGTTTTGTGACGCAGATTGTTCTGCGCATGTGCAACATTGTTCACATGAGAGTTGTGCTCTATATGGTCAAGTCGTGCTTTACTGTGAATACTTCAATAATTGACCAACTATAACATCTGGCGATTAAGATGGGATGATTCAGAAAAAGGTAAAGGATCCAAGACACTCAGATCATGCTGCCAATGAATCCTTTCCCAGATTGGACTCACCAAATTCTTCAATGCACCATAATCTGACTGATCTTGGATCAATGATCCTCAGTTTGGATCATCTCAGAGGAACACACCCTAAAAGAGTGCTGGCTCAAAGGTTCAATAATTTAATGCGGACCACAATGCCAACCCCCCTTGCCATTAATAATGGATAAAGTCCGCATACAAGCCAAGTGGCCCATCAGGCCAGAGCTTATCCCGGTTTCTGTGGTATGAAGCGACTAGGAGTATTTCTATTCCCCCCTGGATGGGATGCCAGTCCATCGCGGGGTTACCCCCAGCATTAAGTTCACTGGTGCCGATTTATACACCTGTGTGGAGAGAGGCACTGTTAGAGTAAGGTGTCTTGCCCAGGAACACAACACAATGTCCCTGGCCAGGACACAAACCTGGATGGCTCGATCCGGAGACGAGCGTACTAGCCATGAGGCCAGTGTGCCTCCCACACCTCCCTTCCCCTTGCCATTGCTTTCTTGCAAACCCATACTCGTTCCTGAGTGCAGTGCAATGACTGGTAGGGCTGCTGCCTACTAACTTTGCAAGTTAGAGCAATAATAACAGTAGAAAACATTTACTATTTATTACTTATATGAGACACTGCTAACAATTTGTTTCTTGACAGATTTTAGAAGTTAGCAAAATGATAAATGGAAAGTTAGTCTCATTAAATGCCTTGAGTACAATATGCGACCAAGAGAAAATAAGAAAGGTAACTATTTTAGCCTGTGTCAATTTTGCTATCTTTGAGTCAACACGATAATTCATCCTTGCTCCTGCTCGGAGGTTCTGTTGTTCGTTATGAAAATCCCCTATGCAGGGTGAGTGCAGGCACAAATTAGACCATGCGCCCACACTCACATCATTCAGTGGATTCTCCCCACCCCAAAACACCTTTAAACCTATGTGGAGGAGAAAGTAATACTGCCTTAGTCTTCACGCAATGCTCCTTCCCCATCAGCATGGGAGAGGAATGTTGTGTGACTCGTGACCCAAATAACGACTTCACAGGAGACTTAGCGAATGCCTGCATAAGAGGCTGGAAAAATCACTGCAAACTCAGGGGCAGATCTTGAGGGGTTCGTCTGAACCCCTAAATTAAAAAAAAATGAGACGTTATAATACGCTGACTTGGCCCCAGAATGCTGGAAATTCCATTTCCGAGGACCTCAATTTTAGACATTTTTGTGTGTGGATGCCCTCCCCTCCCCTACAGAAGACCTTATCTCAAACCCTCTTCTCTAAAATGCTGTATCTGCCATAGCTGTATCCACCATAAAGGAGGCGGCATGGCCGAGTGGTTTAGGGCGCTGGATTTGAAATCTGGTGGTCCCTGGTTCAAATCCTCCGCCCTACCGCTATGTGGATTTGTTCTCGGTAGCCCCGAGTTCAACTCCTCAACTGTGTTGTGTAAATAGCCAGCTGGTCAGCCTCCCACCAGTTGGGATTCTTTATAGTTTACGTTATATTTGAAATATTTGTTTATTCATTTACAACGTCCCCGATTGGCACATTAGTGCTAAATACATCGAGACTTAAATAAAGTTATTATTATTATTATTATTATTATTATTATTATTATTATTATTATTATTATTATTATTATTATAGTTTTAACTGTCCACTTTTCGAAAGAACGGTCATTTTTAGGTCACCTTTGAAACTACAGTTTCTTATTAATTCATTGGCTTGTTTGCCTTTTAGGTTTATGGCATTTCAGATGAAGAACTTCAATGTGGCTCCCTGCAAGATGGAGTAGTTACTAGAATAGCAACCAAAGATGCCACGTAAATTGTTAGTCAAACAGTAGTTTGAAGACGAAAGTTGAGTTATGTGTTTAGATTTGGATTTTGTTGGAATGGACTAACATCCCTTGTCGCTTTATGCCTCAGTGACTGGCATAAGGCCTGAGGACGTGAACCACATGCAGACTTTTCAAGCTCGTGTTTGCTCATTTATGCATTGGTTGTAAAAACTTGAGCCTCGTACACAAACGAGTCGCGTCAACATGCTGTTTGTTTATTACCTGCAGAGTAGTTTGACATCAAGTGATTTTCTAAATACCAAATTCTAAGTAATCGCTCCTGATAAACAGAAATATCGAAATGACCCAATCAGAACTTGAGGCAGATCATGTGCCACCAGCGCCAAGCGCGCGAAAAAAAAGCAACTGGTGTTAAGCGCGGGAAAATAGATATAAGATACTTCAGGCCCCCTCTGCACTACGCCGGAGAAATTTGAAAACGGAGCTTTCACTCTGAAAACGCATCAAATGTTTTCCATCCACACTACGCCGGAGAAATTTGAAAACGGAGCTTTCACTCTGAAAACACATCAAATGTTTTCCATCCACACTACGCCGGAGAAATTTGAAAACGCAACAGTCACCGCTCATTTTGGATTTGTGTTTGGGTAAAACTCGGGCAGGGAAATCACGTGATTATCGTGACGTCATCGTTTTCGAAAAGTTCGTTTTCAAAATGTTTTCTGTCCACATTAAAACGCAAAGCCGGTTTTTTCAAATTCCTCTAGTTTGAAGAGCGCTTTTGAAAAGCTTTGTTTTCGTGACGGATTAGTGTGGACGGTAGGCCTAACCGTAGAAATAAAGCTGCGTTTTCAAATTCCTCCGGCGTGGTGTGGACAGTGCCCCAGTCCCTAGTTTTGCTGTTTGAACTGAATACCAATGTAGTATTTTTGCCTCAGTCTTGAGGAACCAGCGTGTTTAATTGTTTGGCCACTGAATTGGAAAAAAATGTGTTCTTTTTGTACCTTACGTCCTCAAAATGGCAAAATCTTGGACGCTTTTCAAGAAGTTCATTTCAATTTTTGTCTCAAAACACGGCGGACAGACACAAAGGCCCTTATTTGCAAGAAATGCTTTAGTGAATGACTTTGTCATAAGAAATTGTATCGGTTTATTTTAATTTAATTGCGCGACAATCCCTACTAATTACTTTAAATTAAATTTACCTCTAAAGCAAGCAAAACAAAATTGGTTACGTCATGTACTTCAAACCAGCTTTTGAGGGACTGTTGATTATTCATGGTGCATAAAAGCTAAGTCACCGTTGATAAGTTCTCTTCTCACCAAGCATTGGGCGTGGTAAAGGAACTGAACCACAGTTGGTAATGAAAAAACTTAGCTGTTGGCACAGTGGGATTGGAACCCAACTTGCTGGTTATTGTGGTTTCGCTTGCTTCCAAGGGGTTATACCCAGTGGGGAGAGATTTCAATCATTGTCTTTACATTTGTATGGTTAAATAAAGGCTGAACAGTTTTAAAATAAATAAATAAAAAATAAATATACATTTATATGGCGCCATTTTCCACTAACTGTCCATGGCGCTCTACAATACTTTAAAATTAAAATCCTAAGTTTTAAAATCCTAAAATTAAAATCCTAATCCAAATGAAAAGTAAAAACTACAAATCAAATGCACGCTTGAAAAGATAAGTCTTAAGATTAGCCTTAAAAACTGCCTCTGATGTTGAAAGTCTGATCTGGAGGGGTAGTTTGTTCCAGAGCCTTGGTGCCGCCCCGGAAAAAGCCCTTTCACCATCCGTTTTAAGATTTGCTCTAGGCTCCTCAAGCAACCTGTTGTTTGAAGATCTTAGTGTGCGACCAGAAATATTAAATCGCAGTAGGTCTCTAATGTAATCAGGGGCCAGTCCATTCAGAGCTTAAAGACCAATTGTATCTATCTATTGGCTTACATTTCTTAAATTGCTGATAAATAAGTTATCTTACTAATTCGCGAGGACAATGCTCGACTTGTTGTGATTGACAGATTCGGCAAGCTTTCATTCAAAGCTAGTTGAAAAGTTGAACCGCAAGTTTGTTTATCACAGACAGGGGTTGTCAAGCTTTGATCAAGCTGCGACTTTTTGCAAACCTTCATACAGGAAATTGAGTGTTTGATAAGCTTCAGGTGAGATTGTTTTCGTTTTCTTAAACAGTTTCAAGTTTGCCAAACAATGAAGGCTTTACTGTGTGTGTATGTAACTAAACTTAAAACGTTTTCACCCGCGTGCGGCAAAACCAAGTGGAATGATGAATTTATGACCGCGTTTAAAAATAATAGCTCTTACATTATTGCAATTATCTTGCCACATATATGCGATAACAATCCTCTTTTAAGTGTGCTTAACCTTAATCATTCAAAACGAAGAAATAATGTGTCATTTCGAGCATTTCAGGAACAAAGGGCAATGTCATTGCGACGGATAGTTTCAACACTTGTTCAAACACATTAACCAGTCGGACCGGAGGCAAAGCTGAACGGTTTTGTTGCAAATCTCGTCTCCTCAGCTAGATGACTTGGCTATCAAAAACATAATTACCATTTTCCGGCATTTTTTAAAGATCTAATGAAGGACTTATACGAGACTCAGTTGTTTACATAGATTTGAAAGGAAACCCCGTTGCGACACCCAAGCAACTCTCTCGTAAAGTAGACATCTTGATTGCTTCCTATAAAGTTTGAGCGCGAAATCAAAACGTTATTGCTCAAGTGTATTAAGTCTAAAGCCTGACGATGCGTAAGAAGTCTGGACAGCTAAGGAACTGAATGTGAAAGCGCTAGCAAAAAAACTTTGAATCTTGCGTCGGGTAGTTCTTGTTGTTTCTCAGTTAAACTAAACTGGTTACAGTTCACCCCAATTAGACATTTTTTTCTACGATAAATTTGTTAAAAACAGTGAGTCTCCCTTGCAATGCGTTTATTGAATAACAAGCAGACATTCAAATCTTAATCAAGCGTCTTTTACGCTCAAGTAACTCTTTGTCGCAAAATCTGTTGCTTTGTACTAACTTTTAATAGCAACGTCTTTTGTAACAATTTAAACAAAATGACCTCGCTTTGACTTAGTACTTAGGTAAAAGTCTTCAATTCACCTCAGAGAGTTTCGTTTTAGTACAGCAGCCTTTGATAACAACCTTCGTTTGTGTGAAAAAGGAGGAATATGCTATTCAAATCTTTTTTGCCTTCCAGCTTTCAAATTTACATACAAATTAAGTCGTTGGTGAATTCAATATAGATCTGTTCCTCAGAAATAGTCTCGAACAACTTTCAATTTTTTTTTCTTAACGCTGGAAAGTAGCCTGTTTCTCGACTACATGACCGTGCAAATCAATTTTTGTGGGTAGTTTTGTCAGTTTTTATTGTACAGAATGTAATAGGAACCAGCTTGTATCTCCACCGTTCCACGGATTCCAAAGTATGTATCACAAAAGTTACAAGTGTCCCGTCGTGCTTGTAAATATTTTCATTTCGCTGTAGGATGCAATTTCATTTGAATGATTCTGTTTTTCTCCTGCTGTTTTTGGTGTATTAGACACGGCCCTTCATTAAAATGTGTCTAAAACCACTTCGTCACTCGAACGGGAGAATTGTTTTAGCCTCGTCTCTATGGCATCCGCGTTGCGTCTCTGATAAAGAGCCTGGTACGGGCTGTTTTAACTAAGGTCACATATCTTCTTGCGTTTGAACTGCGGTCATTTCCACCTCACTGTTATCTAACAACTTCGATCCCAGGGCAACTTGGAGAGAGGGTTGGCTGTCTGAAAGACTGGGTACTATATGATCATTTTAAAATTTCGTGTCCATTGCTCCTCAGGAACCCACCGACAGCAGTGCAAATAGACTATATTTGTGCATCAACGTTTCTAGCAAACTGCCCCTCGCTTCTCTTTATGTAGACCTTTTATTACATGCCCCGTTCATGCTTTTAATTAACCATAACAGAAAGAGAAAATAATTTCTGGTTTATGGCAACAATGCACTGTCTTACATACATAGGGGCTACTTTGCATGGTAACTGAGTAAACTAGCTAGCGAAATTAATACGGCTTGAATGATCGCCTTTATTTGAATTTATCGGTAATTTCATCAGAACATAAATTTACTGTAATAATAAAGTAATTTATGAAACGTGCTCTATTGTTTACGGTCTCTGATGAATAATAATAACAATGCCCCTAGTCCTCCAAAACAAACAAACAAACAAACAATAGCAATCAAAGGAGACCAGACTGCAAAATCCTCGAGGCAAATTCGTTCTTGGAGTCTTTCTTTGCCCAATGGGGTTGAGATGGTGACGTACGGTAAATTCTGAAAATAAATGTGTATTAAAGTCAAAAACATTGCACGTGGCTTCTAATGAATCCCAAAAGTAGCAACCCCCCGTCGCTCGAAAGTAGCGAGCGCCAAAGGTTGCTTATTCCAAAAGTAACCAGGATCGTTACTTTCTGAATTTTATGGTAGTACCATAACAAACCTTGAAAGAAGATTGTCTTGTGGTAAGTTGACGAGATCGATTGTCATCGATCAATGCTTTATCTCCTCACAGAGGTGTTTTTGAAGAATATGAGTCTAATCGACAAGCTATCGACCACATGCTGGCAGGAGGCGCAATCTTGTAATGGTAAGGAGTCATTTGAATGAGATTAACATGTAATTTCTCATTGTGATATAAATGCGTTGTCCAACAGACAGGTGATGGGAATTAAGAAAATAATCAACAAGGATGTTACGAAGGACTTTGACTTCTCGTGCTTTCATTTGAGACTGAATCGTTTGCCGAGTGCGAAACAGAGGTGCGCGAT
Source organism: Orbicella franksi (assembly GCF_964199315.1). NCBI lineage: Eukaryota > Metazoa > Cnidaria > Anthozoa > Scleractinia > Merulinidae > Orbicella > Orbicella franksi. The sequence goes on along the minus strand of NC_138155.1, from coordinate 22,207,139 downwards.
CGCGTGCGTTGATTCAGTTTTATGGCGTCAGTTTCCCGCCATTTTATTTGTAAATCAATCAAAAGGCGATGACGCAAATGGGTTTTTCCCGCGCAATGTTACGGATCGGTCAGCAGCTCTCGTAAGGTCTCACATGAATGGTTTGGTACCCCATAAGGGCATACCCTTTTAGGACAAACAACAGAAACAATGCCAGCGCTAGCTAGCCCCAAAACAATAACAGCTGCTAGAAAGCAAAAGAAATACAAGCTTACGAAAGCTGCTACACTTCAGAATGTTACAAGTAATATACTACGATTATCAGTTGAGTAAGGCACGAGGGAAGTTTATTACGAAGTTTTGGCCTTAAAATTATGGTGTTGTCACGGATAACCTACCTAGTCTCCGTTGGTAACAGTATCAACAGCCGTGCATCGCCTGTCGCCTACAATTTCGCCCCCTTTGCTGTCAATGACGTCAGAGGCCGACAAGTTATACGGAGCCAGTTGCTCGTGACAACAACAGGATTTCTACGTTAAAACTTGGTGACCAAACTTTCGTCCCGCCTTACTCAACTGATAATCGTAGTAACAATCTTAAGGTTGGACAAACGATATGCATTTCAGGCCCTGTGACGCCTGCTTATCGAGCGTAGCGTACACGTTGCCCACAATGAAAGGTTGAGCAGAATTTTCTCAAACTTCTAATTATAAGCTATAAATAAAATAAAATCACTTTTTTAAGTGCCAAAGTGTTTAGCACTACTATACTTATTGGGGACACTGAAATGAGCAAACAAATATTGTAAATTAAACAGAAACTTGTTAAAAATCCCAACTGGCGGGAGGTTGACCAGTTGGCTATTCACAAAGCGTGGCGGAGTTGAATCTGGGACCGCCACACATCCATCCAACACAAATCCATCCTTTGGCAGGAAGGAGGATTGAACCCGGGATCTCCGAATTACAAATCCAGCACCCTAACCACTAGGCCACGCCGCCTCCTCCTCTATGCAACAATGATAGAAAAATGTTTGCCAGGACAAGAGATATATCGTTTCTTTATTTTAAAACTGAATTGTTGTCCATTTTCAGATCTCGAGTTCAAAGAATACATCATCACGCGTTCTCAAAAGGTCGGAACCAACTACAAGTATGCCGTCCGGGTCAATGATGACAGCGACGATCCGCCGAAAATATTTCACTTAGAGGGAGGAAGCGAGAAGAAGGATCCATTGAAGGAATATCGAACCTTGGAACTGCTTGTGACGCGAGTGGACGATAACAAGTTGTTCATCACTGGTATCAGAAACGGCCAAGATTGTGTTTTGAAGATCACGGAACCAAAGATATGAACAGTTTGTCGAGGACACTCTGTTGCTGTAATATAATCGCTATGTGTAGTGAGTAAAACTTGTGAAATAGAACAAGACTTATTATTAATAGTGCATATCATATCTCTGCAAATGCTTGTTGTTAACTTTTATGTCTGTAAAGTAATGAGGTAGTTAAGAGGTACACACACTTGTTTAGTTTTACTGCTGTAGGTATTTGCGTTATTGCTGAATGAAAAAAAAAGTATATATATTCTGGGAACTAAATTTTTTTTTTCGGAAACACTTCTATACCAGGCGAGATCGATAAAAGGTCTATAACTGATTACGCCCTTTCTCTCTTAACGAGCCCCCTTTCTATTACTTAATTAAGCCCCCCTCTTTACTTAGCCTCCCTACAATGACAAAATCCTTCTAGCAAAGGTGACACGATGTGAAAATTCATGATGATAAAAAAATATCTTAGAGATAATTACGGTTTAGAGTTATTTGTACGATATTCTTAATAATATTCCATTTTTATGTGCACTAGCTGATTTATGAGCTTACTAATGGTAGTTGTGCGCTCAAGGAGACTCGTATGACATTTTTCTATTATAGCTGTTGAAGTGTGACTTGTTGGTAATTAAAAAAAAAAAAACATTTATCCTCCAGCAAAATCTTGCAGAATATTGCCCGATTTTAGCCAGATCTTCCTATAGCCTCGCGAGAGAGTGCACAGACGTTTTTGCACCAAGAACGACAACCGGAATGTTTTTTGTTCTAACTTTTGGCGCATATTCACCCTCAACGGATGAGCTGAAAAGCTCTAATTTTATATATAATACGTACCAAAGAAGAGAAAATTCGACTTCTGGTTCTCGTCGGTCTCTCGAAAAAGTCCGAGTTTAAACTCCGTGCTACCGCGTTGCGCCACAGTTTTGCGCAGCATTACATGACACATATTAGACACGTAGTAATTATTGCGCGCGATAGCTCTTAGGCCCTTTGGGGAGTGGGAGGGAGAGAGTAAGGGAAGGCCTGGACTCCAGGATACTGAGTTCGCAATACTGATCTCTTCCGGTCATATTCTTGGAAAAATTTGCCTTTGTCTTGACTGCGTGCCAAAACGCAAAGTGTTGATTCGAGCTTACGAAATTGTTCTGAAAAGGCAGATGATTGATTTACAGCCATGATTTACAAAATTTGAAAGTGTTTGCAAATTTTACATGGGATAACTCGATGATTCTTCTAAACTCTTCTAAAACAGTCTTCCATTGACGACGGAACCAGCCGCTGTGATCTCGGTGCAAGCTACTTTGTTTGGTTGCTCAGACCTCAAGCTAAGCTTGTGTGAAATGACTTTGAATCGGGGTTAGTTAATTGTTTCGCTTTATTCAGAACTGTCTGCGTGTCTTTCCTTAGTGGAAACGAACTTTAGTTGTTGGAAAAGACCTCCGATCTACGGATCCGAAGATGAAAAAGATCAAGAGGATGAGATGAAGTTTTCAAATAATCGCTTACAAAAGGCGAAAAAACAAACTTAAAAGAACGAAAGCAACACCAGGTAATGTTATATCGCATTTATTGAGTCATGTCGCATCTATTCATTGCTTAGAGTTGTCAAGATCCGCTGAATTCTACAAAGATGTGCTTACAGGCTCCCTAATGTTCCAAGATGGCCGTTACATGCGGACAAAATTTACAGCAAGTATGATGACTTGCAGCCGTAACTGTTCAGTTCACTTTTAATTCCTAATAAAATTACACAGAACTTTTTGCATGCCTCCTTTTAAAACAGCTAACTACAAAAACTACATGTTCTATTCATTCGTTATCACTGTTGTTCATGTTCTCCTTTAGAAATCGCATCGATTTCCGTATGTGATAATGCCGATATCGCCTCGACTCTTCTCCCGGTGCCAAGACCCGCCTTTGTAATAAAAAATTTCTCCGTATGCCTCTACCATTTTTCTCTTGAAACTTGGAAAAGTTAACTTGTACATTTTTGCTTCCTCTTCCGAGGAATGCTTTGATTTTAAAATGTCTTCCCGATGTTTCTTGGTTGCTTCCCCTTCCCGAATGCGAGACTGTTTTGTTTCACAGATTTCTTCCTCAAGCTTCTTGGCCGCCCTTGTGTAGTATCTCCTCGAAGCCTCGGTCGACTGATCTTGCTGGGCAGAATTTTCCTTCCCTTGCACTCTCCTGGTTTTGCAGTTTTTGGATTTATCACTCATCATTAGTTTAGATCCATCAATTTCATAAGGCAACAGTTGAAGTGGTGAATTGAGCGAAGTGTGCAAAGATGTTCGCAAGCTCAAAGTGAAATTCAAATGTAATCACTTATACCGCAGAATCCCGCCTAAAATTTAAATTATTAACCCAAATAAATCTTAATAATAATTATCACCAACTGCTGACCGAACAGCCCAGCCCGAAGACTCGGAATATTCACAACCTCGTTCCCAGGGTCCGTATTCCTTATTCCCACTCCCTAGAGCCTGGTGCGAGGAAGGTTGGTGTTCGTATCCAGGGTCCTCTCTTGTTCAATTTTGGGATTAAATTAAACGACGTCTACAAAACAGCTATTCTTTTAAAAAATCTATAGGTATTCTTACATGTATAGAATGGTTACTAACCAGGGCTGACTCCAATGGTCGCTTTCCATTGGTATTAATTCCAAAACACAAGAATTCTTGAAACATCAGGATATAGTTGAGGCAGTCTGAGTGATCAATAACACGACCTTGCTATTTAATACTGAAGCTGTCTCAAACACATCTTTTAGAATGTTGCAAGAATTCTAGTTGTGTAAAACATCAAGATGGTCCACAACCATTTAACATAAAACAAACAAGATGTCACAAAAGAAATTTTAACTTGCTTAAAATTAAATTAAAGTAGCTTTGTGAAGAACTTATGAAATATATCTATAAAAACGAAATCTTTTATTTTATATAACCAGACGCTTTCTTTTCCTTTACATAACTTGCTTAAAATGGGTTTATCTCTCTATATATGAATACCTTGGCGAGAAATGGCGATACAGCACACTTGAACAGAGCGAAGCATACGTAATCAATACACAAGTAAGCAGGTAAGACTCACACAACATGGGCTTTTATCACACCAGTCCTCTGAAAACTTCTTGGTAGAATGGAAAATTTGAAATAACTGGCCAATATGGTGACACAGTAAATATTTTCTACTAATGAATTCGTGATCGGCTTTAAGGTGGCTCCCTATAGTTTTACGATCGCACAAGCGCTGAGGAAGTAATCTGCGCGTGCTCAAAGGAAAACATCAGTGTTTTTCGATATGTTATTACGTCAACATGAGCACAAAAAGCAAAACTGACAGTGAATTTTCTCGCGTTTCCTTCGGTGAAATTCCATAAAATTTGGCAGATTGGTAGTAAATATTTCACTTTAGTCGGAGCTCGTTTTTCAGGGAAATCTATAAGACCAGATTTTTTGCAGCGGTAAAAGACATAAATTTGAAAATATCGAAAAAAACTGCCTTTACAAACCCTACTTTTTCGTGTTTAAAATTCGTATCCCGCTGGAAGCGATGTGATGTAAAAATTTTGGAAGATTTCACCGAAGGAAATTCATCAAAATCACAAATAAAGCCATAAAAACAGTAAAAAACGCATTTGTTTGGGCTTTTATAGTTTAAGACTAAATCTCAAAATTTTAACAGAGATGATAGCAAAACACTATTTAATCATTGCTTATTACATGTAATAAGTTTGAGAGGACTAGGTGTGAAAGCGAAGCAAAAACAGCATTCAAAACGTAACACTTGCGCGCGCAACGCCATAAATGATCACCGTATGGAGCCACCTTAACGGCATTAAATGCGAAAATCTCATCTTTTAACCAGCCAACTGCTAGTAAACCGTCATTGCAGAAATCTCTTATAATGTGGCTTACATTTTGAACTTTTATCTCCACATTTAAATCTTCCTAATCGTATTCTCGATGTTGGACTGGGACTAGCTTGCAACTGTTTTTTCAAATGCAAATGACATTAAGACGAAATCTGATAGAAAATCGAGCAATTTCAGGTTTTAGTGGACAAAAATCTGGAACCAGAATAATTTTAAGTATTTTACAGTCATTTTTACATTTTCTTAAAGGTAAATACATAAATAATTGCCTGAAATAACACCGAAAACAATTTCCCATGGGAACGAGAGAAAACGAATTTCAAAGTTCAGAGAACTTGTGCAAACACAGGCAAAATTTCATCATCAGTTTCATTTCACCAGTACTTTTAAGTGTTCCATATAAAGTTCAACATTCGTTTTCGACGCTTGGTGTTGCTAGAAATGATTCTTTTTGAGAAGATATTTTAAACAGTCGTACAGAAGTTTGCAGTACGATGTAATCATCTTGGTACTAGGTTTTTGTCCACTCGTTACTCGAACTTCTCAGGGTGGATTCCGTCTTAATCTCTTTTAAATGATATTCCCCGCATGAGCCTCCATTGCAAGCTAGTTCCAGACCAACACCGAGAACACGAATATGGACTGTTCTGTGAAGTTTCGCTTTCGTCAGGTACAGCTTAAATTGGTTTCCTTTATTTTGGTAGGAAAATATATTTATTCCCTACCAAACCCCGCCGGCTAATTTCGGACAGATGTAATTACAGAAATTCACAGTCGAATCAAGTCCCATACATACACTGTAATCATAGCTTTGTTTGTCTCCCAATCAAAAAATCATCAAAAACCGTGAAACCATCCATTGAGTTAGCTGTTAATTTATTTTAATAAACACTCATACTCAATGAAGATCCAGTAAGCTGTAATAAAAATAACAATCCATCATTTCCTAATGACACAATCTCCATTGTCATCGATTCCTGTGATAAATCTTTGGTCATCTACTCGTAGGTTTATCATTTGGATTTCCTTCAGTGGGTCTCTGATCTCCGATGCGCCTGAAATGTAGAGTTCGACGGGGACTTCATCTTTGTTGTGAACGGCTGAGTATTTGTATTTTCCACCGCCTTCAGAGCGTCGATGAACAATGCGGTATTCAGCAAAACCTGTAAAAAGTTCAGTGGCATTTACACTATAATTAATTGTTTTGACAATGACATCGGTCGGAAAAAGTACTCGTAGAACAATCGTATGTTCCGAATGCAGTCAACCAATCAGAAAACTGCACGAGCGTTCACGAGAGCAGTCGTTATCAGAATATGTTATACGATTAAGGGTGAAGGTTATAGATTGTCCTGATGTATTACTAAAATCTCAAAACTTTCATCGGTAAAGGGCATGGCAATCAATATAACGGAATTTAATAGTTGCAAATTATAATTAACTCATCATTAATTTGCGTACCGTCTAAATTTCCAGCTTCTGCCGTTTGCCATTCTTCTGCGGATAAATAATTGATCAAATCCATGATGACTTCTTTACTCCTGTTAACGACGTTCAGTGCTACTATCGACCTGATTGAAGCAAAAAGTACGTGGTTTACTTGATTGTCATTGACATTTTGCGGCTTTATCAAGCCAGTTATTTTTCGAGGATTTTAATACCACTCACATGGCCGGCATGGGGCTCCTCTTGGCGAACCTTCGGGCCGCCGGAGCTCCGCTATAAGGATCAATAATTATAAAGAAGATTTGAAAATTGCGTACAAGAGGGTCAAATAATTATAAGTGATGTCGACTGCTATGTGTACCCCTATCACCAAAAACGGGGCATCTTATCTTCGTGAGTAGAATGTGTTTTTCAGCCGCTCACAGAGATTTCCTAATCTTGAACCCAGACCTCCCATGCTCAGCATCAAATAGAGTGAGATCTGGGCACTAGATTTAAAAGAGTATGCTCGATTTGTAACCTCGTTTCCAGGGTCTTCTCAGGATTTGATGACATCAGAGTTGCTGATGTACAAAGTTGACTCGCTAAGGAGTTTTCAAATGCCATCAAGTGAGGTAACACTGAAGTCATTTTCTCTCGCAAGGTCTCGCAAGCGCAGAAGAGTACATGCACGTATACGTTTCTTATATAGATTCTTAAAGAAACAGCCGATCACATCAATCTCATTGTTGAACACACAGACAGACACATACCGAGCAGAAACAATACCATTATTTGATCTTAACTTTCTGCAGGTTAATTGAAATATAATCTAGACTTGAAAAATACTAGCTGCAATTAAATTTGGTTTTGTTTATAAATGCCGATGGCTTAGATAGAAATGATTTTGCTTACAATCGGCCAAAATCGTGATAACGATCGAGATGATGTCAAGCTGTAACCTTTGACTCAGCCGCAAATGGAATAATTGCATCGAGCAATCTTTACTCCATCGACGCCATGACCTGAATATGAAATATGCGAACAATGAAAAACAAAGTTCATTCTGACAATCAGAAAACAAAAGCCCCCTACCAAGTCTAGCCAATTTTCTTATCAGAACACACAAGAACCGCAAAAGTCTACGTTCCTTCGTTCTTTTAATTCCAAGACACCCAATATCCGGAAAGTCAACTGAACAGAAGAAAGCCAATAAGATGCTGAAAGCCATTAAAAAGACTTCAAAATCCTTTATCCCTTACTCCGTGTTGCACGCCCAAAACGTGATCCCTGGCATGTCAAGGGCTTTCTTTCCCTGAGCATTTAACCTCGGAGCTAGGCTTTCATATTGATTTCATGTTTCGTACGATGGGAATCATAGATGTTTTCGAGAAGGGCTTTCAGCAGATTCGATCAGTGTACTAAGTATTCCGTATATATACCATTGAGATTACTTACTGTGGTTTAGAAAAGCAGCTGAGGGGAGTTATTTTTGCAGCTTTGAAATCAAGGCGTATTCCATTTAACCTTGGAGTAGACACCAACTGTTGGTTACATTTAAGCTAAGTGTATATTTTCTTCTGCAGAAACTTTCAGACATTTTGACTGAAAAGTGGGCCGTTAATTTCTTGCAGACAGAAAAACTAATACTCCTCTAAATAACATAACAATCTTCCCCTATATAACATCTTTAGTTTCAATGGAACGGAAGTTCGTTTTAAAGATTTTCAAGAGCTTTTTTTCGCCTGCGGTTTTCCTAATGCATTTTAGTTATGCGCTTTTCTGACCCTTAAAGTATACACTTAAACTCGTGCTGACATCAGGTAAACAAAACCACTCAACAATTTTCCAATTTTTCGTCTCTGTTTTTGTTAGCATTGTCTCGAATAAGTATAATGCGGTCATAAAAATGTTTTGCCAAGCGATTTTGTTGGGACTTTGTTGTTAAGTTGTTCCGCTGAAAGAATTGTAGCTCAGAAAATTGAGCAAATTCGCAGCCAGACTGCAAAGTGGATTTGTTAATTTCATCAAGATGTCATTTCCGTTTGCTTATCTCCTCGAAAGAAGTTAAGAGAAAAACAAAGAAACTCTTCCAATATGACAGCAAAAAATGGCCATTAGATCAACATGCAGGCTTGGAGAACGAATCCATGTGAACAGAACACACTGTCAAGTACAATTCGTGCGAAATATTACACATTCTCTGAAAAAAAGAACCCGGTCAAACATGAAACTCTTCATTGTTTTAAAACACACAGTCTGCAATGAAAATGTTCTTTACATTGGACAAAGTCCTTCGGTTACAAGCTTAGTTATCGTTAAGCTTAACAATAAAAATCATTTGCTATAACAAACCCACATGAGGCACCCTGGGAGCCTTAACGAGAGATGTGAAATTGTCTAGCAAATGAAGTCAATAATTGACAACATAACTAGACATGTCGTTAACTCGTGAACGGCGGGCATAATGTTTTAAACAAATTTAAAAGGTACATCTTCGATATTTCACACCACGAAATGAGACTAAATAAAACCATTTAGCAGGTTATTTACCTGTGAATGTCAGAGCTAGCTGTGCAGCGATCGTCAAAGTATATTGATCTCCTTTAGAAAACAGAACTTGACACCGAGTGCTGAACCACGCACGCAGCCTGTTGAGATAAGTACAGTGTACACGCTCGTTTTCTCAATCGAAACCAATTAAATGCACACGGACCACGCAAGCGATTGATTGGTCGAAACTCCGCTAATTGACGGCAAATGGTCGACAGCTCAATTAATTAATTAGTTGGCGGTTTAAAGAAAATCACGCAATCACGCCATGGGTCTAAAATAATTACTCTGTTTGGTTTAGCAATTTCAATCTGGAGATAGCACAGAAGTAACATTTATGATCATAACGCACAAACTTTGCATAATAAACGAGTAATGTTGATTGTTCATTGGGGTTTTGTCAACAAACTTCTGAAGGTTCTATAACTACGCGTTAATTCAAAAAAAACGCGCCCCCTATTGTAACCTACTTGAAGAGGGTCACGCAAACAGTCAGATCATCAATGAAACCGATGATAAATAACTTAACAAACGGATTCCTTTCCCAGTCCGCTTTCGGCTTGCTGAGTTTCTTTTTACACTTCACCTTGCTGAGGCGTCAGAAAATGGAGACTCCCACCCGGTGTTGTGCTAGAAGAAACATTCTGGTGGAACATTTTCGGGTTAGAGTTTTGTAGGACTTTTAAGAGTCGGTAAAAGCGTACTATACATATGTGAGAGGGGTACCACTTTTTTTACCAGTTTTAAGTGTTTTAAAGAAAATGGCCCACGTTATATTACCAACTTATTCAAGCCCCGGGTCACGCCATACAATCTTAGAAGCAGCGGGCTAAACGTAGAACAACGCCCTTACAATAGTAGATTCTTCCACGGCTCGTATTCTTATATCATTTCTAGAATTTGGAATCAGTTACCGCCGGCAGCAAGAAATGCAGCAAACGTTCCAGCTTTTATCAATCATCTTAATATAATAAACTTTGGTGGCTGCCAATGCAGTTCTTGTCTTAAATGATTCCTTTACATGTTGTATTTTTATCGTTTTTTAATATTGTATTTTCAACGCATATTTTTTAAGATATTAATAGTATGACAATTTTGTATTTTTTTTTATATATAGTTTTTAAATCTTTTTTTTTAACATGTATGTCAAACACTTTTATCATGAGCCCCTGGCTCGGGAGACTTGGGCAACAACTCCCCGTGTGCTTGACGTAAAATAAATTACCTTACCTTACCTTAGGGGCTACCTTTTCTGTCAAATATCTTATCATAATTATACAAAAAAGGGCGATAGTTTGGACCTACGGGCTGAGTAATCAATCCCATGTAAAACTTTTTTGAGTGCTCCCCCCCCCCTTGTGTGTATACCCATGTTCTCACCTCCCTCCTTATCTCTCTGAGTACATATAAGTCTATGAAGTTCTTCAGACATCAGCAGCCACTTCGCCCGGACCTAGATATGAATATTTTCTTGGAATTACGCTTTCTGAATCCGGAGAATATATCCCTCCCTCTTCCACGTCCACATTTTCCACCGGCCAACAATTAAGACGCACCCCAGTAGAGTTGATGTAGAATTTTCCCAGGAATTTGGATCAAGAGAAGAAAGCCAGACCTCGGCAACAGCCGCTAACACTGACCCTCCCCTCCCCTTGACTCCAAACGTACTTGACATCCCATCATGCTTTAGTGCCAGTGCTTCTTTCCAAGATGGCGGCTTTCTCCTTCTTCTCTTTTTACTCCAGTTTGTTTGCAATTTCTATGGTTATTTTCATTCAGTTCAACACCAAACAACGAGAACCATATATGGATGAGATTTTCCACGTCCCTCAAGCTCAGAAGTACTGCGATTATAAGTTTGACGAGTGGGATCCGAAAATAACCACGCTACCAGGCTTGTATTTCATCTCCTTCGCATGTCTCCGTGCCCTGGCCTTTGCCCTCGGTCATGAATTGGATGTAGTGTGTACGACGTTTTTCCTGCGTATGATCAATGTTCTGTTCTTCATGGGTAATGTGTTGCTCCTAAGACAGATACTCGTTAAACTGCACTGTGATAAGAATCAACCTCACAAGGTCAGTTGATCTTTTACCGTTGAGATCAGCGTATTAATGTCATCAACTTCTTTTAATGCTAATTTTGTGATTGTCACAAAAATCTTTTTGTTGTATGAAATTTATGGAATGAAATATATCATTGGCATTTTAACACTTATAAATATAAATGCACATCACTGGTTTTCATGGGGAGGGGGGAGGGTGGATTAAGTTGTTAGACGAAGATCATTGATTGATTCCATTTGTTTGCAAATTTACTGTTCCACAAAATATCCATTCTCCCATTGAGGGTTGTTTGGTTTGAACACCTCACCCATCGCTTTGGAAATTCAAGTTTTGGTTCATCCTTTGCTTTAAAAATTTGGTTTTTGAGACCCCTCACCATGGGAATCTTTTGTAACCCTCTTTTGAGTGGGTATAGATATTTTTGCAACCACCACTCCCAAACAAGGATACCACAATTTGTATTATTTTCATGTTACTGACAGTTGTCAAATATTACCAGGTAGCAAGTGTGAAACCCAATCCAGAAGACATGCTTTGACTCCAGATCGAACAGACTGTCTGGGGACATTGTGTTGTGTTCTTGGGCAAGGCACTTCACTCACAGTGCCTCCCCCCTCCCATATGTATAATCAGTTCTGGCAAATTTAATACTGGGCGATAACCCTGCAATGGACTAGCATCCCATCCAGGGGTGAGAAGAAATACCCCTAGTTGTTTCATGCTACCTAGAAACCAGAGATAAGTGCTAGCCTGATGTGCCACTTGGCTTGTATGCAGACTTAACTTCTTTTACCCTCTATTTTAAATACAGGATGCTAGTTCTACAGTAGCAGATATATGTTCATTTAAATGTGCATGAAATGCTCATATGATTGTATACATTTTTCTGTTTTTATAGGGAGAAAAACCCACAGGGGATGAGAGTCTAACCACAAAATGCTCTGTCACTGCTCTGGTCTTGGCAATATTCCCAGTGCTCTACTTCTTTACGTTTCTCTATTACACTGATTCAAGCTCTATATTCTTTGTTCTGCTCCAGTATTACCTTGGCCTCCATGGAAACCATTTCACTGCAGCTCTGATTGGTGCAGCGTCAATTGTCATACGTCAGACTAATGTGATATGGGTGGTCTTCACTGCTGGGGTTACTGCATTAAGAACTTTACAACCAAATGTCAAGAAAACTGACTTGTCAAGTTTGGTCACAGAATTAAAGGAGTATGCCATGGCTTTTTTAAAGAACTTTTTCATGGTATTTAAATGCCTGTCGGCCTATGGTTTGGTTGTTGTAAGCTTTGTTGTATTCGTGGTAATGAATGGTGGGATTGTAGTTGGCGACAAAACTCAACATCAAGCATGCTTGAATTTCCCACAACTGTGTTATCTGCTGGTGTTTACGCTAGCTTTTAGCAGTTCACTGCTAGTCTTTCCTGAAGACATTGTAAGTTATCTCAAAATTGTCAAAAGCACTATCAAAAAACCATTGTATATCATAGCATTACTGTTAGTAGCAATTATAATGGTTTTAGTTATTTATAAATTTACTTATATACATGAATATCTGCTTGCTGACAATCGCCACTACCCATTTTACATTTGGCGTAAAGTTTATGCTAGACATTGGTTGGTAAAGTATGCTATGGTGCCGTTGTATATGTTTGCGGCATTCTGTATCCATAGACAGTTATCTGTAAAACAACATAGACTGTGGCTAGTTATGTTTTATATCTGTGTTGCCATAGTTACTGTTCCACAAAAGCTTATAGAATTCCGCTACTTTATCATCCCGTATATCTTGTATCGTCTTCATATTCCACTTGCGTCATACACAAGGCTGGTATTGGAATGTGTATTGTATGCTGCTGTGAATGCAGTGACCTTTTACTTGTTTTTAAAGAAGCCATTCCATTGGGCTCATAACCCTAAAGAAGTTCAAAGGTTCATGTGGTAACATTACCAAACAATTGTTACTAAATCTAGATGTATGATCAAGGAATCAGTGCAACCCAGTTTTAACAATGAACTTGCTTAGTTCTGAAGTTATTAACCAAAATGAGGTAAAGTAGCCCATTGATACTGTATGTTTGCAGCAAAGCATTTGATAAAAGCATTTCCCTGGATTGAAATTAACTGTCTGTTGTATTTGGGTGGATCTAGAGTAAATTAAACATACTAGAAAATAATCTATTTATTATGGGCAGGGTGTTTCATTAAGTGCCGGGCACCAGGCAAATTGACCGACTGTATGATTTTGCCAGCCTGCCTTGACCATGAAGAGGAAAGTTTTCTTTATAAACAAATTCAGTTTGAAAAGTTTCGTCCACCTGTGATAATCAGTTGCCCTCCCACTAAAAAAGTTTATGAAACCCTTGATTATAGGTGAGAATTTGGTTATTTCTAAGTCAGTCTAGTCAACTAATTGATAAATGACTGGCTTGTCAAGGTTTGTTTGTCATGTCTGTACATTACATTTTAAAATACACCAGATTCATCCCATCTAAGTCCATTGTAATTGGAGGCCATACAGCATTTTCTCGCTATTTAATCTCACAGATAGATGTGAAATACCAGTAACCTCAAGCTTGATAGCCATCAGATCTGATAATTTAGAAAAGAAATAACATTACAGACACATTGCACTAGCTGACCACACACTTAAAATTCAAAATGGCCACCACAACAAGCAAAGTGCATCAACAATATTCATTTCCTAATATCCATGGCCACTAACATGCCAATGAAAGCTAGATAAAGAAATTTCACAATATATTCTAGAATGGTACCTATTCCCTCCCCATCCTGATTTATATTTTACATTATAATATAGATAAGACCCTGCGCACGCTCTGATTGGTCAAAAACCCGTGTTTTATCAGAGTATAAAACATACAAAAATTATGTTTTATTGTTTTTCACATTACTTCTAGTCAATATTTTTGTTAGAGATGGCCAAAAACATTTTCTTTGAGAAATTTGTGATGGAGTTCTCTGCGAAGCAGAAGAAAGTTTTGAAGACAAGGTTAACTTAACAAATAAAGAAGAAAAGCAAAAACAAGTTGAACTTTAGTGGTAGTAAATTGGATCAGTTTGTCAATCTGTGTGCTTTGCTGTTTCTATTCGCGGCGTGTGAAATCTATATCATAAAGCAAATGAAGAAGCTTAAGCCGTGTATTACATTGTGATGAAACGCTCCGGACATTTGAGAACACTTGAGAAATGTAGAAACCACTCACCTACGGCTTGTGTTTTCTACATTTCCCTTGGTTCTCAAATACCTGTTGTGTTTTATCAGTGTAATACACGGCTTAGGCTTCTTTATTTGTTAAATAAAGGCAAGGAATGCTCGTGATATTATTAGAATTAACAACTTCTTTGTGGGCTTAAAAAGACAATCAACGGGCTAAATTGTGCTCAGATCGACCAAAGGCCATGCATGCAGGCCTTGCAGACAGTTGCATTGAATACGGGTTTGAGTTAAGCCTAGTCAGGATGCAAACTACAATGTATGGTGCACTAGCCTGAAAGTCATTTGCACTAGCCCTAAGATCACTGGGTAAGGGTCTTCCATCTTCATTTCTCCTGGAATGAAAGAGGAGGGGGAGAGCGAACCTCTTGAAGTGAGAGAAGGAAAGGGAAACCCCTGGGATAACAGGCAGTGGAAGGGAAGGGGGAGAAGACCCTATGAATAAGGTTGCCAACATCAGGCATAGTCACTTTTTCCACACAACTATACTCCAGGGTACCTCTCTTCCCACATCCACACAATAAAATATGAAAGTAGACTGTTTTGCAGTCTGATGGCATTAGCATGATTTATAAAATACATGAGATAATACGCACAGTCTCATTGGTCGATAGGTGAGTTAAGATGAGAGTATGTAAACACAGTTGTGACGTTTTAGATTTGCACATATTTTAGAGAAATTAATATTTTATAAAAGCAATAGCAAGAGTACTTTTCCATGTTTACATAGCTCATCTAAACACATGGGGGTTGGGAGAATTCTTAAAAGTTATGAAAACCCTCGACTGCATCTTGGGTTTGCATAGCTGTCTTGAATTTTTCCCAAACTCCCCCTGTGTTTAGATGTGGCTATGTAAATACAGAAAACAAGCTCTAGATATTGCATAATTGTTACATTGTTACACTTCAAACAATTACTAACAGTAATTACATATCAATTTTAATTTTTGTGCTATTGTTTCTGAATGTCAACACTAAGTGATAACTACATACATGTAAGAAAATCAAGGCTCAAATAAACTTGAATTCTAGCTTGCCCTTCGAACAAGCCGCTCTCAAATTTTGCTTGCCCTGTGCAAGTCTCAGTTCACTTTTTTATTTAGTTGAAAGACAACTTGCCTGGGTCCTTGCCCATTGGGCAAGTGAGAATTAAACGTTACTTGCCCAGCAGGAAAAGCTACATGTTTGTATTTGTCCCACACAACCAGAGAGCACTATTTTCAAGCCCTGGAAATGCGTGATATCTCAAAAATATTTCTCTAGAGGGAAAGTCCACTTCTTGAGACCTTAAAAAATTACCCACATAACACTGTGTAACACGTGTAACACTTTCATATACAGTATTTTTTTACAATCATCGAAATAATAATGGGGTTTTTCCCTGTATTATTGTGATAAATTTTGGAGTTTATTCTTTCAGCAACAGCCTCTCCACCACTGAGCTACATGTATTCAATGTAGGTTTCAGATGTCTATTAGAGTCCCCTACAAGGATATTAAGGACATGAAAATGTTAGAAAAAAAAAGAGAAACAAAATACAAGGTTACAGGAGCAATATCTTGGTATTTAAGTCTAAACCAGTTAAAACTCCAAGAAAATAGATGAAGTGAACATGAAGTGCAGAAAAGCCATTGCAAGTGAGTCACAATATTGGTTTTGTGTCTGATTGGACAACAAAGCAACACAAGTTTTTAAGCCAACCAAATCAAATCAAACTTTCTAAACTCAACCAAAAATGGGCTCTTGAAGCTCCTGTAAGTCTGTTTCAATTCTGTTGATTCATATAGTGCGTGGAACCTAGGATTATTGCCATGACCCAGTCCTCACTCTATCATAGTTTACCCCATCATTTCTGTCAGGTTAAATCAATGTTTGATTGATGATCATGCACATTTATAAACAATAATATACCACACAACATCAGTTACAAGTACAAAACCAAATGTTCGATATTAAGTCTCTTTTTGTGGAAACCTTCTGAAAAGACGCTAGGTAGGATTAGTAGCAAAATAATGCAGTATTATCAGCCCTATGATACAGAACTTACATGTATTGGGAAGGTGGTTAAAATTCAAGCTTATATTGAGATGTGCTATACACTAGTGTGGACAACCAGTCTGAATTGAGTTAATTATATTTTAACTTATGGTTTGTGACTTACCTCAGCAGGCATGGGTGACAACTCGATAAGGTTTCTTACAACTGAATCACCAGTGCCATAATTCTCAATTGGATCAACAGTAACAGTCTGGCTAGCAGGAGAAAATGGATCTGAGAATCTCAAGCTTGGGCATGATTGCTCAAGAGTGAAATCAGCCTGTGACGTGGATGCTGCAGCAGTCTTTGGCTTGATCTCAGCAGATGGTGATAAATTGAAAGGAAGGGCACCTTTAACCTCACAGTTGACACTTGTTTGTCTAGACCTTTGGGACTGGGATCTAGTTATTCTGCTACCCAGAGGGGTAGGGAGAAGAGAACGTCGTTTCTGTCCACTTGCACTCAGTGACTTTCTTTTCAAAACTTTGCTAGGAACTATAAATAGATCAAAAGACTGTACCGTTACACAGGTAAATGGCAACAAATATTGACTACAAATCTGTGACCGTTCAAATGAAAGCTATTGAGCAGGTCTTTCATGTGACACTCTTTGTTACACTGAACAAGGTGGTTCTAACTTTAAAGTCTGTGGATAAAACCCTAGTGTGTCACCATTCAAATGAAAGCTACTGAGTACTTTCATGTGGTACTGTTTATTATGCTGTAGAAGGTGGTTCAAACTTTTAAGTCTGTGGATGAAACCCTAGTATGTGACCATTCAAATGAACGCTATTGAGCAGCACTCTCATGTGGTGCTGTTTATTATGCTGTACAAGGTGGGTCTAACTTTTAAGTCTGTGGATGAAACCCTAGTATGTGACCTTTCAAATGAACGCTATTGAGCAGTACTTTCATGTGGTACTGTTTATTATGCTGTACAAGGCGATTTTAACTTCTAAGTATGTGGGTGAAACCCTAGTTTGTGACCATTCAAATGAAAGCTATTGAGCAGTACTTTCATGTGATACCGTTTATTATGCTGTACAAGGTGGTTCTAACTTTAAAGTATGTGGGTGAAACCCTAGTGTGTGACCATTCAAATGAAAGCTATTGAGCAGTACTTTCATGTGGTACTGTTTATTATGCTGTACAAGGCGATTCTATTTTTTAAGTATCTGGGTGAAACCCTAGTGTGTGACCATTCAAATGAAAGCTATTGAGCTGTCCTTTCATGTGATACCATTTATTATGCTGTATGTACAAGGTAGGTTTGATTTCTAAGTTTGTGGATAAACCCTGGTGTGTAACCATTTATATTATTTAATATTTATCTGTATAATTTTATCACAGCTGTAAAAATTAAGATGGGGACCATAGACCATGTATTTTAATTACATTTACCTGGATTAGGTGGGGTTATGGTCTCACTGGACACACTGGTCAAATTTTCAGGAGTGGCAGGTCTGGGAGCATTCTTCCCTTTAGCAGGTTCTGTCTTATTTGCAACACTGCTACGTCTGCGCACAGGTGTGGGAACCATCTTGGTGCTATCCTTTGGTGTGGCACTTCCTCTCCTTCTAGGAGTTACTGGCACTTCAGATTTTTTCGCTCTGGTTGGGGTTTGTACACATTTAACCGGTTGCCCTGTTGAAAAACTGCTTCTTTTCCCAGTTGCAGTACTTGGCTTCACAGGGGTGGTAAATGACTTTGATCGCTGAATATTACTAGGTGTCTGGGGTCTACTGACCCCCTGCTCTGTGGATATGCCACTCAGTCGACGCCCAGGGGTGCTCCTTAACACCTTACTAGATTTATAAGGGTCACTGGGTGTCCGAGGTGTTTTTTTGCTAATCCCTGGCGGTGCAAGTGCCTTAACAGGCTGGGGTCGCCCTTTGGGCTTGGTAAATGTTGGTTTTGATAATGCATTAGTCCCGTTTACAGGTTTCAAACTGGCCTTAGTGGTTGGCACTTTACGAGGGCAGACATTTGGAATATATGGGATGTCAGAGGATGAACCCCTTGTAATGACAAAAGTCTCATTCAGATCATTTGATTGATATGATAAAGCACTTGAAGTCGAGGACACAGACGATGTGGAGCTGGTCCGGCGTCGACGAGGCTGGACACCAAACCCTGGAGGTCTTATTCCACTTTGAGAAGGAAGTGGTAACTGTAAAGCATCAAGTAAATTGTCAGGCCATTCATTCTCAGGAGTTCAATACAAAACATCATCAGGGGAAAATCAGGCACAGAGATGTCTCAAGACTACTGCCAAGACCACCTTCAGTGTGAATAAATGGGCTGTTCTTTCACATTCCCCAAACACCTGTGACGTGTGGCTAGTAGTCTCATCTTTGGGGTCAACACATAACGTACTTTCATTAATGATTTAAAAAATTAACATGTTAATTGAGAAGAGAGTATTGATTGTTACCTTTGATGCCTCTGTAAGTGATGATTCAACTTTACTGGAACCTCCAACATTGTTACTTTTGCTGTTAACAATACAAGTTCAATTAACACACTAATAGCAAGTTCATTTAAATTGATAATCATTCATGGACTTTACTCTATATTATGTACAGTGACAACTACTATTCATCTTAGGTGTGTTTTCTCTTTATGCGCAGTACTTTACTATAAATAATTATTACTGACAATACATTAATACTGTACATTAATACTGCAATACATTAAGTAAAAAGGCAAAATAAACAGAATGAAGGAATGAAACAGAATGAATTTGGACTGGACCTGCTAATTTGAACTCAATTATTCTTGACTGAATTCTCCATAATTTGTACTCAAACCGATATCTCTTGGATTTGATCTCATTTTTCAGTCACTAACGATTAGCTATTTATCCCTCGGTTATTTTGAATTCCCTTCTATTCTGAACTGATTTTATTTTCAACCCTGGACTTAAAGTCAACCCCATTTATTTTGAACTCCATTCTAAGAGTTGAAAAATTAACATCATCATGACGTTATTCCATATCCACAATAGGCGCAAATGGCTATGTTTTAGTTCAAAATGAAATTCATGTTAAAATGAAATTCCTTTGTCTCTTAACCCTAATTATTTCTGAATCGTGAATGATTATGGGTTAGAAGACAAAGGAAATTGAGAATCAAACCAGGTTAAATCATTTTAACCTGAATTTCATTTTGACCCACAACAGCTACATTTTGGACAAGAACTTAACATACCTTGCTCCCTTTGAGGTCTTGAAAGATGTGGCCTCATCAACCTAAAGTTGAAAAACTTTAAATGTAGGAATATCGACTATACAAGCATCCTTGCAAGTATAAATAGAGCGCATCACGAAGACATGTATATTGGACAGGCACAATAATTACCAACAGTATTTACACCATCACATACCTTTTAGTGTGTTTGAATTTTAATGAAAGGTGAACTCAGTCAAAAGAAAATTTATTACAACTCTTTATAAAAATTTTGTTCTAAATTTGTAATTTTTTATTTACCTTCATATCTGCTGCTATTCCATAGAGATGTTCCACTTTTATAGGCTGCAATGAAGGTGACAAAAAACCTTTTTTCTCTAATATGCATGTTTACCTGGTCTTATGCAAACATAAGAGACTGTGTAGGAGATATTGGGAATTTTATGTACTAAGCCTTTGTTACAGGCAAGGGCTTGGATGCTGTCCTTTCACAATCTTCTATTATAATACATTGAGTTCAGCAGATTACATCTTGAGTGAACTAAGAAATTTGTTTGATAGACTGAGGCTAATACCATCACCTGCATCCAAGCATGAACACATGATGTCAAAGCATGCTCTAATTGGGTGTCAAACATGGCATGATTGGTCAACAGACATTTGAAGTTTCATAGACCGTAATGCAAACTTTTCCACTCAAAATGTTCACCATCAAAAAATATGGGCGAAATCAATATATTTTCAATTCATGGTTATAATAGAAGTAAAACCACTTTCATGAAAGGGGTATGCATATTGACACAGGTCAGGGTCAATTCCTCTGAAGAAGTCTCCAATGTCCAATCTTTCTACCATTTCATGTGCTGAACTTTTAGTGCCAAAGTTTGCACCATGATCTGCTAAACTTCAAATAATGTTTGATGAACAACCATGCCACGCTCGACACCCAATAATTAGAGCATTTTTCAACGTCACATGTTCACATTTAGATGCAAGCTACGGAAATTTTGCAGTCAGGCGAGTGGATTCTGTCTTCACTTACCCTACAAGCAAGTGAAGTTTCTTGGGAAAATGTTTAAGGAAATTCAAATAAATGGGCCAATTTCAATATATTTAAATTCAAACTTGGCTCCGAGGCTTTTGGGAATAACACAAAAGAAATCACATCCAGGTTTAGGGATGTTAATACAAATATATCGAAATTGGCCTATTGCACACTCAAGTAATGTATGGAGGCTGTTGAGAATGACTTTTAGACTTGTTTAAAGCCCACCCAAAGGTCATGTCCAAAAATGCACCCTGCTACATGCATGTGTTGTAAACATCAAGCACTTGCTTTCTACTTCTTTTACAGAATAAGGCCTCTCAAAATACAATGATAGGTACAAACAGTGATCACAAAGTTAAACATGACTTAATGCAAAATGACTTTTTGAACTATCAGAATTATAGCAACCATAAGTGTATAAGACAGATTCAGAAGGCAAGTTCTACAGGTTTCAGGTAAATGCACACGACAAGCCACCGCTACATACTACTATATATTACTCTACAAGACAGTATATATTTAAACTTAGGATTGAGGATAATTTTCAGTCTTAAGAGCAATGTGCTCCCGATGGTCTATCAGCGAATAAACAATGAAATAGAGAACCAATAAGTTTCATGGATTTCCAATAGAACACAGCTCAGCTAGTACCATTATTTTATAATTTGTCCGTTTTTCTTCAGCTATACTTACAGAATTAAAACAGCTACGCGTCTTCAATGTCATTTGTGTCTTAGGAAGCTTGGAACGTGTAAACTTGGAAACATTCTGCAGTGGGCGTGCTTTTCTTGCTTTGAATGGTGATTGAAACCCTGCATCCTGGGAATTCTTCTCTTGCAAGATGCGTCTTGGCGTGCTTGGAATAACCATGTCATCTGACAATTCTGCTGGCTGTGGTGAAATGCTGTCTACTGACTCGGGAGAAGATTCTGATTTTGCAGTTCTTGGGCCATTTTCTTGACCTGGTTTCATTAACGTGTTCTCCTCATCTTCATCAACACTGAATGTTTTTGATAAAATTTTGCAAATTTCCTTGTTTTCCCTTTGATCAGTCATCATGTCTTCACTTCCAAGACTCTGATTCAAAGAGGAGCTTTTGATAAATATTGATACTGCAGTTGCTTCCTTAAAAAGTTCAGCAATTTGTTCACTGTTGAGTGGACTCATAGGTTTGAAATTCTCATCACTTAGGAGACCACTGTTAACACATCTTTCTCTGTGGCCGACTGGGCCAAAGAATACCTCATCTTCATCCTCTAAATCATTGCTGCAGATCTCTCTGGTAAAGAATAACAAAGAAAGGTTACCATGCATTGCAATGCATTCAGTTACTGTAACCTTGAGCTTCAAGAACAAAGCTTCCCTACTCAGAACTCCAAACATTTCACTATGCACTGTATGCAATATTTACACACTGCACTAGATGACAGGTCCTTAGCAAAACAGTTAATTTTGTTTCCCTATAATTTAAATGTTTCCCCTAGCTCCACCTCAGATAAAATTGCATTGAACTGTAAAGGAACAGTTTTACTGTATTTCACTCAAATGGATTTGAACTTGAATAGGGTTAGTGTACATCGGCATACAATGGAAACGAAGCTTAAGCTTATGTATGCACAATTTAACTGCTTGTGTTGAATAGAAAATTCACTTACCTCTCGCCACAATCATTCGGAGAGACTGGTATGTCAAAGTCGAATTTCTCGTCTTCTATCAAACCGGACCCGCTAGATGGAAACGCTACACATGGATGAAAATACACAAAATTCAATTCAAAGCTTACCGAGCTGTCGAAACTAAGTCTATCAAAACATGACAAAGTAGCAACTCTGTCTCTCGAAGAAGAAGAAGAAGAAGAAGAAGAAGAAGAAGAAGAAGAAACATGAGAAATCACGGCCAGAGTCTTATGTACATGAACTTTACTCGAATGAAACACAGCACAAAAAGCTTGAATAAACTTACCTTCACAACCTGAAGCTGCCATTATGCGTTAAAAGATAACAATAGGCCTATAGATTCAGTTTCTTTCCGAAAAAACAGCAAATTTTAGAATAGAATTGGTAACGATGGCCATAAAAAGTCGAAATTCGTTCAAATCTGTTTGATCGTCCCAGATCTTCCCGGGCATGATTTAAAATTGTCACGTGACAAACAACCTCCATTAAAATTGGCCAATCACCGTAGGAAAAAAGATGGCGGCTGTACATTTTACCACAATACCATGCGAACCTTACACAGCCCATAAAAAAAAAAAACAGGAAAGCCATATTTTTGCTATATAGAGTCCTAAAGTGTGACGTCACAAAAAATAAATTTGAGAAATTATGGGTAAATGTACCAGTCGCCATCTCTTTTCTTACGGAGGATTGGGAAACTGGCTCTTTTCCTGTCTTTGCTGGCTTCTTTGCTGGTGCAAAAGGCTTCACTTTACGTGGCAATGAAACAATGCACTGAATAGCTGAAATAACAGTTTAGGAAAAAAAACTGAAAGCAGAAATCACTGGGGCTGGACAGCGTGGAGAGGGTGAGGGGCTGGCGTTTATTGGCTACCACTTCCGTGGATAAATGAAAATGTTATTTATTTTATTGTATTTCACGATTAGGCCATCCCCTTTTTTTCTCTGTTTAGCGTCGTCCGACCGACCCAGATTTTCGCGTTTAAAAAAAAAAACAAAAAAAGGGACACAGAAGGCAATGAAGGCAGTGACACATTATTTCAAACAATTGTGACTTTAATCTGAAACATATGCAATTTTCTGCCTTACAGATTTTTAGTTTTTCCCTGTTCTCGTTTGATTTTAACAACGACGTCGACTTTTTCCATGGCTCCACGGATATTATGCTGAGGTACCGGGCCTCGTAGCTCCAGACTCCTTTTCCAATTTTTTTTTTTTTTTTCGACCGACCGACCCAAAATCAGAAAACGCATTCGACAATAAACGAAAAAAAATGGGGGATGGCCTTACTTGTAATTTTTTTTTTTGAAACTGAAACTGAAACTGTATTGCACACACCCAAAAATGGGTCAGTTTTTCAGTGAACAATAAAATATGAATACCATAACAATACAATAAAAAATACAATAAAAATACAATGAATTAAAAAGTGTAACACTATTCTTGTTTCAAAAACTCGTTAAGCATCTTTACTGAATCGAACCTTTGCTGACAGTTTTAAATCTTAATCTAATGAATTCCATAAGTTTACTATCCTGTATTGGAATGTCCTCTGACCAGCAGCGGTTTTACATGAAGGAATGTTAAGTCGTTGTGAGTTTCTTGCTTTGCGGTCAGGTATCTGTCCTCTTTGATGTCAGGTAAGTCGGGGCGCAGCCCGTCATAGACTAAATGAATAGCAGAAAAGATAGCATCGCGGAGATGAAGCTGCATTTTTACGAGGAGCTACCCCAAGTTTTTGAGTGATGGAGTTATGTGTTTAAATTTCCTTGCACAAGTAGCTATCCGAGTCGCGAAGTTCTGGACGAGTTGTAATTTTTGTACATTACGGGTAGAGGTTTCAGACGAGACTGAGGAGCAGTAGTTTAACCTACTAAAAACAAGCGCATTTATGATGGTCACTAATAGGTCGGGGTTAAATGCGCGCTTTGCTCGATTAATCTGAGCCAATTTACTCATGCAAATAATAAATTACAAACTGTTCTGAGGGCTTAATATGCGCGTCTAAGTGTAAGCAATTTATGCTCGATGTCTGGAAAACGCGAACAGTGTAATATTCTACCCTGGGTATCGTTATTCATGACATGGTAATAAGTTATGGGGAATCGCTCTGGCCTTGGACAAGCCCAAGACTAAAGATCAAAGAGCTGTTAGAGCTTACTTCTGAATGCAATTTAGGGCTTTTTCCTGTTTCCATTCTTACTGATGAGAGAGAGTGCTTGAAACAAGGAGTGCGGTACATGATGGTTACACGCGTGAGTAGGTTGGATAGCAAGAGTTCTTGCACGAATATTCAGTACTCAAGCTACGCAAAAATTGGGGTAGGAGCAAAAAATCGACAAAGCTATCTACAACTCCTTATTTTTTTTTTTTTTCTTTTTTTTTTGCTCTCCCCGTATTAGCTCGGACTTTACTCGTTTGCACTCTGCTATGGAAACGCTTGGAAACAAAAATTGACTCTGGAAACAATGTTTCCCGTATGGCAAAACTAAGAAAAGTTGAGGAAACATGCACGCGTTACATGAATGTTTCTGGAAACACAGGAGAAACATGATTCCTTGTTTTATTGAAACCGACAGGCGTAAAAATTATTCGTGAAATGTATCGGCAAAGGGGAGAAAGCAATCTAGGGCCATGATGACATGAAGAATAATACTATTACTATTTGACCTTCAGAGCCTGTCAGAGCTGTATGGCTGCAGTTAGTTAGATCATGGAAGCCTCCAAATGAAGCTTCATTGCGTTAAATCTTTTTCAGTCAATCAGTGAGAAACACGGTTTGCCGATCATCGAGATCGAAGCTCGAAATGCTTGTCAGACTAAACTGCCACGTTGTGTACATTTCCTAAGAATTAAATAACCAAAAAAAACATATTTTTTATGTCACAACTCTTCAAAGTCTGGGAGCTTTTAATTTCTTTTCGTAGTGTGTTCACAACGTCAGGAGGTAGGGTTACCCTATCTCCTACCTCCCTAGTGCTAGGGTTACCCTAGCACTCCCACCGTTTCTCGTTTTTTTTTCCATCGACCTCGGGTGTTTATAAGGCAGGTAGGGTTACCATGACTCTAGGATAGCCCTAGCTGAGAACGAGGGTTAGGGCTACCTTAACGCCAGGATAACCCGACCTGCCTTGTAAACGCTCCAAGAAGCAAAATATGATAAAATACAGGCAAAATAAGCAAATTGTGACTCAAGAAATATCGTACGTATTAATTCAGACTTTGCTTAAGTTTTGCTTTGGATTGAAAAGGTTTCAAATAACGGCCTTTTGCGACCACAATTTTTGCAATAATGTTTGTCGCTACTTCGTCCACTGTTCCTAAAATATTCATTGCAGAATTGTGTATAGTTTCGCTGTCAAATTAATCCCAAACTAAAGAAAAATAACTGTCTGGGATTTAAATTGAGCTTAGAAATTGAAACGATTTGATCAGTGAAACTGAAAAATTGAAAATAGCTTTTGGCAATACAATCATATTATCGGTTGCGTGTGTTAGTGTCCAGTTGCGTGTGTTTTAAATTTACGAAGTGCTCGCTGCTCGTCATCAGGTATTTTCTAAAATGCTCGCTGTTTGCAAGGCAAATTTGATCCCCGCTCGGGCTCGCAAAAATAAACGCATGCACAGCTCGCATGCTCACAAATGCTCGCAAAGACCATTCGATACCCCTAACAATTTCTTGTTCCACTTTGATACGTTATATCATAAGCCGCCAGATATTCATTTCTCAGAAAATCGAAGCAACGTACCCAGTGACGAAAAGTTATTTTAAGTTCATCGAAATCCCATGCAAAATACCGTCGAACCTCCGGTTGCAACCACCTCTACTCAGCGACCAGTTTTCCAAAATACCAAAATTTTCCAAGTCAAATCACTATATTTGAAACCTCATGTAAGCGACCACCTCTCTTAAGCGACCGCGACCACATCCTTTTAGAGCTAAAAGTTTGAAATTTTGTTTTGTTTTTAACTTCCCGTGAGCGAACAGTGGACGGATAATTGAACGAAAATTGGATAATAAGGTGTTGTATCATTCTCGCATTCCTGGATGTGCAAGGGACGGAAATTTCTTAAGGGGAAGTACCGGATTTTTTTCTCAAAATCGAGTTTTCACATGAATAGAGCATTTAAAACAGGGGTAAATCTCTTCAGTCACCTTATGCTGATGAGGCAAAATTTTGACCAAATATGGTCTAAGCTCTCGTAAGCGACCACCTCCCGTAAGCGACCACCTAGGCTTGACATTTTGGCTGGTCGCTTACGGAAGGTTCAACTGTATTAATAACTGCACAGAGAGGATTTTGAAATAACTCCGCCCGTCCCACTGAAATATGGTACTCCTAGCCGTAGAACTTGTAAAGCACTGTAAGCAACGAAAACCAAATCTTCATTACCTTGTTTTGATGCACAACTTCAGCTTAAGTTAACTGAGGTTATAAGTTGAAAAAAAAAAAAGATAGAAAAAAGAAAACAAATCTCTATACAGTAAGTACCTTAGATTTGCGGTTGCAGATCACACTTCTATGTTGTTATGATAGCAGAAACCGAATTGATGCTCTTTGCTGTAGTTCAGTCTACTTTCGTTTGACAAAGACACATGTTCGCGTTTGATTTTAGCTAGCTATCTGTCATGAATGTCATATTACGAGCAGCTGACCATGACAGCTGAAGAAGAAAGGAGAGAAATTTTAGCTGCCGAGCTAAGAGAATTCGCAACAAGAAGCCTGAAGGCTTTCACGCGGAATGCTTTGGTCGATGTGCTTATGCCTTCAACTTTGAATGGCTATCCGCGTAGAAATAAATCCAAACGGAAACGATAACATTCAGTTTTGAAGTTGTATTTCTTCAACAAAAAGATAACAATGTGGTTTGCGTTAAAATTTGTATACATTTGATACTAAGAGCACCGACACTCTTTTTCTCTTAATAAGAGTATTGTTTTTCCAGCTGAGGCTGGTTCGAATACCGAATCAATTATCAACTCGTAGAAATCGAGAGCGAATAATCAATTTGTTTTAGTAGAAGTCCAACTGAAATTAACGCAAATAGTGGTTTCCAATTATTTTTCTACGTATTATTAAATTTTGAACTTTATCAAAATCGTACGGACTGAATTGCCATTGGAAATTTGCAGTTGTCTACGCGCGTGCACCCGTGTTTTCAATAAATTCAAGTTTTCAAAGTCAAGAAACCGTTAACGCCCTTTATCAGTCTTCTCAGAAATTTAATTATCCATTTACATCTAAAATTTCCTCCAAAACGTCGGGAAAGACTGACAGCCGCTGCGCTGTAATTATAATGCCTGAAGTGTACGAGTAGCTCGGTCAATCAGATTGCAGCATTTGCATTAGTATACCATTAAGATTCTACTAATTAAGAAATAGAAACACAGAACTAGCACGAGCTGTATATATTTGCTGCAAAGTTAACTGGAATGGATCGGGTGATCGAGCGAAATTCGAACCCATAACAATTGCCATTCAGAAGCAAAGAGGACATTAGGCTGTAACATTATTTTAATCAGCAAGAGTATATACAATCTGTTTGCATAGGTAAAAATTTAAACATAGAAAATCTACTATATATAAAATAAGTTTTTATTCAATTCCAGAGTCAATGTCTATTCTATTCTAATTATGGTAATTATGGTGATTAGCAACCTCGTTCTCTGAAATTACTACTTGAAATTTCTGATCAATAGTTTTTTGTTATTAATTAATGATATTTCTGACAGAATAATGAATTTTTCACAAGGGAACTTAGGAAGGGCAAAAAATGTTTGACCGCGCGAATGTTGGGGACGAGGCCTCAAAATGTTTCCCTGTGGGAGGAGTACCAAAGTGGAAGTTTGACGTAGCATGTTACCTAGCTACATGTTACCTAGCAACGATGTAATGACTGACAAGCCACTGGAGTTACTAGTAACAAGCCTGGTGCCTAAAACTATGGTGTTCTACGGCTGCTTAAGTATCACTTTTTGCCTAGTGCCGTTTCTAGTGAATATATTTTTAACTTCTAAACTTAAATACCTTTGACCGAGGGTCTCTTGCTTTGACGGCGTGCTTTTTCATATTCCACGACTATAAGCAAGATTTTGATCAAAGAAAGCAGATTCACTATTTCATTATCATTTTTCTCTTCTTTTCTAAGCCACTTCACCGAGTCATTTGAGCACTATACGTAAGACAAGATATCTTCAGCACGAATACGAAACTAAGTTTATAACTGTTGCATCTTCAACAACTATGCTAAAACTATGATAAAACAAGAACCCAACAAAGTTTTGAAATTTCTGGGCTTGTTACGTGTCAATCAAGAGTACGCTAAGTCAATTTCCGAACCATCTTGAATGGCTTTCTGATCAGGCCTTCGAAGGGTATAAAGTCTTGCACTTCCAAAGCGCTAACGATCTACCAATACATTACTGCACCAAAGGTATTGAAAACTGATTTATCCTAATAGTTAGAAAATCGTTTGTCCAAAGCCGAGTTTCATCCGGATACTGGACATCGCTTTGTAAATCTGTTCTCTCAAACCTCAGCAGGAATTACATCAGGATGATGCTTGCATGTCGGGGAGCCGCCACCAACAGTAGAAGTAACCGTTATTTTCCTTCCGGGTGGCTCCTTCATTGACAATGAAGTCAATGGTGTAACAACCTCGTACTTGTTCTGCCGTGATGCTGTCTTGGGATAACCAGTTCGGGAATCAGTCTCCGTCTTTCGAACTCGGAGCCCTTTACCAAGAAGCAGCCACTTCCATTGATTACGAACTTCTTGGTGCCTTATACAATGAAAATAAAATATCAAAAACCCTTGAAGCGAGTTGAATATACAGAACAGATAGTCGAAGACCAGCTGGGCACGTGACACAGCCAGCGCGCCAAACGCCCACGTGAGTCCCAACAGAATCAAAATGGCGGTCGCGGTGCGTACTCGCTGATAAGAGGTAGATTTTTTCTCCGCTGAAACCATAGCGCCTGTTCTGTTGAGCGTGCGTATAGCCAGGAAAAAAATGACGAAGTTGATGAGGATTATCAAGAGAA
Organism: Orbicella franksi; assembly: GCF_964199315.1. Classification (NCBI taxonomy): domain Eukaryota; kingdom Metazoa; phylum Cnidaria; class Anthozoa; order Scleractinia; family Merulinidae; genus Orbicella; species Orbicella franksi. The sequence continues at coordinate 22,177,674 of NC_138155.1, read as the reverse complement.
TAGGAGCAAACTGGGCGGCGTGGAAGGGAACACCATGAAGAACACAACTGTCAAGAAATGAGCGAAAGAGAGAAATTAGGTAACTGCAAAGAAACAAGAATAACAGCTAACACCGCAACAATCGTACCCAGATCTCACTCTGTTTGAGCTTGGCCCTGGGAGATCTGGATTCCAGATTACGGCATTTCTTGCCAATTTTCGCAGCTCACCGTTGTACTGACGTATTTTTTGAAAAAGGGAAGGACAGCTCTGGTCAAAGGAGTAAATTTTAATGTTTAACATTTTTATAATATAAATGTTCCGCTCAATTCTGTCAAAAACTGAACATTCACCTGAAACAATTTCTGCCGGTTGAATCAATTCAAGAGTGTGCAGTCGGACTTATTAGTGAATCGGATCTAGCGTCCTGTTAACTTTGAACTACTTTGCTTTTTCACCAACCACGAAAGAGAAGGCAATGACATCAACCATATTTTATTTCCCGAGGTGTTACTTTGACGAAATGTAGGTAGGTAAAGTCTGCATATGAGCCAAGGGGTCCACCAGGCCGGAGCTTATCCCGGTCTCAGTAGCATGAAGCGACTAGGAGTATTTCCACTCCCCCCTGGATGGGATGCTAGTCCATCGCAGGGTTACCCCCCCCCCCGACAATAATTTGCCGGTACCCTTTACACACCTGGAACGAGAGAGGCACTGTGAGAGTAAAGTGTCTTGGACTCGAACCCAGACCGCTCGATCCGTAGTCAAGCGCACTAACCACGAGGCCACCGCGCCTCCACTAATAACGAATCCCCGCAGTGATTAGACATTTCAACGAAAATATAGCCCCAGGGGTGTCCCCATCGCTAGTCCGACTTGAAAGAAGTACTTACACGTCTTCGTTGCCATAGTAACTCGTTGCCGAGGCGATAGTAATGAGCACAATGACACCAGGCACGCCCCAGGCCACCGCGGACGCCTTTAACATGAACTTTGATTGATAGGTAGCCATAACTTGTACAAAGGACATATACATGTTATAACCCTCCACTCCCATCCACATCACAGTCGCTAGAGCAAAGTAGTGAAGCAGAACCGCCACAATGCGACAGCCAATAGGATTCTCTGTCCGTGCTGCTCCCGCGATAAATACGATCAGCAGTAACATGAGCGCCACGCACAGGCTCATCAGGATTGGCTGCTGGTTAGTCTTACGTAAATTCCTGTGGGAGGGTGGGAAAGGAGAGTGTAAGCTGCTTAAGGTTAAAATGTTCTTACAAAATATCTCTTATAAGAAACCTATGTTGAATATTACTACAGTCTGGAGATCTACATGACAACTACAACGCTGTTTTTCAGTGTTCTAAGGAGTCTGTGTAATATAAAGGCAGCAAGTTTCACAATTATACAGTGCTTATTTCAAGAAACTGGTTAAAAGTTGTTTAGAAAGGAAAAACAGAAAATGTTCCACCACACTTTCACAAACCTGAACAATGCATATGTCATCAAGGTAAGGGTGAGTCCAACCAATGAAATTGCACAGCCCACGTAAGAGATGATTGACAGTGCCATGGCGTGTTTTTCGTCATGCTTCTTCGGACCAGACGCAGAGAATAGGACTGCAAAGTTAGTCATGTGATCACAGTGGCATTTTACCCGACCTGCTTCATTCTTCATGAGCTTACAGCCTCGATCTGACCAGTTACCTAGGCCCCCTGCAATAACATGTTGAACACGTATGAGTTCAGACAGTGAATATTTTTGCACTTAACTGTTTTAACTTCACTCGCCTTGTACCATGTCACCCAAATTTCGAAAAATCACCTGCTTGTATTGGTCTGTTTCATCTAATGCCCAGACCCTGGCGCTGCCGGACTCTGGTCGCAGTATGCCTTTATCGCCCCCTTAATACATACAGATAAAATCTACCCAGAGGAGAATAATGTTTCCTAAGTTTGCCTAATGTGTTCTTATATATTTAATACCTACTGAGAAATAGACGATTTAGGTCTATAAAAAGGTTATAATTTATTAAGGGGGAAAGCACTTGTTACTCGCCAGAAAATGAAATTTAATATGGGTGGGTTCCCGTGCATTTATTCCATAAAGGAAGCCGTTTTAATTTTTATAGGCTGTAGCAGGCTTTTATGTTACTAGGGGGTTTTAATGACAAATTTTTGCCTATTGAATCTTATCCCGCCAGGTTCTAGCCTTCTTAATTATACGTGATTTTTTGTTTTGCAGTACCCTCCACAAAGCATGGAAATAAGCTCGGCCTAACTGAATGAACAATATCGAGGAAACAATTTCTTACCCATAGCACTGAAGTCCCAAAATACACACACAGACTCTCCGCTTTCCAAATCCACTTCAAGTGCGGGCTCAAAAACAAGTTCAAGTGGTTTACTGAGGTTGTCAAACGTCATCTCCTGAACGCTGCTAGAAATAACTCGACTCATAACCGAAGAAGGCTCCTGTTCACTCTCTTCCTCATCCGGGACAACCGGTTGGAAAAACTTGTCATTCTGGTAAATCACAAAACCAATCTTCACCGTTTTACCGGAAGGAGTCTCCTTCTCAAAAATGACTTCCGGTAGCGTGATTGACGTTTGAACATCGGCCATCGGAAGTTCGTCGCTGACCATGCTATCGGACGTTAATTTGTTTGGGTCAGCGGTAGGTGATTTGACAGCAAGAGACATGCCCGAAAAAGAGCCTGGGTCCACACGGTTAGATTGGATCGCTACACTTGGAGCAACAAGGCGCCTTGAAGATTCCTTGTCAGACAGTGGAAGAGTAGTCGCTACTTTGTCCAACGCTTGAAGAAACCTAAAAGAATTAAAAGTGGTTTGAGTTACAACAAGAGAGAAGGTAATTATTTCCCTGAATAAGACCAGCTTTTCTCTTTGTTAGTCTTAACTGGCGAAGAAGTCCATCACACAGTTTTTGCCATGCACAATTTTACAAATTGACGTCAGTTTTTCATGCGTCTGTCCTGCTATTGCTCATGAATTTCGTCATAACATTGTCAAAGTAGTTCGATCCACGAGGCGATAGATCCGCAATGGTGGTTCTCGCTTTTTGACACATCGCACAAATTATAAATTCATGCGTCTGTCCGCTTATTGACAATGAAAATTAGCCAATGATCGCGCGAGAAATTATACAGTTATCGCTAAAAGCCCATTTTTACAGTTCCGTGCTTAGTGGTCAGGCCTTTGAATGGAAGCGAGGCCAGAGTTGGCTTTGTTATGACACAAACCTTGTTACTTTTCTTGCTACTTTTTTTTAATGCCATCACAAGGTCAACCCAAACCTCGATTCAATGCAAAGGCTGGGTTACAGTTCAAAGAACTTTAAAATGGTGTATTTAGCACACGGCAATAAAAAAAGTTTTCAACGTGACAAAGTTCCTTAGCAAAGCTGTTATAGTCAGCTATCGTTCTCTTATGTAGTCTTACTTGGAAGAAGCTTTATTTGATCGCTGGCTCTCTTGAAGATCCTCCTTCTTCATTTTCATCACATTGTCAATCACGTCCACAACGTCTTGGGCAGTCTTTAAACAGAAAAACAAACAAAGGCATTTTTTTAATTACTCGTAAACATATATGCTAATTGGCAGCAAGCCAGGTTACTTTTCATACCTCGTTCAACGAATCAGCCAATGAGACAACACTTCCTATGACGTCAGCAATCAGCACCGCGTCAGCCTCGGTCATGTCGTCAGACTCTGACGTCAGATTCTTTACATCTTTCGTTACCTTGACAACGTTTTGCTTGTCAATTGGAGTCTAGGGATAATAAAATATATAGCGTTGATTTCTACCATCATTTGTGCAGTTGATTGAAATTTTTTATAGTAAAAATTTAAAGTAAATTTTAAAAAAGAGAGGTATTGTCAAGCGCCTTTTTTAAGCCGGGCTCGTGTCTAGGTTCCGAATGGACGAGGAAACGCATATTATTGGCCTTTGATTCACGTTAAAGGTAGACTGTCTGTTTTGTCGACTCCTTTTTACATTTGGGAGGGATAACCCGCGATAGACTAGCATCCCACCCAGAGGAGGGGGGAGGGGAGTGGGGAGAGAGTCGAAATACCACTAGTCGCTTCATGCCACAGAAACCGGATATAAGCGCCGGTCTGACGGGCCACTTAAATTGGCTCATATCTAGACTTTGTCTTTACCTTTTGTTAGATTTTACACTAAGAAAGAAAGTCTCGGACCATTCAAATTGATTTACATTCATAGCATCATTTGATTTCCAAATGGACTGTTCAAAAATGACCGCGGTTTTTTTTTTGTTTGAGACATCTCTTATCGTTCCTCGTAGGAACTGTTGAGCACTGTTTTGGTCGCTAATTCACATGTACCCTTTCACTGCAGTATCCGATCTCAATAGCAGTTAACTAGGCACATTCTACGTGGACATAAGACATCACCTACCTTCGCTAGATTGTTAAGCTTATTTGTTCTCGCGGATTTGTACTTGCAGTTGTTTACATCCGGGTTCCCCCACACACCACCAATCCAAAAGTTCCCACCACAGGGGCGCGTCGCACCAGCGGCCTGAGGACCATACGGGCATTTTAGCGAAGACGACTTCTGACCAATCGCAGTTAACGGCCAATCAAATACTCCCATTATGGATTTTTTTCCAGTCTTCTTTGGCAGGCAGTGGGCTGCGCGGTAGTGAAGCAAAGAAAAGAAGACATTAACTAACAACTAGAGAAATAACGTCCTGAAAATTTTATTATTTCTTTGACTTTATTGTAGGCGAGAATGAGACGGCATACAGGGATATGTCTGTGCTTTCGGTCAACAGCAAACAAACAATAGTGAGGCGCTGAAAAGAGGAGTGTTTATGCGGGGAAACATGACAACGGTCACTGAAGTTCGCATCATAATAGCCTCTACTCTGGAGTGAGCTGCAGCAGTCATCTTTTCCATCAACAAACCTTTGACAGCGGTAACAGTAGCAGTTTTAGAAACGCTGCTACTCATTCTCCCCATTTACTTCAATGTCTCTGTATACAAGGAAGTCCCCTTTTAACCCCATAATTTTCTATTTTTCTATCATGGACAACAATATCGTCATTTTAAAAAAATACACATATTTCAAACCGAATAGATGAGAATGTTTCATTATGGAGCAACATAGGGGAACGCGTGAATATACTCGTTATATCCTAGAAAACAAGATAAGAGTATTTTCAAAAACATGTTCGTAATTTTACCCCAATTTCTCAAACTAGTAAATTTTGTAAACCTACTTTCGTTTTCCTTGGAGGTTCGAAAATTCAGGATTGCAATGTTTCTTTGGTTTTCTTGTCTCCTATTTGGACCACTACAATTATATTTATCAGTACCAAAGTAATTATTTCAAAATCGAATTCGGGACAATCCCATCTTCCAACGGTAAGGGGAAAAGCGGCGCGAAAAATAAAGCAAATAAAAAAATATATCGTATGGAGATCACGGAAAACTTTGTTATCTGTCGCGCTTTACCTTAATCGATGGAACAGTGTTATATGATTGCAGTTAAAATTGTGTTTAAATTCTGCGCTAAAAGGCGTTTATAATAAACGTATATATGTATTTTTTTCCCCTCAACAGCTGATGCACTCAATCTCGCAGCTGTTTATTAATTAACGGAAAATAACCGAAATTAAAAAGAACGCTAATTAAATACATATATTTTTTATATTGAGTCCAGCTTAATTTTATCTACAGCTTGCAATTTTTGTGGTGGAAAACAGCAAATTACTAGCTAATACTGTTACTGAAATGAAAACTGCAGAAAGAGAAGACGTGAGTTAAGAAATAATATTTTGAGGGACTACGTATGTAATTAGTATTCTGTCAAAACTCACCGGACACTCAAAAAGTATTTTTAGAAAAGCTTCTCAAACTGCAGCTTGAACATCTATTTACCATTAAATTCCCCTCTGATATAAACTATTGTTTGAATTTTATACTAGAACCATTCTTTATTAACCACGCTTAGCCGCTGGCTGAGAATTGATCTTGTTCTGTTTGAAGAATGCGCCTCGGTTGAGGCGGAACACACAAAGATAACGGACACTTTACATTGTGTACTGATTCTAAAACCAAAGGCAGAAAAATTTCTAATGCAAGAACTAAGTCCATAGAGCACAGTATTAAACAAGTTCCGTTTACGAGATGGGCGCAAATCTTCAAAGGTAAAACAGAATTCTAAAATACAACGAAAGGCAACTAAACAACATTATTTCCTCTTCGAAAAACAACGACACTTGTCATGGCCAGATGTCAGAAAGAGCGATTCCAGTCAATAAATCTTGGTAACTGCATGAACTTTTGAGATATTTAATTGTGATTACTTAAAATGTTAGCACAAAAGCCGAGGAAGGAGGAATGCTAAAACAAGTTAAATTAGTAAACACTTAATTATAGTTTGCTAATGAAATAATGCAAATGTAAATTAAGTTCATGAAATTGTGTTCTGGCCCCAGTTGTTCGAAGGCTGGATAACGCTATCCACCGGAAAAATTGCTATCCAGCGGATAAGTGTTAACAAAGTAAACAATGCTGTACGCTGGATAGTGAGTTATCCGGTTATCCCTCCAGCCAACTAGGGCCAGGTGATTAAAGCATTATTCCAAATCAAGGAAAAAGAATCATCTATTCAAACCCATTGAACTGGCAAAGTGCAAAGAGCAAGCACAATTAACTATCTCAACAACACAGAGCGAAGAAGCCTTCACGAGTCAGAATCGAGCAAAGATGAATCACACTGCACTCAACACAACCTTATCTAGTTGTAGTTTTTCATTCAGTCCTCTAAATCCCGCAAACATCTCTCCTGATCTTCGCGCTGTATTCATCGCCAGAATCGTCGTGAACGCTGTCACCTGTCCTCTCATCATTTTGCTCAACATCCTGGTGATAGTTGCAGTGAAAACTAAACGACAGCTTCGCACCAAATCTAATATAGCACTCGCCTGCTTATCCACAACTGACCTTGTCATTGGATTAGTTGTTCAACCTCTACATATTGCCAGCGCAAGTTTACTTCTCAAAGGTGAACAAAACATGTTTTGTACTTTAACAGACCTTTCAAACACAGTCATAATTGCATGTTTACTGGCTTCATTTTATCATTTCATTTTGATGAGCGCCGAACGTTATGTTGCGATAAAACACCCCTTCACATACGAGACCCAGGTCACTGAAATTCGCATCATCGTGGCCTCTTGTCTGGCGTGGGCTGCAGCCATCATCCTCTACAGCAAAAACCTTTTGACCATTGCAATTCTAGTAATTTTTCAAATGCTGCTTGCCGTTGTGGCTGTTTACTTTAATGTTTCAGTTTATAAGGAAGTCCGTCGCCAAGAGACACAAATTGCTGTTAACCAAGTTTCCTTACAAGCCAAGAAGAAGCTACTTAAGAATAAGAAAGCTTTTTACACAACACTTATTGTACTACTAGTTATTTTGCTGTGTTATATTCCGACGCGTATCTGTATTGTTGTTCTTCTTCTATCTAAAGAAAAAATTCCCGAAAACGTAAGACATATTGCTATTTATCTTTTACCTTTAATGCCAGTATTGAATTCGTTGTTTAATCCGTTAATTTACGCTGTGAGAATAAGACACTTTCGCGTGGCTCTCATTCAGTTGTTGTCGAGAAAAACTATTGCACAAGCCGAACAACTTGAAAGGAAAATCTTTGGACCAAGAGAGTGTGGAGTCAGCGCAAATGCCGAGCTTGGACAGGGTGGCGCTCGCCGACAAGATGCGTGGCAAGAAAATGATTAAATAAACAACGAATATGACAATAAACAGCGAATACAGGCACGAAACGAATATGAAGAAACGCTTCTGTAGGAACATTTATAACTATCTCAATGACGTAGCTATTTCCTAGAAAATTATTTTGAAAATTTCATTCATGACATCGTTATTGATGAAAAAAAAAAAGACAGGCGCGGTACGGTGGTCTCATGGTTAGTGCGCTCGTCTCCGGATCGGTTCGAGCCCTGGCCGAGGACACTGCGATGGGTTCTCTCCATCAAGGTGTATAAATGGGTACTGGCGAACTTAATGCTGGGGGTAACCCTGCGATGGACTAGCATCCCATCCATGGGGGAGTAGAAATACTCCTAGTCGCTTCATGCTACAGAAACCGGGATAAGCTCCGGCCTGATGAGCCACTTGGCTCGTATGTAGAATTTACCTTTATCTATCAGTTTTGGAGTAGTAAGAGACTCAGAGATATCAATATTTGTCCAAAATAGTTGTGTAAAAAGATCTAACAAGTCTTCTTTGGGTGATTAAATTGTACTTATTTTAATTTTGTTGATCTTGTTTAATTTTGGTGTAGTCGGATCTCTTTTTCAATATTCTGGCCGGACAACAACAGCAGAAACAGAAAAATATGCAGAAACACGTTCTAAGATCAAAAATATAACTTCCCACCTGATAAGAATCAGGAAAGTGGTATCATTTTTTCTTTTAATAATTTGATTTTTTTTCCCTCTGTTGTACACCACTAGATAATTCTGATTATTGTAAAATCAAATTGGTTGTAAAAATCTCGTGATTGAGAGGAAGAAGACAGTGCGCGCGATAGCATAAAATAGGAATTTTGGAAACCACGACGGCGACGCCCAGGACAACGTCGATTAAAAAATGAATTTATATTTTACCTACGAATCTCGCGATACTCTAAAGTCATTTACTTTGTTTATCACTGTCACAACTATCGCAAAACTAAATCCGGAACACAGCGATAAATTTGAAATAAAAATTTAAAACAATTAGCCGTCATAGTTTACGTTCTCCAGACTACGCAGAATTTGGTCATTTCACGTTGACGTTTTGCAGAGGACGGCAAAGAAATGTACCAAGATTTATAACGCACGTGCACCGCCATTGTTCTGCTCATTAAACCTTTTGTTTAGCGACGTTCCCGTTGCCGTTATCGTTGTGGTTTTCTTAAGCTGCAGGGAATCTTTCTGACCTGTCAAGCTTTTCGTTCCTCGTAAAGGCAGCCTTGGATGAGGGAAGTGCTTATTTTCTGCGTTTATAATTTTCAATTTATCTTGCACTTGGGACAGAAACAACTAAAACGTACAATCTGAACAGCTGTTGGATACTCTCATTTAATTACTCTGTTTTTAATTAATTCATACCTTGCAACTTTCCAAAATGTCCTTCAATGGATAACATGACAAGTAAAACAAGACATTTGGTGAGCATACTGAGTGATTTGCAGCAGAAAACAACAGCCATTTGAATCCGCAGTCGCTAGCTAAAGCTCGCTGTCCGAATCATTTAAGCGCGCAATCCATCAGCAGTTTTAACGTAACTGTTATGAATTAATAGATATTTTTCTTCATAAATAAATTAAGTTTAACGTTGGAAAAGTGATAAGATTCCAGCTAGGTGACCTAAATTTGGCGTTGAGGTCGGCGGTTCGAATTCTGGTGTAGGCACTTTTTTTTTTCTCCGAGCTACTAAAGGACGCTTTGCATTTATAAAAGAAAATTAAAATGTTTAAGAAATACAATCAATGTAATCATATTAAAAAATGACATGATGTTGAAATTTGAAAGACAGTCGAACCCCTATTAAGCGGCCACCCTATTAAACGGCCACCCCTATTAGGCGGCCAGTCATCAATGTCCGATGAGGGCTTTTCTACTGTTTTTACCACTGTTAAACGACCAACCCCTTTTAGGTGGCCACTAGCCATTTCCCCGAGGGTGGCCGTTTAATAGGGGTTGAACTGTAACTCGCGGTAGAAAAACACTTCTCGAGCACGAAACCCACGCACATGATTTTTGGCGAAGTTTTGGTTAAAAACCGAACGATATACTAAAAACAGCTCTTTTTTCGCTTCGCGCAAAAACACGAGCAAATCACGGATTTTGAATATACCCGCACCACGCTCGTACACGCCTTCCACACAATCTTTCAATCGCTTGCAATTTTCTTTTCTCTAGAAATAGTTTCTGTTTCGTTTGCAACAGAGGAAAACTTACTTGCACTTCTAACAGTCACGCTCTTGCGTGACACCCGCAAAGGCTTGAGTGTGTTATCCATGGCGCTTTCATCAGCCAATAGCGTCTCGAGCCTACTGTAGTATGAAGTGAGGTCTTCACTCTTAGCTGAGCTGTAAATTACCAAATCCACACCCACCTTACCAGACGAGTCCCTGCAGGTGTAAACAAATAAGATGACCGCCCCTTTGTAACTTAAACTTAAGCCCACTAAAAGGTATTAAGTCTGATTATGACAAAATGATCTGATTTCAAAAGGTTGTTCGCCACTTTCAAATCGAGAATAGACCTGGAGAAAGTCTAATGGCGCAGAGGCTTGTGGGACCGTTACTGGGGACAAAACAAAAGACGAGAAGCTATAACGATCCCACAAGCGACTGCGAGATGACACTCGGCCCAGATTTCTTCGCGCTTTCAAAGTGGCGAATGCAACAGTAGTAACATCGAAAAATGAGACGCGAATGACTTGAATAAATAAAATATTCATACCTGAATTGAACAAGTTTGACTTCATAGCTCCAAGCAGGATTTCCGCTATTGAGATAGTTTTGCAGCTGGAATAAAGAAGAATGAATGTGTCAAAAATAATCAAATTACCAAGGTCCTTACAAATTTAAGTTTGGGATGAGATTCAGCATCAGATTTCTGCATTGCGTTTGTTGTCTGCCGTTTGCACGTAAAAGAGAGCATTTTCGCATTCGATGTAAAGATGTGCACTTTCTTCAGTTTTTGTTATAAATTAATTAATTTAATGTCTAGAGGATAAGTTAACGGAATCAATAGCAAGCGTAGTTTTGTCAATTTTAGTAAAAGGTGCGGTGCTCCACTCTATCGAGAGGTTCGTTATATCGAAAAGTTCGTTATCTGTGAGGTTCGTTATATTACGGTTCATTAGACGAGGCTTTGTCATATGGTTAAAATCAATTTACTGAAGTTTGCTGCATAAACGATCATTTTATCGGGATAACTACATCAAGGTTTGCTCTATCAAGTTTGTAATGTAGTTATATGTACATTTAGAAATGCCTAGATTTCAGGAATTCCGTGGTTAGTTATCTTGTGCCACTTTTTTTCTAAGAAATTCACATGAAGACTTACTTTTCGCTGGATTGCGATCTGCATGCTCGAGTAGCTCGAGCTACTCGGATCAAATAGGTCTTCTTTGAATTTTTCATTCACGATTCGAAATGACACTCTTGACGTAAGGACATCTGAAAAAAAGGAAACAAAGAATAAAAAGTCAAACATGCGACTGTCATCTTCATCTTAATCGCCACCTTTCCCTGATGATCTTCAGAAAGCCCTTACAAATACTGAGAGTAAGTTAAGTTGTTTAGCTGTATGTAGGCAACGTATGACAATGTCCCAAATCATTTAAGACAAATGTGTTTTCCAAAATGCTGGTATACCAGGTTTTTTCAACAAGAAAAGTTGTTTAAATCAGAAATTTCTCGCGTGGATTTTAAATAGTTCTGTAAAATTAGTGTCCAGACCCTTCGTACACACATATTTTTGTAGTGTCATGGCGGCTGACACCCTGGTAGTTATTAATTTATTAGCTGTTCCACTGTCCAAAGGACATTGCTGGCACATACAAAGAAATCGTGAAGGACAATTTGTTGATCCGTGCAGACGTGAATGCAGCGTAACTTGGCCGGGTAATCAGAAAACAAACCACTCTCGCCCCAGAGCCGCTTGTCTCTCTTAGCCGGCGGCGGCCGTGGAACGATGAAAAGGTGGCTCTGAAAATCAGCACTGAATTCAGTTGTGAAAATCTTACGCCAAGAGTCTAGCCAATCAAAATCATGTGTCTCCAGAGCAGTCAACTTTTCCTCATGCCAAGGTCCCGGCGGCTAAGAAGGGCAGACGGGTCTGGGGACGAGAATAAAAACAAACCTTTCAAAACAACTAAGGCTGGTTTTGATAAACTGCTTGTTAAAAATGTCGAGAAACTGCAATGATAGTCGCCTTGATCCTCATGTTGAAATTTGTCAATCTTCAGTTGGCTTCCTTCTCGTCCAATTGGCTTTCCGTTCTTGTACCACGTGATCTTCACTTGCAGTGGACTAGAAGCGTTGCATGTTAATACAGCTGGAGCGTTCTCCTTTAACTCCTGGGAGACTGGGTCCAAGGTAACGTTCGGTGGACCTACGGGGAACAAAACAATAAACCAATAACCAACCAACCAACCAAAACAACAGAAATACAGGAAAAGACACAGATTCGCAGTCAGAAAAACAGAAGACAGAAACACAGACAAGCCGCAACAGAGGGACCAACCAATCGACCAAACGACCGACCGACCTGCAGACACACAGACGGACAGACAGACAGACAGGCAGACAGACGGTCAGAGAACACAAAGATTCAAATGCAAGCAGACAGACAAACAACTAATCAAACCAAGACAAAAAAAGACATAGAGACACGCAGAGATATGGACAAATCAATTTTAAGCTAAGAGGGAAACCTTTTAGGAAACTTGCATCTCACAGAATGAAAAGTAAAAACGGTTAAAATTCGTAACATTACCGACCGTATCACGTGACCAACTGTCACTCAAACGGAAGAAGTTTGAGACCATTCACACCAAGTAAACAAATTTAACTAACTCAGGTTTAGGTTTAAGCTTTTCTAATTTGTTGAATTATGCTTTCCAGTCAACTGGAGAAGACAAATTTCAAACCAACTTTTTAAGACATTCTAATTAAACGGGATTTACTATGCTTAGTTGTGGGGTGCGCACAGTATAAGCAACTAATTTTTAGTCTTTTTTAGTTAAACTACTTTTAAACTCGTTTAACTTGTTTGTGTGAACGAGGCATTGCAAGTAACCACGTGACTTACCAATACAACTGGAATACCGCTGTATCACAGCTTCCATATTTTTAGGATCAGAAGCGCAATCAACTTTAAACTTCTCACTTGCGTTAATCGCCTCTCGCCATTTATACAGAGGCTTAAGGCACTGCGCACCCGGGCAGGACATTTGACCATCAGTCGGCGACACGCCGGAACAAAATCGTACGGTTTCGTTATAAATCACTCGGATATCTTTACATTCGTCGCGTGATATAAATTTGAAGTTTGCCGTGTTTTCAGTTTTCCCCCACTGGTCGCTGTCTGTCACGCGAATTTTCAGATCAAATTCGTCCCCATCCTTAAACTTGTAGTCTTGTGTTACTTTTATCTGTCCACTCAAACGATGAATGCAGAAATAGTTCAGTGGCACGATTGTGCCAGCGTCTTCGCATACGTCAACAATGTCACGCCGTCGTCGTCTCTTTAAGCTACCGCGTGACTGCATTCCGCGATGTGTGACACTGTCAATATAAAATATGAAAGGTTGAGCCAGAGAAGACAGTTGCCCTGTAACGGTCACATTCGCGACAACAGTGCCAGGCCTGATACTATAAGGTAGGTAAACCTTCAGCTTACGGAGGTGTAGAGGGTTTGTGTCTGTAAGAGAAAAAATAAATATAACATTCTGTATGAGATTCTTGTCTGTTCCATTGAAAAATTAAAAGGAGAGGGGACTAAGAAGTAGCTCCTAGTCTCCTTTCCTATTCTCGTATCAAGAGGCTACCAAAATTTAAGACATGACGACCTAATCACTTACAAAAAACCAGTCACTTCTGAAGAGACCAGTTGACCTAGTGACTACTGTGCGGGAATTCTTTTAGTAACAAAACTACAGATTATGTACCGGGAAGTAAGTACGAGGGTGTGTTGTGCCAACATTTTCCAATGTTGTCATCCTTTTCAATAAAGAGGCATTTGAAGTCGTCGGGCAGCTAAACGAGAGAATTCAAAAGAGTGGCATTCGATGGAACATGGAGCAAAACTTTCAAACTTCTAATACAATTTTTTACGTAGAGTGCGCTTGCGTGATGCATGACGTGGCGTGTGGATTGCGCGCGCATGAACGATGCGCATACACCATTAGAGCGAACGTCTATTTTGTTATCGTCATAAGCTAGTTACCTGAGCAGTTGGACTTGCTTGTCATCGCTGTCTTGCCGAATGTCTGTTCATTTCCTGGACAATTTTTACACGACGTTTGACCTTGCTTGTCCTGGTAAGTGTCAGAAGGGCAACGCACACAAAAGCTACTCGGAACGAACTTAAATCCAGCGACACAACCTAAAAAAAGCGGAAAAAAATCAGTCTTAGATTTGGCAAGCCTGGAAGCCTATCACTTCTATTTCCTTAATTAATTAGCTTTAGCCTCTTTCTCAAGGCGAGTCTTGGTGCTCATCCTTTCATATGAAAATGCGATTTCATTCACATACAAATTAACCTCATTTTCATATGAATTGTTGCGCACCAGGCCTTGCTTTAATAGAGAGGCTTAAGGCAACTTGGAAAAAGGCTATTTGTCCAAAAGTATCGAGTGACACTAAGTGTATCTAGGATAAGAAGCGCAGTGCCTCCCTTGCAAAGTATATTAAAGACTGTGCCCAAAGTCTTTGCAGAGATAAAATCCCTTCTAAACCCTAATTTCATTTAAGTACACACTTCAAGTGTGCATTCGCTCCATCAAACAAAATTTTTAGCAAAAAAAAAAATGCTTGCCGCGAGAGTTCGCTCCAGGCTCTCGCACAACTCCGAACGAGCCTCATTTTGAAGAAGACCAGTTAAACGGCATAAAAAAAAAAATTCTTACCACATTTAGTGCTGGACACCTTGATTGAGCCCGCAGCACAACAAGGCGGCGGTATATCGCCACCACAGCAGGATCTCTTGTCGGATATCGTGGATAAATTGTATTTGTTGTAAGTGACATTATCTTTAGTTATGGAGGGTGTGTTGTTGTCTAAAAGTCCCTTGTAATTAGTTTTCGCTGTGTTAATACAATTTGTGAGCTTCGAGGAAACTTGATCATCAGGTACATTACTTGCTGCTGTGAATATCAAAGGAACTCTGAAGAAGACACTAGTCACCCCTGGGGAGGAGGCTTCTATTTCTTCGGTGTTGATGATTACTCCACTGCATTCCAAAACAAATTTAAGATAAAAGGATAACTTTGTGAAAACGCTGGAAAATTCCTTTTTGGTATCTGCAATGGTGTTAGGTTTCAGTCCACCAGGGATGTTGTAGTGAAATGTGATGTCGACTTCGTAACATCTTTTAACATCGTAGTTAGCAATAAGAGAAGCATCTGAAACAAAAATATACAAGACAACCTGTTAGATTAATGCACTGCTTAAAAATTTGATAACAGACGAGAAGCGAGTCAGAGTAGTACAAATTGAGGGTTGTCTATACGTCATGACCAGAGAGACACATACAAAGTTATCATACGCGTCATAGAAATTTTAAACTACAGTTTTTCAAGGCCATCTTTCCTTTACTCTGCCTCGATCTTTCCCAGTCTTAAACACAGTTGTTCCACTTTGGCGTTGTTATAATGCCACATAAGGCTAGGTGTTTATCTACGTTAAAAGCATTATTATTTCGACCACAGGTTTTTCATTTTGATATTCTACGCACACTGTACACAGTCATATTACGCGACATCCTTGTACGCTCACAAAAAGTACCAAAGTCACAATGGCCGCCTTAGTGACTGTTAGTGGAGGTTCGACTGTGCGGTGAACTAGCGAGTAACAAAGATTAGGGAAAGATTAGAATGAAACACTCGTGCACAACAAGAACACGTCACACGTTAATCACCAAAGTTACTTTATTACATTCAAAGTTGTTAAATACATGTAATACGATGTAAATTTATGTTATAACGTAAAGTCCTGATGCTTTCATAACAGAGCATTTTTACAAGACTTTACACATCGTCGTTAACAATTACAATGATCCGGTTGTATTTAAACACATTGTCACATGAGTAAAGTTGTTGTTACTTCATTTTTCGACTTCTAAGTCCCACTTCGTTCTTGTATCTCACACGAGAGATATTAAAAGCGTTAGCGACATGGAAGTCCACGGGAAAAATTTCATCAAAGCCTTCCCTCCGAAACGAAAGACTTACTGTCCAAATGAACGTGACGTCACTAAAACATCACTTACTAACAATCTCGTATACATCTTGTGCCCAGTTTCCACCCCGTCCGTTCACACATCTGTTGGAGGTCCCGTACTTTTTGTATGTCATGTGAGCCTGCGGTCCTGACCAGCACTCTCCAGCGTACTGCACTCCAAAAAATAAGTACCCAGCCTTCTCTGTGGCCAGGGCGCACTTCTCAACAGCTTTGCTATCGTGTCGCCATTTACCAAGAAGTTTGGGCATGGTTCGATTAGCTTTGTCTTTAAAACACCCAATATGATGATAATTGACTGCTAGAGACAAAGGGGGAACGGTTTTGAAGAGATTCGCCATTGGATCATAGGCTTAGCATAGGCAAGCAAAGCGTACAAATAATATTTCAGTCTCCGAAAGATAACGAGTTTCGTAGCTTATTTCGTCAAAACTATGATATCCTGGAGTTGTCAAACTGTCTTTAAGAAAAAAAAACGCAACTGAATAACGTCGATTTACTTAGAGCAATAATTGCAAGACCGCAGGGTAGATAAGTTCTGCTCGGAAGATTCTTTGAAACGTTTCCACTGACAACAGAATACAATGCTCGCAATTATGTCCAAAGAAAGAAACATCTGAGTTCCGTCGTTTTGCTAATTGACGAGGATAAAATCCGGTCACTTCCGTTTACTAGTCCATTTTATAAATCATAATGTCAAAAACGGGGTAAAAGTCCGCTCTAACGTCGCAAAGTAAGACAATTACGAGGAATAACATAATTTCTGTAGTAGTACTAGGGTTTATTTTTCGCGCATTGCAACACAACGTGCGTTTTTATTCCAACAGTGTACATGTATGGCGTGACTAGTTTTTGACGAAACTCATTTTTAGAAACCAAAAAACCAAATGCCCACTTTAAATTACAGAAAATCTTTACCACTGAGTAATCATTTTATAAATAGCTCTGGAGGGATAACGCGTGAACAACAGCAGACGACATGAAACGTGAGACAACAGGAAAATATTCTCTTAAAACACAAGTTCCGCGGCAGACATTCTTGTTTAGAAAAACAACAGGGCAGTAGTTGAACGTGGGTGAAATTCCTTGATGATGTCATTAAACATAAGTCTTTGGGTTGTTGCTGAGACAACGGACTACACACAACGTCAAAGGATGAACAGAAATTATAATATTTTTGACTCGCTTTATCGAGATTCTTCTGCTTTCCTTTCATACATTTCTCCCACTTATCGAACTCGTTGACAAGAAACAAGAACCTTAGTAATACCAATCATAGAATTTTTAATGATATCTACAAAATATCTCGGCTCCGACAGTTGAAAATGATAACTGAGAATAATATTTCATCCAAATATTTCTCTACGCAGTTTGTTCGCGACAACTTTATTTTTAAACACACGTCAAGGAAGCCATCTGTGACCAAGATCAATGTCGGAGAAATGACGTAATCAACGGAACATTCAGTTTCCTGTTACCAGCCGACAATGCTTGGTATTTATAGCTTTTTTCCTTATTGTTCATGTGCGATCTCGACTTGTCAATTTCAGACAAGCGGCTTGATTGAATTCTAAAACGATAATAAAGGACAACAAATTACCAATTTATACTCTTTCTGTTGTGTTTGCTTCATGAGACGGTAAAAACAAGCTTTGAAGTACTTCGTAAATTTGCAACTGCATTATTATATATCCTCCTGAGAATAATTTGAAGCGCTACGTCGACTGATCACCGGGGGCAAATATCAAAATGCTTGTAACACGCAGTTAAAAAAAAATGTTTATAAACATGAGTATTTGCTGTAGATGCAAACAATGTAAGATACAGCTTTCGAGAAATATTGTATTATGCCGATGGCATTTTCTTCAAACTTTAACTGAACTGAAAAAATTCCCAAAGATGTCCCGCTGGGAAAGTACTTAGACGGGAGACAGAAACTAAAGAGAATCAACTTTCCGTCCAATCATAATTTTTGCATAATTATACACAAAATTCTTATCGACATAGTATTCATCGAATTGTTCCTTAAATATTGCCACGAAAGAGTTCTACTGCTAACAAGTGGGCTGATAAAGCGAGACATACTTGAGGAAACCAAGCCACTGATATACGAACAGATACACAAGCCCTTTCGTGCCAAGATCAGTTTATATTGTTTCTGTACCGGCCAAAACAAACGACGTAAGATGTGGATTGTTTTGGAAACTGTACAGTGAATGTACGATAATTTACGACAGCACAAAACAGTGAAATTCTTTGTCCTGCACGTTAATATTTCGATTTAGGACAACTAATTTCTCGCGAAGGTCGCGATCGCTCGTAAGGGATACTTTTAACCTTTACTACAGTCATATACACAAACTCTTGTTTCGTTCGATTAAACACGTCAATCTCTGCTTACCTGAGGTCGATAGAGTTTGTATCAAGAAGAGAACGATCAGAGTGGACGATAAGACCAATGTTTCTTTAGTATACATCCTCTGTTCTGTAGTTATCAGTGTTGTGATCGACCTCCCCTCGAACGACGAAATTGAGCGTGATCTCCTTTCAATGTCGCATATTATCCAAATGTCCCGAAGCTTGATGATCTGTGACCTCAGCTACTACTTAACGAACTTCCGTTGCGTTTATACGATGCTTCTTCCTTCCATGCACACAGGGCAAATCAAATCTTTAAGAATTAAAAGCCACTTTGTTAGTAATCAGTGCAGAAGTCTGAACGTGCAGTAACTTGAGATCGATTACTCTCTGAGGTTTGTTTTGAGAGCGAACTATGCACAGAGATCTGGACACTAGCCTTAGCGTGACTCTTCGCAAAGCGCCTGATGGAAGTTGTTAAATACTTTGTGTCTTGAAGACTGTTTTGATAGTTGTTTGGCGAGGTCGTTATGGAGATTGTTTTATTACTACTTTGTGCTTTTTATAAGTATATTTATCAGTGTCATGACAAACGAAGGTTCTAGATACGTTTAAGCTCCAATGAGTCACAGCTAGCTAGTGGTTTCCGCGTCAGCGAGTTTCAGCTAAACGTGGGAACATTTACTCAGTTTGCTTCGCACATGTTTTTCCTTACATGAAAAGCAAACAAATACTTATATGCTTTATTAAAATCATCCACCAAGCATTAATTGTTAAACGGCAGGGATCCCCACTCCGAAGACACTCCAGTGTACAAAACCGGTGTTTCTACGTTGACTGCAACGTAAATTACACTTCTGCAACAATTCTCAGACTATTCAAAGCCGTCCTGATCAAAGAATTAGAAAGAAAATACTGTAAGAATTGTTTGTAGGTTTTAATTCCTATATTAAGGAATAAACTTCAATAAAAAAATTCTTTGTTTCAAATGCCTCTTAAATAAATAGCTCGTCGTTTATTACGAACCATGTTAGCTGGAAAAGAAATGAAATCTTTATTTGGAATAGAAAACAACAGGAAAGCTCATAGGATGGCTTTATTAGGCAATCAAGCGACTCTAAAGCCTGGAAAGAGACAGGAAACAGCGGCCATGACGCATCCCTTGAGAAGCAGAAACCAAACATCCGGCAATGAATTAATTTATGCTTTAATTCTGGTACTTCTGTAGTTAACACCTTTCCGAAAAAATTACACTTGCTGATTTCAATGAAAAATTAACAAAAGCGTTCTCGTTATGCTTTGGTGAAAAAGTTCTGTCAACCTCATTTGTAAAATCTTAGGGTCCTGCGTAAAGTAAATTAACAAGGAGCCATTTTCATGGACTTTTCAGGCGAGGACTTCAAGTGTAAGACCGAAGTCTGTTGACAAATACATTACTTTCAGGCACATGTAAACTACAAAACGACAATGTGGAAAAACAAACAAAGGCCTACAAAATTTCGCTGACTTCTAGCCGTTAATTTTTTGAGGAAATTTTATATTAAACCAACGACCATACCATTGCGAAACCGAGAGCGGAAATTAACATTGTTCGGTGGTATAAAATGTGGACAAATGTTAGCTTACAACTACACGCCTTCTAAGTTAAAATCACAAATAAATATTGATACAAACTTAAATTGGTTTGGATAGCAATTTGAAGCAAGCGTATACAATTTATCACTATATGTTTTGAACTATTTCAAGAAGACATTGGGATATCTTTGTTATGCCTTGCAGCGGAGTTTAATTTCCGATCGATGAGGAACTGTAATTTGTACCAAGAAAATATAAACAATTAGAACCTCCCGACAGCGTCACTACAAATGAATCAATCTCCTTAAAGAACACCTTACCTTCACTTTGTGGAAACCGTTACCAGTGCGTGCGACGCCTTTAGAAACCGCGACTCAATTCGAAACTTGAACTCTTTCAAAACAGTTTTCAGCTGCTGTCGGTTTTGAATACTTAAAAAGCACGTGCAAGCTGTCAAACATACAATATCGGGAGTGACGGCCTCACGTAATCGCTTATTTTTAAACGTGAGCTCCCAATCGAAGAGGCTTTCCCCAGAAAAGTCATTTTATGAATTGATAGGTTAGCCAATAAGTATGAACTTAAACCTTGCAAATGCCGCAGCGAAACTGAAATGTGTTTTGTACTAATTAAGATAACTAAGATAATTTATTGCCTTAGGGGAGTTCCATATTGAACTGAAATTAAATGTTTATAAAATGTCAACTTTCCTTCTGACCACCTGTTCGAACAACATTTCCCGCCAAGCGGAATTAATGGTAAAAAAGCGAAATCCTAAACCCTTCTCGAGTAGACATGATATATTTACACGACACTAATACCTAGCTGAATTTTCCTTGTTTGAATTCGATAAAATTTCTTTTTCGAATGTAACCGACGTAACTGGAGAGCAACCTCCCTTGAATTTTCACTTTCAACAAGTTCGAGCCTGCCTTAAATTGACGAACGAGCAAAACTCTTGCCACGTCATTAATTAGTCACGAAACCAATTGTGAGCTATTGTAGCTAAGGGATGTTGACATCTATCAATCACTGATTGCCAAATATGCATGCTCTGTGTCCATTTTCGGTAATTTAAAATAATAAACAAACTTTGTCATTTCTAAATATTTGGTGCATGATTTCCGATATAAGTCACCCTTATGCCACACCCGTCTGTTTTTATTTGAATTGACTAGTAGAGGATGAGGGGGAAGAGAATTTTATCGCCAATATGGCCGAATCCCTCCCAACAAGCTCAGGTTATTTTTAGATGTCTCCTAGTTTGGGGTTTAGAAATTAGCGGGGATTTTTTTTCAGGTAGACAGCCCAAGCGACCTTGTACGCATTTTCATACTCCACAGGAACATCCACGTAACGCGCGTGGTAATGCTATCCGCGGAAGGGCTGGGTACCAAGTTTAAAAATAACTTGAGGGGGATTACCCTGGGGGATTAACTCGCTTAACCTGTTATCCTCTCTTGCTTCGTCTTATGTCAGCTTTGTCTTTTAGGTTGGTTTCCGTCCTTTATTTCATCAGGTTGTATTCCTCTGTATTAGGCATCTTTTTTTCAGGGTTGCATTTTGCCTTGCTGTCGTAGAACAGAAAGGCGAATTCACATTATCGTATATTACTCTTTTCTTCCATTCAGCAATTAACAAATAAAGAAGCTAAGGCCATCTGTGTACAAATACTCTTCGGTATAGATTTAACGCGCACGAAACATTGATCGCCATTTGGCAAATTCTCCTGAACCGTTTCACGGTTGGATTGACCCGTTTTGTTTACACTTATAGAGGATCCAATAAAGAAATGTTTACAGCCTACAAATTAACCCGGCTTTCTATAAATATACTCGATACTCGTTAAAACGGGAAAAGCTTGGAGTTTGATGTTTGATTCCTGCATACCGACGCTTCTGCACTGAATAATCCAGTCAGGATTAATATCCCCTGAATCCTCGAATGAGCAGCCTCCCTCGAATAAGCGCCCCTTCGTAAAAGTGCCCCCCCTATCGGTCGAAATTTTAGAAAAGTGCCCCTCCTTCACCCTCGAATAAGCGCCCCCTCCCCTCCCCCCCATTTAGTGGACGAGTAATCAGACAACAAAGGATGTATAGTTTTCGTCGTGTGGTATTAGATTTGTGCATTGTTTCAGTTTGTGAACACGTTAAGTTTGAAATCGAAAAAAATTACAAGTACTAACGGTGCCACGATTTAAAGTTTAGGATCAGCTTTTTGGGTTGATAAAGAGCTTATGTTGTTGTTTGCGCGCAGATGATGTATTAAAAAAATGACCATGTCAGGCCACGATTTGGGAAAAATTAAATAAGCTCCCCGCCCCCCCCCCCCCCCGCCCCCTCACTCCACTCTCTCCATTAAGCGACCCGGGCGCTAATTCGAGGATTTACGGTATTGTTTAATCCCTATATCAACCTTCGTGTCTTCCGGTTCAGGGTAATGGCGAACAATGGCGGACAGGGATCTTAAGTGGAAATTTTAAGACGGAAAGCTTAGGCTGTCTGGATGCCCACCCAAGCATGGTATAGAAATAAGATTAGGGAAGGAAATGGAAGAGAGATCTGAGTGAAATTTCATGTAACTGAGTCGAACTTTTTTGTTTCATTTAGGATCCGAAATCACTGGGGTAAACTCAAGTTTGCAAGTAAAAAAATTACTCCAGACGATATCATCTAACGCAGAGTTTTAAAGTGTTTCTCAGTTTTTTCCAACTGAAAATGTTAATTTTTTTCAGACATCTTATAGAAAATCTCCATGCGATGTAAGCTGGGATATGATAAGTGCGGAAATTGTACACACGCCCTTCCGCGCAAAGCAAGTTTCCTTGCTTGTAATCCGTCCCAATGCTCTTATTCTTAACCATCCCTGTCCCGTTTTGGTTTGTAGTCAGTAGCCGTTGACTTGCTTGCACACGTTTTGCGGCGCTTTGTGCTCGCCACATAAATTTGCTTTGAGCTTTGATTGTAAATAGTATCCTATAGATAGCTGCTTAATATTTCTATCCGAATGGTTGCTATAAGTAGCTAAAACCATATTAAGTTGTAAGTTTCAGATTATTGTATTTTTCTTTCCCTTTTTTTTTGGTAAAATAAATGCTGTTGTTGTTCTCTAGACCGTTTTCCCTTTGCGAAAGCCTAAAGAGATTGCTTTGATTTTGGTTTTACCACAATAGGGCTAGAGTGGTTTTCAATTCTGAAGTGTCGTAAAACCAAACCAAACCAATTACTTACCAACTAGACTACTCAGCCAACCTCAAACCGGAGTAAAACCAAAACCAAAACCAAAGTAATTGTCTGATTACTTTCGACACTCAACTGAAAACCGCTCTTCTAGCTTATACTGTGTGAGTTTATATAAATCATCTCTTTTACCTATTGTAGTTACGCTTCTCTTTGTAAACACATCGTTCCTCCATGTTCATTTTCATTTTACCGTTCAATTGTAGCAGCACACAGCAGATGGTTAAGCTTTGTAAGACGAACAGATGACAAACAGAACTAGCATGTCGACATTTTCGGCGTAAGTTGGGGAG
This sequence comes from Orbicella franksi, assembly GCF_964199315.1. NCBI lineage: Eukaryota > Metazoa > Cnidaria > Anthozoa > Scleractinia > Merulinidae > Orbicella > Orbicella franksi. Next base: position 22,154,192 of record NC_138155.1, on the reverse strand, counting down.
ATAAAAAAACCGGGATATCGTTTAGGTGAACTTCCCGGGAGGGGAAGTCCCATATAAAAGGACGGCGCTAGAGGTACCAAAATCCTGTTTTGTGGGCATGGCTTGAAATTATTTTCACCCCTAAGAGGTACTTGTTCTAAAACTTAACAAAACATTATCTCCTGTCATATTTTTCCGCTCAATACCCTAAAAGGTACGCAAAAGCTTCAACTGCGGACCTTTTGAGGCTTTTGTTAACCCCTAAAAGATGCAACGAGCACCTCCGTCCCTTTTATATGAGAGTCCCCCACCCTGGGGTGTACTTCTGACCCAGGGGGATTTGCTTTGGACTAGTATTTGGTTTTCGCCGATACACCCGGACACTTTTTATCCTGAGTTGACTCGCCCCCCCCCCCCCCCCCCCCCTCCTCTCCGGCTCCTTCTACTAAGGCCCCGCCCACATTACGCCGGAGAAATATGAACACGCAACGATCAGCGGTCATTTTGGATTTGTGTTTGAGAAAACCTCGGGAAGGGAAATCACGTGATTATCGTGACGTCATCGTTTTCGCAAAGCTCCGTTGTAGAAATGTTTTCCGTCCACACTAAAACGCAAAACCAACGTTTTCAAATTCTTCCGGTTTGAAGTTAGGCTCGATTTCCGCCGCTTTCTCGAGTCAGGTCTACGTTCCTCCCCGAGAAGAGACGGCTGGACGCGTGAGCGGCAAAGCATGTCTGTGACGTAAATTCATAATTTAATTCTTGCGGCGCTTCAGGTGGCCGGAAATGTCACCTGATGACAATCATAGGCAGGCCCACATGACGCCTACGGCTCGTAAAATTTGTGGCGTTTTCGCAACTTCTTTTAATTTTGGCCCTCCAACCAATTTTGTTTCACATTATTGTTGGGGAAGGACATTACATGTTGTGTTCTATAGAAGAGTAGAGCAGAGCTGTTTGACTATGGTGTAGCAACTGTCATGTCAAAGGTCACGCACATGATGTTGTATGGTGTGCGTGGTGTTGACACCATGTTTATGTTTTGCTAGTTCGCTTTGCTTCGGCTCATTTAAAAATTTAATTTTGTCTGGTTTCGCCAGAGACTGGTGTCGCTTCCCTTCAAGAAGACTGCGGTGCACATCAATTCTACTGAGTGTTTTGTTTCTTGAGATCGATGTTTGCGTTTATCCCTCTCTTCGTTGACTTTGTTCGTTATCTGACATTCTGGCACCACATGATTCAAATATAGATTCTAACGCATAAGGCTGTTGACTATTTTGCGTGTTGTATATGCCGCTATGGTTTAGATCAGGCAAGATTTCATCAGTTGACGGTATTTAGTTAAATGTCCCACTAATGCGATCGCACTTCATATCGCACAACTTTTTTGCTACTGCGAGAAAGCTAATTTATGCAGCCTGCTCGATTCAGGCAGGTAGATTTCTTATTGGTTGAAAGTAACAATGTGAAGTCCACGAGTCCAGCCGTGAGTTCGGGGGAGGAGGCGGGCTCCTTTCCCGAACAGCGGCTGGTAATCGAGCCTAGTTTGAAGTGCGCTTTCGAAAAGTTCCGTTTTCGTGGTGACGGATTAGTGTGGACGGTAGGCCTAACCGTAGAAATAAAGCTGCGTTTTCAAATTTCTCCAGCGTAGTGTGGACTGGATCTGGGAGCACAATCCAACTCAAAACAATCACATTGACTCCTTACTGTGAACAGTGAATGCAACAAAACAACTTTTACATTAAAAAAAAGAAATCTTTATTGAAACACAATCTACGGAGCGCACGTTTTTGCAGAGCAAGGGTTACTTAACAGTCATGAACGCGTTTATAAATACAGCATAAATACAAGTTAAATACACGTTTATTCTTGTAAAAAATTCTTGTTTTTGTTTATTTTATAATTTTTTAAGCTCAGCATCAAGAAATTCAAAATACCAAATCAAGTTGTCAAAATACCAACTACCCTGGCATACAAAATTACCAATTGTGAACCACACTAGTAAGATTACTCCCTTTGGTAAACCTCACATGAGTGCTAAAGTACAAATTGAGCAAGTTTCTAAAATTTTCATTCGGAGAAAACCTGAAAAACGAACAGTACCCAATGAACTGCTCGATAGCTTTCATTTGAATGGTCACACACTAGAGTTTTATCCACAGACTTATAAGTTAAAACCACCATGTACAGCATAATAAACAGTACCACATGAAAGCACTGCTCAATAGCTTTCATTTAAATGGTCACACACTAGGGTTTTATCCACAGACTTAAAAGTTAGAACCACATTCTCACGACTTTAATCAGTTAAAATTCTAGCTTACGGTCAGCTAATATAAAGCAAGAATTGTCCATTTAAGAATTTTCGCTAGTCGCTGTTTTGTTGTGGTTACAGCTTTATGACGCCCTCTCTTTGCGGGAACTGTCGACAAAAATAGAATAAAACGAAAGTGAAACTATAGACTACGCGGAAACTGACTGGCACTAGTCTGTGCACGGACTAGTGCCAACGAGAAGCGCGGCCAACCCCTACCCCGCCCCCCGTTGCGTTCGCACTCGTTCAAATCCCACACGGTTAAAATTTCGCTCGGGATCTCGACTAACCTTAGAGAAATAGAAGCCCGGGCTAGGTTGGCACACATTGTCTTTTGAACCAATTGTTCGTTTATTCTTTAGGAGGGGGGGGGGGGGCGCATTTGCCTGGCTCTCTCGGTAATATATGACCCTCCATCCATCCCTACATTGGAGCTCTCTTTACGTGCTTTCCTATTCTAGCGTCTTAATCTCGAATTGTCGCTTGTAGCTCTGCCTTTCAAACCATATTTCTCTGAAGTTCACATTCGTTCCCTTTCCCGTAACGGATACAGTCTTTTTTGAACCCTTTCACACTTCGAGACAAAAACTTTATTTTTCAGTAATAATCCTTCTTCCTCAATTTTCCAGTATGAGAAAACGATGCATCCTTTTGTTCCTTTCTATGTGTAGAAAATCTTTGGTACAGAACAGTCTTTTTTATTATAGAATATCGTTATTGGTTTTAAACAAGGGCAACACTCAGTCTTACCTTTAACGTTACTGTTAGGTTTTGAGGCACTGGGCGCGGAATTCGTTACTGGACTTGATTCACTTCCGTTAAGCGCCGTTGCGTTACTTCCGACAGAGCCTCCTTTGTCACTACCTTTTACATCTCCACCGGGAGAGAAGATTCCCTGGGAACGATAGACTGTGGCCGTGAATACAAAATCAACCATAGAAATGCAAAAATCATATAGAGTAACTTAGTTATACTGGCGCGAACGAAATGAACCAATTCGAACAGCGAAAGAACGAACATGTAAACAGCGAAAAGCGCCGGGAAAGATGTCGTCGGTTACAAGCGTGGGAAAATGTGTAACCAGTGCTAAGAGCAGGAAAACGTGCAACTATAGTGAATAGCGCGGGAAAACGAACAACCAGTTGCAAACGCGGGAAAAGATACAACCAGTCGGGAAGTAGTTTTTCTTCTTCGGTACTCATTAACATCATGAACTGAATTGAAAAGAGATACAGCATATTTTTTTTACACTTTAGTTCTGAGAATTTGGTAGCCAAGTTTATCAAGGTAATATCGCCTGCTCATGGTTTGTTGCGAAAAAGGGCCCCAGAGGAAAAACTTACCGCGGACGCACTTTGTGGCGAGTTCAGTAAACTGCCAGCAGTGTTTCGCCTGGCTGTCTGACGAACGGGCCTGAATTCCCGTGATGGAGAGTAAAGAAGTTTACCTGACAAGCGAGCAACAAAGTTCTGTTGGTATGAATTAATTCATACAATCATCGTGGTCGAGCGACCCACGAAAAAGTATAACAGGAAAGCATCGCAAAAATTTTGAGACAACTTGGTCTCGCCCTAAAACGACCCGAACGAGATCTTAGCGTGACCTAGCTATGACGAAAACGTGACCCAAAAAGCATACCCTTGCCTGACACATGCGTGACCACAACATGAGCTGAGCATGACCTAAATGTACACCTCTAAGCATAACGTAAGTGTGAACTAAGCAGGTGTTGCATTGGGCCTCTGTATGGTTTGTCAATAAAACAACTGATCTCTGTGACAATTTCTTTTCTACTAACTTACTTTTCGGATTCCAAGTTGAATCGACTTTTTCGCTTTTTTTCTTTCTCTGACCAGGCTTTCAGGAATTGGCTTTGTCCTCGTCCGTCATCTCGGCGAGTGGTGGATAAACTACACGAGGAAAACACACAAACAAGTCACTATGTTGTTAGTAGCCTTTTAAAGTATTGGCGAAAATTGTTGTAGCATTTTAGCGAAAGAAATGTGTGTCAAGATTTGTTGGTAATTGAAAACACTAGGCTGATTTAGCAAGAGAACGGGAACGTCACTTGACGACGGCGCGCGCAGTACAAATACCCAAATATGGTCAAATTAGAACAGAATCCAGGCTATTCCGCGCGCCCTGCAATCGTCATCTGACCATACTTGGGTATTTGTACTGCGCGCGCCGTCGTCGAGTGACGTTCCCGTTCTCTTGCTAAATCAGCCTACTGACTCGGTAAAACGTGCCCGCGCTGCATCACGCACTGAATAGGCTAATTGTACGCGTCAGATTTTCCTTTCAAGAACTTCTGCAAACTCGCCAAACAAGCAAAAACAACAAATATCGAAAAACAGATTTTGCTTATGTGTAAGCGCTGTTCTGAGCAACTCACCAATTAACTCGATACCTAAGTAGAGAGTTTTCTTCCATAAGTCATGCGAAGAAAAGCTCACGCGTACAACTAGAGCGGACAGATCTTGTTCACTCACAACGCGAGATTGAAATCTTACTTTCAACCCTGAAAAACGTACCTTTTTCCATTAGCTCAGGGTAGAAACTGCACCAAAAAGGTTCCTGATTCATAGAGTTGGGGGTGCCGTGGGATTTCTTTAGAAATCTAAGCTCCAGAGTGGAGGTGAGTGGAATCCGCACATTTTAGTAGAGTCCAGTCTATTACATCGCATCCTCCTTTAACTCCTGAGAGAGTGGGTCGAAGGTAACGTTCAGAAGACCAACACAGAGCCAAATAATAAACCAGTAGCCAAACAAACAAGCAAACAAGAACAGAAGCACAAGAAAAGAGAGAGACTCACAGACAGAAAAACAGAAGGAAAACAGAAACACAGGCAAGCCGTCACAGGTAGACCGACCGACTGACTGACAGACAGACAACTACTCAAAGAAAAAATTCCATAGACACAGACAGGCAGACACAACAACAAAAGACAGAAAGACAGACAGATAGACAGACAGGCAAAGAGACATACATACATACATACATACATACAGACAGACAGACAGACAGACAGACAGACAGACAGACAAATTAATTCCAAGCTAAGAGGGAAAACCTTTTGGAATTTGCATCTCACAGACTGAAGACCCGGGGTGTCTAGTCGATGAAATCGATAGAAGGTGAAAATCAGTATCAATAATACCAATCAATATCAATCAGTCAATTGACATTGATAATTGATGAAGAAGATTTGTGTGACCTTATATCAGTTGTCATTGATTTCCAATGACAATCGATGGCCTATCGATTGGCCGCAAATTTTGTCATGTCTTACAATTTACAAGCTGTTGGAAATAGGCACCTAACATCACATCTTTGGACATATAACAGATTTTAATTTTTTACATGACATATTTCCTTCTCTCCTTTGTTTGTCTTGTAAAATATTGCTATTAAATCGAACTATACCAAACCAGAAACTGGTTTACTACCACTACAGAAAAATTCCAGCGTTCTACATTGGCAAACAATGAACTTCCATAACAATAGCAGCATAAGTCGTTGCAAAATAATGAATAACGCAGCAATGCCTAATCTAGTCATAACAATACAAACTGTACTTAATTGGCAATAACTACGTACATAAAGACTAAAGAATTTATGACAGCACCAAGTGTATCTAAAAGAAATAGATCCCTAAGCAAAAGAAAAAGAAGACGTAAAATCCAACTGGCCGTTCCAGTTTTGGCGTTCCTTATTTGAGTTTTCAGGACGTTTAGAGCCGCTATGACAATGACGGGTGTTGTCTAAATCGACAGGACACGAGAGGAGTGATCTTGCCTTTTATCTTTCTTTCTTTACTCAAAAACGGCAAGCTATCTCACGTTTGGAGAGTCCAACTTCTTTGGTCCACATTACCACTGATATAGGTGTTACAGCCATGTTACGAGTAAGCACAGTGTTACGAACGCGTACAACGTGGTAGTATGCTTTGTGTTGAGAAGACTGGGTACGACTTGGTTTGCCAATCGATAGCAATCGGTGTACGCCTTTAGTGTGACTATCGATTGATCATCGATTGGCCGATACGAATCGATACCAATTAACTAATTTTATCCATTGATATCGATTACTTTTGCGCTTATCGAATTCCATCGATCCTATCTTTGTAGGGTAAAAGAGACTTAATGCGATGTGCGCTTTCGAAAAGTCACAATTACCCAAAGGTACAGTGAATTTTTTTTCGCATCAATCTGCTCCCCCGGGGGGGGGGGGGGGGAGGGGATTCCCATATAAAAAGGACGGGGTGCTCGTCGTACTTTTTAGGAGTTAAAAAAGCAATTTTGGTTTTTCCTACGGCGTTCAGCCTGAAAAGGTCCACAGCGCGGGAGCTTTTGCGTTACTTTTTAGGGTATTGAGCCGAAAAAAAATATGACAGGAGATAATGTTTTAGAATTGGTACCAGCTTAGGGGTGAAAAACATTTCAGGCCACGCCCACAAAACAGGATCTTGGTATCTCTTAGGGGTTCTTTTCAAAATTTGCGACGTGCACCCCCGTTCTTTTTCCATGGGAGCCCCCCCCCCCCCCCGGAGACCCAGGGGCTGCTAGTTGGGACGATGCAATTGTTTACTTAAAGAGCGGGAGAGCCCCTGGGCATTTAGTATTCGAATTGCGTCCCGCTGATTGGCCAGAAAATATTTTCCTAGTCAATCAGCGAGGAGGTCCAGCCGGGCGACTCCGTCGCCCTCTTACACGAAGTGGTTTTCTTTGTCGTAGTTGCTTGGCCTGTACATTACAACGGGAAGATTCTCGTGGAGAGTTTCAGTAACATGGGCGCAAGGAAACAATACTCGTCGATCAATTTTCACAGCAGACCTATCGAAGGTAAAGCGTAAATTTTTATAGCTAATGTACTCGATTTCTACACTGTTGTTGGTGAGTAACTAACTAGCTGTTGTTAGTTTCTTTCGCATTATCTGTTCTGTGCCCTTGTGGGTAGAATATACCCAAATGGACAATTGATTTTCTCTTGCATTGATCCATTCTGCTCTGTTGGCCCTTGTGGGTGAAGTACAATATACCCAAAAGTACAGTTAATTTTACCTGTTCTGTGCCCTTCTGGGTAGAATATACCCAAAGGGACAGTTAATTTTCTCTTGGATTAATCCACTCTGCTCTATGCCCTTGTGGGTAGAATATACCCAAAGGTACAGTTAATTTTCTCTTGCATTAATCTACTCTGTGCCCTTGCGGGTAGAACATACCCAAATAGACAGTTAATTTTCTCTCGCATTAATGTGTTTTGTTCCTTTGTGGGTAGAATATACCGAAAGGTACAGTTTATTTTGTGCAGTATTAATCTACTCTGTGCCATTGTGAGTAGAATATATCCAAAGGTACAGAAAGTTTCTCTCGCATTAATGTGTTCTGTTCCTTTGTGGGTAGAATATACCGAAAGGTACAGTTTATTTTGTGCAGTATTAATCTACTCTGTGCCATTGTGAGTAGAATATATCCAAAGGTACAGAAAGTTTCTCTCGCATTAATGTGTTCTGTTCCTTTGTGGGTAGAATATACCGAAAGGTACAGTTTATTTTGTGCAGTATTAATCTACTCTGTGCCATTGTGAGTAGAATATATCCAAAGGTACAGAAAGTTTCTCTCGCATTAATGTGTTCTGTTCCTTTGTGGGTAGAATATACCGAAAGGTACAGTTTATTTTGTGCAGTATTAATCTACTCTGTGCCATTGTGAGTAGAATATATCCAAAGGTACAGAAAGTTTCTCTCGCATTAATGTGTTCTGTTCCTTTGTGGGTAGAATATACCGAAAGGTACAGTTTATTTTGTGCAGTATTAATCTACTCTGTGCCATTGTGAGTAGAATATATCTAAAGGTACAGAAACTTTCTCTCGCATTAATCTGCTGTGCTGTGGGGGCTTTCCTTTTTGTCAACTGCCACAAATTGTCAGACTCATTAAACAAGGAAAATAGACGGATTCTTTGCTTTTCCATGTATATGTGTTGCTTGCAAGCATCTTTTTTTTTTTGGGAATAATTTTGGGAAAAAGCTTTGGATTAGCCCATTAACTCTCTGTGGGCTTTTTCACAATTCAAACATATATCAAGTAACGGCCATGAACAAGCCAACATGGTGTGATTTTTTTAAGAGGCTGTCTCTGTAAAAACCGACCACTGATTTTACTTCGAAAATTCGATTTTTCTACTAAGCTGGGATTTCAAAGCGCTTACCTAGACAATCACCAAAATGAGTTTTATTTGATTAAAAATTTTAACTGAATTTTTCAAGGATTGATTGAAGTTCGGTCCGCTCGACACAAGTTGTGTGCCTACCGAAACTGGAAAAATAGCACATATTGCCGGCACTCTAAAAAAATTAAAATTCGCTCAAAAGTCCTCTTCCCTGATACTCACAGGAAGATTGGGAACTAAAACACCTGTTGTAAACATAAAATGGCTGTGGCCAAAAGAGTGCTTCTACAAACCTTTCAAGAGGAGTCTACACGATTAAACCGGCTTCGAGGAAAACAATGGCCAGTAATACAAAGAACATCAAAGTATGTGATCGTACGCGTCGTGCTCGACACATATAAGGAACGTATAAATGTACCTTGTATACAAACCTACAGCTGGAAGGGGAATAAAAACATACAACAAAGAACTTTGTTGGGTTTCATAGCTAGTCATTCCCCTCTATTAACTTAATGGCTTTCCAGTCACACAATTAATGAGGAGACAAATTTCAAACTAACTTGTTAAGATATTTTCGTTAATTAAAACGTGCTTTTGCCTTATCTAGTTGTGGGGTATGTGCGCAAGGTATGGGCAACTATGTTTTAACCTTGTTTAGTTAAACCACTTTTAAACACGCTTAACTTGTTCGTGTGAACGGGGTATTGCAAGTAATCACGTGACTTACCAATACAACTGGAGTACTGCCGTATTACGGCTTCCATATTGTTAGGATCAGAAGCGCAATCAACTCTAAACTTCTCACTTGCGTTAACCGCCTCTCGCCATTTATACAGAGGTTTTAGGCACTGCGCACCCGGACAGGACATTTGACCATTAGCCGGCGAGACCCCGGAACAAAATCGTACGGCTTCGTTATAAATCACTCGGATACCTTTGCACTCGTCGCGTGATATCAATTTGAAGTTTGCCGTGTTTTCAGTTTTCCCCCACTTGTCGCTGTCTGTCACGCGAATTTTCAGATCAAATTCGACCCCATCATTAAACTTGAAGTCTCGTGTTACTTCTATCTGTCCACTCAAACGATGAATGCAGAAATAGTTCAGTGGCACGATTGTGCCAGCGTCTTCGCATACGGCAACAATGTCACGCTGTCGTCGTCTCTTTAAGCTGCCATGTGACTGCATTCCGCGTTGTGTGACACTGTCAATATAAAATATGAAAGGCTGAACCAGGGAAGACAGTTGCCCTGTAACGGTAACATTCATGACAACAGTACCAGACGTGATACCATAAGGTAGGTAAACCTTCAGCTTACGGAGTTGCATAGGGTTAGTGTCTGTAAGAGAAAAAATAAATATAACAAGAGCAGCAATCGATGGAACGTGGAGCAAAATTTTCAAACTTCTAATTCAATTTATGACTTAGAGTGTGATTGTGTGATGTATGACGTGGCGTGTGAATTTCGTACGCATGAAGGATGCGCCCAGACAATTAACGCGAGCGTCCATTTTGTTATCGTCATAAGCTAGTTACCTGAACAGTTGGACTTGCTTGTCATCGCTGTCTTGCCGAATGTCTGTTCATTTCCAGGACAATTTTTACACGACGTTTGACCTTGCTTGTCTTGATAAGTGTCAGATGGACAACGGACACAAAAACTACTCGGAACGAACTTAAATCCAGCGACACAACCTGCAAAGAAGAGGAGAAAATCAGTCTTAGATTTGGCAAGCCGGGATATCCATCAGGTCTACTTCCTTAAATGGACAGATCGGAGTGCTTGTATATTTTACGTTACCTCTCGTATACTTGTCACGCGTCCTTTTGGCATTACCAATAGGCCATTTCCGAAATACCTATAGCCTCTTTCTCATAGCGAGTCTTGGTGAAAATGCGATTTCATTCACATGCAAGTTAACCTTATTTTCATATGAATGGTTGGGCACCAGGCCTCGCTTTCACGGAGAGGCTTAAGAGGCAACTCGGAAATGGGCTATTTGTCCAAAAGTATAGAGAGGCACTAAGTGTATCCAGGACAAGAAGCGCAGTGTTTTCTCTGCAAACTATATTGAAGACTGTGCCCAAAGTCTTTGCACCCTAATTTCATTTAACTATACACTTCAAGTGTGCATTCGCTCCATCAAACAAAATTGTTAGCAAAAAAATAATTTCCGCGAGAGTTCGCTCCAGGCCCTCGCACAACTCCGAACGAGCCTCATTTTGAAGAAGACCAGTGACGCTGGTGGAAATGTATTTTGGCTGCGATGAGATAAATTGTTGTTTATCCATTTCTAGCTATTCTGATGAGACTTTCACAAGACCTGAAGTACTTTGTTCAAAGACATTGTTTTTCCAATTCTTGAAAAAGAAATTACGAGTTAAGAATGTTAAGTTAGTTTGAGATCGGAAGTTTTGGAAATAAACAGCAAAGTTTAAAAAAAAGAAAAAAAGAGTCTTACCACATTTAGTGCTGGACACCTTGATTGAGCCCGCAGCACAACAAGGCGGCGGTATATCCCCACCACAGCAGGATCTCTTGTCGGATATCGTGGATAAATTGTATTTGTAGTAAGTGACACCATCTTCAGTTATGGAGGGTGTGTTTTTGTCTAAAAGTCCCTTGTAATTAGTTTCCAATGTGTTAATACAATTTGTGAGCTTCGAGGAAACTTGATCATCAGATACATTACTTGCTGCTGTAAATATCAAAGGAACTCTGAAGAGGACACTGGTCACCCCTGGGGGGGAAGCTTTTATTTCTTCGGTGTTCATGATTACTCCACTGCATTCCGAAACAAGTGTAAGATAAACGGATAACGTTGTGAAAACGCTGGAAAATTGCTTTTTGGTATCTGCAGTGGTGTTAGGTTTCAGCCCACCAGGGATGTTGTAGTGAAATGTGATGTCGACTTCGTAACATCTTTTAACATCGTAGTTAGCAATAAGAGAAGCATCTGAAAAAAATATACGAGACAACCTGTGAGATTAATGCACTGCTAAAAATTGTTTTTGGGAAACACACGAGAAGCGAGCCAGAGAAGTACAAAATCATGGTAATAGTCCATATACGTCATGACCAAAGAGACAGAACAAAAAATTATCATACGAGTCATAAAAATTTTAAACTGCAGTTTTCAAGGTCATTCTCTCATTTATTCTGCCTCAATCTCTCCCAGTCTTGAACACAATTGTTCCACTTTGGTTTTCAGTTATAATGCCACACAGCAGGGTCGTATCTAGTAACAAACAAACTATCAGTAACTTGCCTCAGTTATTTTCTGTTGTTGTTGTTTTTGTTGTTTATAGTCATCATAAAAACCCAAAATACAATGTACCTAGGAAGAAAATTTAACCATGCCCATTGCCTTAGCCTACGTGTAGCCGTTTTTCCTCGGGGGGTTAGTACGGCTACACCTAGGCTAACATTGCCTCAGTCATAATTTTTTAATGGGCATAACATTGCCTCACTCATAATTTTTTCACGGGCATTGCGTCAATCATAACTTTAATTTTTTCTGGCTACTGTGTAGGTGCAGTTTTCCAAGCGGCATCTTTTGGAGCGAATCCTTCGAAGGTAGATTTCCACGAGACACAAACTTAAACAGTTACTTTTAGCAGTTTCGACAGCACGGTTTTTTTAAATAGATGTTTTGATTTTTGTAAGAAGTAGAGAAATAGACTGGAAAAAAAAATAGGTTCACCTCGTATCAAACCGGTGTCACGACAAAACAAACTTGAATCCGGCCCGTTCAGGGCCTTGCTCGCTAGCGCTAACGAAGTGACAGTAAGAGCTTAGAAATTATATGAATAATAAAACTTGCATCGGTTCGAACATTCCACGCTTCGTTGACTTCATCGTTTAGCAAAACAAAAGGTTTCTTTTGTTTTTCGTTCAACAAAAGATCTCCAAAAGATGCCCTTGAAACTGCAAATCAGCAAAACAATGTCGAGGAAAAGGTTGTTGTTTCAGCAAAACAATTACGGAACGATGCTTTTCATGTCAAAACAAGTCAGTCTGCCAAATATTAGCTTTATCCTGCCAAAAATTGAAATCGGCCCATAAAGCGATATACACCCTTTTTGCACGAAAACCTTCAATTATAATGTTTTGATTGATTTATTGGTTTTATCACAATTCTTCTGCCTTCCTTTCACACATCTCTGCCACATGAAAAGAAACAAGAACCTTAGCAACACCAATCAGACAGAATAGCCCTTTTATAAATATTCACAAAAGTTCTTAGCTCTCACAGTTGAAAATGTTCACTAAGAATAATATTTCATCCAAATATTTCTCCACCCAGTTTGCTTGTGACAGCTTAATTTTTAAACACACATCAGGA